>NC_090266.1:1065679013-1065986421 GCF_040414725.1 Anabrus simplex | reverse complement strand
TCCGCCTCTGTGGTGTAGTGGTTAGCGTGATTAGCTGCCACCCCCGGAGGTCCGGGTTCAATTCCCGGCTCTGCCACGAAAATTTGAAAAGTGGTACGAGGGCTGGAACGGGGTCCACTCAGCCTCGGGAGGTCAACTGAGTAGAGGTGGGTTCGATTCCCACCTCAGCCATCCTGGAAGTGGTTTTCCGTGGTTTCCCACTTCTCCTCCAGGCGAATGCCGGGATGGTACCTCACTTAAGGCCACGGCCGCTTCCTTTCACAACAGAAAGGGGGTATATTACCATAAACCAATTCTACCAGAGAAACAACCCAATAATCAAATGGACAAAAATAAGAAACAAACCTGCTACATAACTTCAAGGGACCCTACCCAATCGAACCCCAGACATCGAGATGAGAGTTGATGGGCAAGAAGGACATTAACTTACTAAGTTGTACGCAAATTTTCAGCAGTTAATGGCGAATAGTTTCTGAAAGGGAAGTGGAAGAATGTTATAACTTGGAAGAGTCAAATATATGAATATTCAACATAATCACGTACCGGCCGAGTTGGCCGTGTGGTTAGGGGCGCGCACCTGTGAGCTTGCATCCGGGGGGTAGTGGGTTCGGACCGCACTGTCGGCAGCCCTGAAGATGGTTTTCTGTGGTTTCCCATTTTCATACCAGGCAAATGCTGGGGCTGTACCTTAATTAAGGTCACGGCCGCTTCCTTCTCACTCCTAACCCTTTCCTATCATATCATCGCCATAAGACCTATCTCTGTCGGTGCGACGTAAAGCAAATAATAAATCAATAACTTAATCACGTTATCTCGGCAGAGTTTTGAGTAAAAACAATAATCTATATATATAAGACAAGAGTTTTGTCTGTACGTTGCTCAGAATTTGAAAAGAATGGTCATGTATCGGTCATGTCCACAGTAACAAGGAAATACACTTTTTACTTTTCCGTAATTTCTGTCTCTCTGTCTGTATGTATGTATGTACACGCATGCGAAGTCGGGGAATAAGTCGCTACAATCTAGGCCATGAATAATTTTATTCACGCTGATTGAAATGGTAATTTGGGGGAAGGCCTAAAATTTAATTTTCAAATATTTATGTTATTAGTGGTTCTATCTTATTAAAAATTGGTATACGAAGTCGGAGAATAAGCCACTAAAATCTAGGCTATAAATAATTTAATTCACGCTGATTGAAATGGTAGTTCAGTGGAAGGCCTAAAATTTAATTCTCGAATATTTATATTATTAGTGGCCGTATCAATAAATACTACATAACCAAAGTTATATAGAATTAAATTTCCAACCTTTTATGTCTTATACACTTTACCGTACCGGATATGATAATACAGATATTCATGAATTTTTTTTTTTTTTTTCTTAAGTCCGCATCAACACCGAGCCACGAGAAAATGGAATAACAGACTTGAATGAAAATCGCTACATACTATGTCGGGGAATAAGAAACTATAATGTAAGCTATAAACAATTTTATTCACCCTGGATGAAATTGTAGTTTAGGGGGAGGCGCCTAAATTGTAATTTTTAAATACCTGTGTTATTTGTGCTATCGAAAAGTACTACGTAAGAAACGTTATAGAGAATGCAATTTCCGGTCATTTATGTTTTATTCAGTTTTAACGTACCAACTACGATAACAGTGGTATTTCAGAGTCGGAAGAAAACTAAATGTGAAGGCCTTTAATATCGAAAGCGCATAACATTGATCAACAATAACATTACGTTGACCATTGTTTGTTGTGATGTTCTTTGTCTCTTATGCTGCCTCTCAACTCCGAGAGATGGGATTACTGCAGCTTACCGAGTATAATAGCCTGACTGAATATTGGCGTGCCATCCCTCTGGTTCATACATTTTCTGATACAACTGGTACGTAACACACTGGTTCATCATAATATTCCAGCTATTCGATCCCTAATCTGACGCGCTGTTTTGAATGAGCAGTGGGCATACTTAAGGCAGAGGCTCACTTAGAAGATTAGTAGTAGTAATATGGCCTGGTCTAGAATAACAATTAGGGCTATTCCAAATTATAGCACCACATTTCACAAAATAACTCAAAATTAAACCCTGAAAAGAGCCGTTTCATAGGAAGAGCTCCTTCCTCTTCATTTTTATTACATTCTACATTCATTTTATTCCAAATTAGCAGTGGAGAGGGGGTTTCTCCTCTGGCTTGGAGGAAAAATTTGCCTCCAAGTCAGATATTTCCGGCGCCAGTGTAATGAATTGATACTTTCCGACTCATCGGGTACTCCTAGGAAACAGATTAGTAAAAGGGCATAGTTTTTGCCCTGGGAGTCGCCACTATTCGACCCTCTCCCCGCCGAAAAGGGACGAAGAGTGTTCACGGTTCACGGCAGTCTGCGGCTTGGTCATTCCAGCTCTGAAACTTGGACTTAGTCCTGTTCGTTAAAAGTGAAAAAAATGTGTGGTTTTTCATCTGATTGAGTATTTCATATGAAAGCATTGATTTTAATCGAGCCATTCCTATTGACGTCGTTGTAATGTACGTTCATTTCATTTGGGAAAACCACTAAGACAGTCTTTCTGAGGATGTAAAAAGGCAGGTGGAGAGTGAGTGTCTACCATTATAATGAAAGCTCCCCAACCTGGTTGTAACTGATGGTATGCAAACGGGTCAACCATTACAGTGAAAATTCCCTAACTCAGTCTTCATATGAGAAAAGATGTTTGGTGACCTCCCCGTCGCGTTTCTATAGTAACGTTAGGAGCTATGCAATTTCATAAAATCTTGCTCACAACGTGTACACTACCTAACCTAGAATTCTGTATACAGTGTAGAATTCCGTAGCGAAGCACGGGTACATCCGCTAGTACATTCATAGGACATAAGCACTGTATCATTTTGAAAAGATTGTATCAAGAAAACAATTGCTCATAATACATTTGAACATTGATTTCCTTTCGAGTTACTTGTTTGGCTAAATTCCTTCTCTCTACATAACATTGCTGATATTCCAAAAAATATAGTTACTTCTGATACAGTATTTTTATTCTTATCGTCTAACCAATTTCATGCCAATGAGACCAAAAATGCGATTGAATTTTTCGCTAATGATGTTTCTATAATTTGCTTGTACTAAATCATGTCCTCCCGTATCCACCAGCAATTAGACCTCACTATCTGCACGTTATGTTTATCGATACATAAATCATTGCGATTAGATAGCGGTCTGCATCAAAGAAAAGTTTTTCTCTGATGTATTCATTATCGTTGCGTACTCCTCTGCTGTATATTCCATCCTCGCATTAAAGTCATCCATCAACACTGCATTGATTTGTTGCTGATTACATCACTCCCGAGAAACACATTTGTATAGCACGGTGATTCACTATGCGGCTTGCAAGAGTGGTTACGCACTTCATCGTCCTCAGTGGTTTACCAACCCGAAGGAGTTCGCTTTTGGTTAAGATAGAGTGAATTTATGTGATCAGTGCATCTACTGGTTCTTTATTCGTTTCTCATGATAGAAGTTTAACATCTATTTTGATCATTCCGTAAATTTTTGCTATGGCCACATTATGAAATATAACTCATGGGCGCCTGCAGGATTACTTTAGTGGGAGTTGCAACTCCCGTCGGTATAGGAGGCGTGGAGAGTGGTGGGTACCGGAAATTTTTTAAAATTTGATGTCAGAATGCCGTGGTTTTTAAGGCATTTCATCACCAAAAATATGTTTATTTTTCTTCAATTAGTTACAGGTAATATCCGGAATATGTATTTATTTACTTTTCGTTAAGTAAAATGAGCCTAACCCAGCTCGATAGCTGCAGTCGCTTAAGTGCGGCCAGTATCCAGTATTTGGGAGATAGTAGGTTCGAATCCCACTGTCGGCAGCCCTGAAAATGGTTTTCCGTGGTTTCCCATTTTCACACCAGGCAAATGCGGGGGCTGTACATTAATTAAGGCCACGGACGCTTCCTTCCCACTCCTAACCACTTCCTGTCCCATCGTCGCCATAAGACATATCTGTGTCGGTGCGACGCAAAAAAGAAATGGGCCTAGAGAACGATCTCCTTTTTTAGGTTGTGGTTTAAGATGCTCTAGATGCTAATGGTAGATGTAAAAGATGAATTTGTGTTAAAGGGTTCGTACTTTATTTCTCTAAAAAATGTTTAATGGTCTAGATTTTCCGAAGTTTTATTAAATATTCAACAACTCCAATTGAATAAAAATGAAAACTAAGTTCTACTTTATACCTCAACAGTATTATATATATGAACTGAATTTCTGTTATATTGGATAAATCATATTCTATTTTACAAAAAATATATTTCTTGCGAATTTTTCCACCTAAATCCACCTTCCTCATGAGCCGGGGGGTCAAGTGTATCTCATGTGTGCCCATGTAACTCCTACTTCAGATAGATCATCTCCCTGTTCAGAATCAGATGGCATTCGCACCATCGAAGGCATATTTTCCATTGTTCTCCTGTGGGAAAGTTTTTCCACTAGTAGCTAATATCGCTCATGCAGACTTTATATGGCGCCTTCAACGATGACACCAACCTTGTACTTTCTTCTCGTCATTGTCTCATGAAACTTAAAAATATAACCAAACAAACCCCAACGCGCGACATCCCTGATGGGTCTTGGCCTACAAAGATGCTCATCCCGAAGGCCTGCAAATTATGAGGTGTCACATGGTCAGCGCGACTAATCCTCTCGGCCGTTCCCTTGGCTTTCTAGACCGAGGTCGCTACCTCACCTCCTCTATCGTAATCACGTAGGCTGAGTGGATCTCGAATCAGCCCTCATATAGAGGTAAAAATCCCTGACCTGGCAGCGAACTTCAATGTGCCGGGCTGAGTGGCTCAGACGGTTCAGACGCTGGCCTTTTGACCCCAGCTTGGCAGGTTGGATCCTGGCTCAGTCCAGTGGTACTTGAAGGTGCTCAAATACGTCAGCCTCGTGTCAGTAGATTTACTGGCACGTAAAAGAACTCCTTCGGGACAGCAGTCCAGCACCTCGGCGTCTCCGAAAGCCGTCAAAAGTAGTTAGTGGGACGTAAATACAATAACATTACTATTACCGTATTTACTATTACCGTATTCATAATGTATATTTCAAATAACTAAGTGTTAGACACATTTCCTATCTTAAATTGGTTAAAATGCTACTTGTATTACCCAGTGTCACCTAGAGGTGACACCCCTACCAAGGGCAAAAATATTGAAAATTAAAAGTAAATATTTTATAAACACGCTATTTGCACCCTGAGTGGCCAAATAATTAACAATGAATTAAATAGTTGCATTAACCTGCCAATGGTTAAATATCGCATTCCCGGATTAAATATCGCATAGTTGTGAGTTTGCATTCGGGAGATGGTGTGTTCGAATCCCACGTCAGTAACCCTGAAGATGGTTTTCCGTGGTTTCCCATTTTCACACCAGGTAAATGCTGAAGCTGTACCTTAATTAATGCCACGGCCGCTATCTTCACAATCCTTGCCCTTTTCCATCCTCGCGTCCCCGAAACTCTTCGATGTGTTAGCGCGACGTTAAACAGCTGGCAAGCAATATAGGTAGTCGGTTTTCTGTTTCCACAAATTTGAGTGGTTATAATGGGCTCATAATCAGTTGGCATCATTTTTCTGGAACAGTACTGATAGACGAGATATATGTATTTACACTTTCTATACTATTTTAAACTGATCTGAATTAATTTCAGGTAATTAATTACTTCTCCTTGCTTAACTCAGTTCAGTGGCCAACATTTGATCACTTGCGCCGTTAGAACTAATCTAAGATGTGTATATTTCTTGTAATAACTCCACTAATATTGTCAATGCGTTAGTACAATACCTGTGTAAGTGATATTTAATGTTTCAGTACTCAGCAGAAAATCATATGCCTCCCGGAAGAATATTTTTTCCATAGGTAGACACTGATCAGTCTCAGCTTTATTCTTGGCTTTGACAAAATGAAAGTGACTGAGGTATGAGTGATGCTAGTAATGCCATTCCTTCTGCAGCCAGTCCCTGCTATGGATGGTGTGAAAATATTTCTCAAAGGGTCAGTTGGTGCATGCATTTCAGTGGGCTTGGCAGACTGATATGTAATAGCAACTTCTGGCTCGGTGAGGAAAACAACGGGAAACTACCTCACTCTTCATTTCCCTAGTACACCTCTTCAGTGATGCCTAGGCCATCTATGACAGCTGATGGCGGAGCTGTTGAGGATCCAACCAGCCTTAGGGCTGAAATGAATGAAGCCCGCATCTAGCGGCGAGGATAGGAATTGTGCCGGCTGCCGAAGCCTGTCGCACTCCTCTGGGGCAATGATTAATGACTAACAGATGAAATGAAATGATAATTGAGAGTGTTGCTGGAATGAAAGATGACAGGGAAAACCGGAGTACCCGGAGAAAAACCTGTCCCACCTCCGCTTTGTCCAGCACAAATCTCACATGGATTGACCGGGATTTGCACCACGGAACCCAGACGTGAGAGGCCGGCGTGCTGCCGTCTGAGCCACGAAGGTTCTTCTGTATATTCTATCTCTTAATTATTTGAATTACAAAACCCGTTCACAGATTGTCCGCTAACATTTGACGAGGCAGTATTTCACGGAATATTGGAGGTAGAGAGGTAATAATTGACACACATGATGAACATAACATGTTGCTGGCGCATATGACGCTCTCTCTCATGACAGCTCCTTTAATGCCGACACAGGTCTCATGCGGAATCACTGACGTGTTGCAGTCCAGCGTCATCTGTTGGGCATTTCATGTACTTTATTTTGGTGTCAATATAACCCCATGTCATGCCAATCATATGTGTCAGTTATTACCTCTCTACCTCCAATATTCCGTGAAGTATTGCCTCGTCAAATGTTAACGGACTTTTGAGTCACCCTGTAGATAATTCGTATTTTACTACGAGCGTTGGGATACGAATGCGGGATCTACCAGACAAATGGAGTGGGGAGCGTAAGGTGCTGGGGAATGTTTGAATAATGCCGAGTAGGTTTACTAAGTGTAACGAGGAAACTGTCAGCCACGAAATCATTGTGCCACATAATGTTTATTGTCCGATTCGTTGGCTGAATGGTCAGCGTACTGGCCCTCGGTTCACAGGGTCCCGGGTTTGATTTCCCGTCGGGTCGGGGATTTTAACCTTCATTGGTTAATTCCAGTTGTCCGCAGGCTGGGTGCCGTGCTGACCCCAACATCCCTGCAACTCACACACCACACATACCACTATCCTCCACCACAAGAACACGCAGTTACCTACACATGGCAGCTGCCGCCCACCCTCATCGGAAGGTCTGCCTTACAAGGGCTGCACTCGGCTAGCAATAACCACACGAAATTATTATCTTATAATGTTTAATCTCAGAGAGTAAAATAACCTTTACGGTAGACACTAAAAGTAGCCCCTAGATAGTCCACAGCAAGTTGCCAATGATGTGGGAGACGTCGGGTACCAGTCGGCAATGTCCTCTCGTGTCTCAAGCCGTCTCCCACACATTGGTTCTTTCACTTCGGGTATGAGGTGAAAATCGCCACGGTGACAGGTCCGGTGAGTATGGCGGGTGTTCCAGTACTAACACCCCCCCCCTCCAGTGCTGAAGTTGCCTCCGTGCAGTTGCTGCTGCCCGCGATCTGGCGTTGTCATGGAGAAGTATGACATTGATGAGACGGTCCGGGCGTTTGTCACTAATGGCATGAGATAAGCCTAACTCTCTCTGCAGGAAGGTTCTGTAGCACGTTGCTGTCACCGGTGTTGTGCCATATGAAACGAAGTGACACGCTATCACGCCTCTGGCGTCGTAAGCTACAATAACCATGGGCTGCTGCTGCCGCCGCCTATCTAGCAACGGTTCCATACGAAGGGTATTATTCCACACAGCTCCCACAAGCTCTCTATGACATTCTTTGGTAATGCGACCCTGGCGAACGGCCAGTTTGTTGTACCCGCACGCTGTTCTTGCCTCGTCACACCTTTTCTGCCCGGTAGGGATTACGATGAGGTATAATTTTATTTATTATCTCTGAAGTATTTTTCTCTGAAGTATAATTCACTACCGTAGTCCCATCGCCCTGTGCGTGGTATTCAGTACCATCCCGTGCTGTGTTCATATGCTACGAATGTCAGGCTTTCCAGGACATATCACCATGCAAATGAAGGAAAAACATATTTGCAATTCATGAGACAATTAATGTACACTAAAATATTTCAATAGAAAAAAAAATCGCTTTTGTCCTTGAAATTATTTCGATTCATTTAATTTCGTAAACCCTAAACCAGGAAAAAAATAATGTAAATAATTACTATGCATAAACATCTATTGCTTGGATGATACAGCATGATTACAGTGGTACTTTTCTGAATCTTCTGTTTCCCTCTTCTATATCCGTCAAACTGCCTCGTGATATATCCAGTCGCGAGTTCAATAATGTCTCCGGGTATATTCAGGCGAATAACTCTGTTGTTTCAATTTTATTTATTGCACTTTGATCAGGCTATTGTACTATGATGTATTACTAACAGAGTTTAACGACACAAAGGCATAAAGGTACAAACAATTGAATATGAAACTGCTTCGTGTTATGAGAGTAAACTTGTTTATCGCTATCGTAAGTGACCCCACGGCGCAGTTTTATGGTTAACAAGCTTATCAATATTGAGATGTAATGACTGGGATATATTTCATTTCAGACTGCATGCTAGGTTGTGATCTGTCAACGAACGCATTCGGACTTCGCAAATTTCATAAATGAAAAAAAAAAATGGTCGCATGTATATATCGATCCAATATACTGTAACGAATAAAAGACTGTCTGTTTCTCGATTTAATTTAATTCTTTTTCCTTTTTCTTGTCACAATTTCGCTTTACGTCGCACAGACACAGATAGGTCTTATGGCGACAATAGGATAGGAAAGAGATAGGAGTGGGAAGCGGCCATGGCCTTAATTAAGGTACAGTCCCAGCATTTGCCTTGCGTGAAAATGGCAAACTACGGAAAACCCTCTCCATGGTTCTAATTTAATTCCAGAATGACCCAATTAGTATGCACACAGGTACACAGACAATTATGTTCAGCCATGAATTACCACACTCGACTAACTGTTATTTACAAGTCTCTCACAGCAAGACTCCTGCTGGGCAATCTTTACCTGGACGGGCGACCCTCTCTAAGTGTTGACTGATAGCCTCGCCTTACTTTCACTTCGTCTCGCAAATGCAGTCACCCCGCACAGCAGCGGCATGCAGACAGATACAAACACAGGGCTTCTGACCACAAAAACCCAGGACAACTGTTCCTCGGCTAGACTTCAGAGAAAGTCCGCCACCCACGCAGTCAGCAGAGTCAATTCACGTGACCGCTTCTCACAGCGAACTAGTGAATACTGACGAATAAACAGCGGTCATATAAGAGCAAGAATTGAACAGTGCTAACGAGCATTGCGATTCTCCTCACAACAAACCAAACCCCTTGAAAGAGCCTTGGCCTGCCCAGTGACCGCTGCTTAGCCCGAAGGCCTGCAAATTACGAGGGGTCGTGTGGTCAGCACAACGCACCCTCTCGGCCGTTATTCTGGGCTTTCGAGACCGGGGCTGCCATCTCACCGTCAGATAGCTCCTCAATTCTAATCACGTAGGCTGAGTGGACCTCGAACCAGCCCTTAGGTAGAGGGAAAAATCCTTTCCTGGCCGGGAATCGAACCCGGGGCCTCCGGGAGAGAGGCATACACGCTATCCCTACACCACGGGGCTAGCTCTCTCCTCACAACAACGACGACAAATAACACTGCTCCAACTACTCACACCAACTATTCCGGACACTGGCCCCACGTCGGTATACATACAGTTCTCCACACAGCACTCCGCTCAGTACTCGACAATACTCTGTCTTCCGTGGGACATTTAAGGCAGTCAGCTCTACTGCCGTCCCAGTCCAACTACTCTCATTACTTACGGTTCGTTTTTTCATTTTTTAACCTCCTGATGATGAACTACTAGAATCTTCACGGTCCGGCGAGAGAACGATGTTCCTCGTTCTCCGTTTCAGAAGGCCCACGGGGAAACCCGACGAAAGCACAATACAAGGAGAGGTCGGTCATGCCCACCAGGCCGGCTGGAAGATCCCCGGTCTGATTCAGCAATCCCTTCCAGGAAGTACCGAAGGGGCCTACGACAAGACTGGCGCTTAACAATACGTAACATATGAGCGGTTAATGTACAGTCTTAAGTACGTGCTCTGTCATAAAGAAATTTCCATCGACAAATAGGTTATCTACCTTCTCTTTCTCTCGTTTTTGTTACCATTTCATTAGCATGAATTGATTTTTTAAGATATACCGGGTGGTTCACCAGCCCCTTGCGATTTAGTTTTATGCATCCCACCGCTTTTACTACAATTCTGAAATACGTCAATCCTTCTCCCTAAACCGGGGTAATATAACGAGATGTGTGGTTAAGGGCTAAACACCAGCATGAATCGTGAGCGCCACTAATTGTGTGCACCCTGAATGAACCCCTGAAACGAGCACAGATACGAAGAAATATGTACCCTACAACAGGAGGTGCACACACAGACCAGGGACATGTATTTTATAGGCTGGAAAATAAGCGTTGCTTGTCAAGCCTCGCAATATCTCACTCGGCAGCGGCGCTGTGTTCGAAGGTTCTAATTCCATGCAAGTAGTATTTGTTGTTTTTTGTTTCTTTTTACAGCCAGTTGACTGGGGTGTGGGAAGGTTACATACTTAATAGTTTCCACAGACTGATTTATTTTTTTACCCTGAAAAGGACCATTGGAATGGTGGCATATAGTATGGAGCTGGGTTGAAAGATGCTAAGAAACATCTGACAGGGTTTCAGTTACCAATGTCATTTAACGTAGCACCTGCTCGAACTGATGACCACCGAGCTCGATAGCTGCAGTCGCTTAAGTGCGGCCAGTGTCTAGTATTCGGGAAATAGTGGGTTCGAACCCCACTGTCGGCAGCCCTGAAGATGGTTTTCCGTGGTTTCCCATTTTCACACCAGGCAAATGCTGGGGCTTTACCTTAATTAAGTCCACGGCCGCTTCCTTCCCACTCCTAGCCCCTTCCTGTCCCATCGTCGCCATAAGACCTATCTGTGTCAGTGCGACGTAAAGCAACTTGCAAAAAATAAAAAATAAAAACTGATGACCTATTTACGAGGTGTCAGGCGTGTTTGACAGCTGAGGGACAACATTTTGAACATCAAATGTAATGCCAGGTAGGTTTTGGACTAATATTTTCACTAGAAATGGATTTCTATAAGTGTGAATTGCCGTGAGTAGTGGGGCGGAAAGGCGTGCGTTATACCGGCTAGCGACGGAGTGTCATTGCGTTAGCCGTGCCGTGCTCTGAGTGGTGCTGCGAAGAGAGCTAAGAAAAAGACCCTCTGGTATAAATCGTCATCTCTTCACTGATATGAATGTTGAAATCATCTGGTGAGAATTCCTATAATTCTTTCAACGCCTTATTACCTCTTGCGAGTAGTAATTACTTGACCCGCTGTCACTTTGAAATACCATATTGCGGGGCGCAGAAGGATGGCACGTGCAGATTGAATGAAATAGAAGTAATTACCTTTTAATAAATTAGACGATAACAGCACTACAGCACATTGAACTGAGCAAAGTGAGGGTGGACGCATAACATAAGGAATGGTATGGCATGATGCGCGCTGCCAATTACTGGACGACAAAACACGCCAAATAATACGCCCTTTACTTCCTGAACTCATCATCCCATTAACCTGGGATTTGTGCTAAACGAATCTTTGAACTATTCTTCCCAGTTCTTCCATTCTAAGTTCACAAGTCAACTATTACACTAGTTCTCGTTGCTTTTCTAAACAACCCACGCAAATACAAGAACGCCACTTTCATTCCGTACAAAATGTGGAAGGTCTCTTCTCTATTATTACATTATAAGGTAAATATAAAGTTTATAAGCGTAAACTAAATTCTTTTGAGTCTCAACAGTAGAAATTTGAAAATAATTTGAGCTAAACTGTTATAACAGTGAATTTTTAAAGAGATCGCTGCAGTTTCTTACTGATCGCATCTGAATCACATCCGTCTGCTGGGTAAAGCGGCACTCAAATGTTCCCCGTCACTGAGGGATTAAAACAACAACAATCATCATCATCATTTACCTGGCGCGGATGTTAAGGGCAGTGCAAGCTAGTACCTCACGACTGTACCAACTCCCTCTGTGGTTGAGTGCCGGCCTCCAGGTCACAAGAAACCAGGCACGACCGAGGAAGTCGAATTTCTGAAGGACGGTAAAAAGTCCATTTGACATTCCATGTCGTGTGATGTTGGTATATAACATAATTCTGATGTTTCTGATCATTTGGTGTTTATCCGACAAAATTAAATCTCAACTATAGATCTCCCAACAGAATTTCGATTTCTCTGCCATCAGGTAAAGTATTAGGGAACGTCACAATTGACAGGCAGGCAACCTAAGCTGTAAAATTAAAATATCTACAACTGGGGCCACATGATTCTTATTTCCTTTAAGGAGGTGGTTTTCCTTTTTAGTATATATATATATCGCTCATTAAATACACGAACGTCATAACTCAAAAACAAGCTCAAATGGCTATGCTCGGAATGCAAAACTAAACTCCTGAAAATAACAGATATAGAAGAAAGGGTGACAAAGGGACTAGCAACTCAGATGAAAACCATCATAGAGTCCATGTTGGAAAGCATACATGAAACTGTATAGGCAGGCGTAAAGTCAACATCAGCACCCAAAACAGCACACTCTTTAGACTCGCTACCGAGAAAACCACGCTCTTCAAACCTACCAAATCAGTACTCGGAGGAAGGGCAAGCACACGAAAAAAAGAGAACCCCCAACACGACCGACTAAGAACCAACCATTCCTCTGCTTCAACGTTCACCTGAAGACTCCTTTTCCGGGACAACAAATGGCCTATGGACCGAGGTGGTCAAACGGACAAACGGACGGACAAGGTAAAGGAGAGTTGGCATAAAGAACAAGACCAGGATGAAGGCAGCACCACCCAAAGCTTGGTTATATGTGGGGAGACTTCACGAAGAAACCAAAGCAGAAAACATCATCGCACATCTCCAAGAAGGGGGTATCACAGAGAACATCACGTGTGAACAGATAGATACTAGAGGGCGAAACAAGGCTTTTAAAATCAGTTTCAATTGGACGATCTAGAGAAAACTAAGGACCCACTCTTCTGGCCACGAAAAGTGAGAGTACGACCCTACCGCTTTCCAAGACAAGAACCCGGACTCATAACAACCACAGAAACAAGTAAGAACCCTCAGTGACTACCGAACGCCAGTTCATATCAAGAAGATGAAAGTAATCCAAGCACTAATAAACTGAGAGGCACTACTGATACTGTTAAATTACAGAGTTTGCTATGGAACATAGAGGGAATCACAAATGCACTATACCTCGCTCCGAACCACCTACTGCAACGGTGCGACATTGTAATACATACCGAAACCTACCTCTCAAAACACCGGGAAACAATGAATTTCTATTACCTCCACAGGTACGCATGCCAGGGAGACAAGGGCAAGCCCAAAGGCGGTATTTCCTGTCTCATCAAACCAGCTCTATCGCCATTCACGAAACCATATGAAACTGACAACATGATGCTGGTACTAACGAACAAGCTCTCAATACTGTGCGCATACTTCCAACCAAACCTGACAGAAGTGGACATTATAGACGAACTGGGCACCGCAATGACGAAAGCACCCAGCACGAACCCAATACTGATAGCTGATCACTTCAACTGCCATATTGACGTCATGTGCAGGAAAACAAACGCACTTCTTGAATACCTAGAGGAAGATGGCCTATCGCTAACGAATAAACGTGACGAGAAGACATACATAGCCTTCAATGGCACCAGCACCATTGACCTCCTCTTCATAAGCAACGACATAAGAGCATCGCATCAGGAAGTGCTATCCAACGTTGTAGCAAGAAAACACCTTCCACTAGAAACTGCCCTCTTGGTTAACACTGATGCAAACAGTCAAAAGAGTTCCAGAACACCTACATCAAAGAAACTAGACATGGAAAGAATAATGAACATTATCAAATCTGAAAACATAGACACCGCACTAACACTGATTGAGAACCACATCAAGGGTGCCACTCCAAAAATTCCTCAAAGTACAAGAAAAGCAAAACCATGGTTTACCACCGAGTGCTTCAATAAGAGGAAGGAGACGCTAGCAGCATTACACGAGATAAAAAGGCGCGAACACAGGCATCACTACAGGAGTATACCGAGAAAATAAGATACTAAAGGAGGTAGTGAAAAGAGCAAAGGAAAACTATCAACAACTGAAAGAAGCTTGATTAGTCCAGGATGCTGAGATAAACCCGTTCACAGCCCTGAATCCCAGGCGACCCAAATTCCCGAAGGACATCCCTATGAAAACGTGGATTCAGCACCTTAACGCAACCCTGCAAGCACGAGACACCAGACCTACTCAGGACAAAGATCCTGCCCAAACGGCAGTACCGATCACAGCAGAAGAAGTTCTAACCGAGATCAACAGCTGCAAAGAAATGAAAGCATGTGGACCGCACAATATTCACTATGAGCACCTGAAAGAAGCAGCCCCACTGTTGATAGAACTATGGGTAGAACTCATAAACGAATGCCTATTTCAAGGCCGCATACCGTCAAACTGGAGGAAATCAACTATGAAGATGCTATACAAAGGAAAGGGCAACACAGGAGACCCGAATCCCTACCAAGGTATTACTTTAGAAAACAACACCTTCAAGATCTTCCCGAAGATACTCTCTAGGAGACTCGCCGAACTAGTTGACAATGAGATCCTTGAAGAGTAGTTCGGCTTCCGGAAAGGAAGAAACACTCTACAAGCCATCAACTGCCTACTATGTAGAAGACGCGCTGAGACAGGCGAGGGGATAGCTATACACTGTGTTCGTCGACTACACAAAGGCGTTTGACCTAGTGAACAGAAGTAATTTAATCAGGAAGCTCGGAAACATGATTGGAAAGGAGCGCTACCTTACCAGAATAATAAAGAACATCCTTCACAAGAATAGCCTGAAAATAGACGACAGCATAGTCCAATCGAAACCAATAGAGCAAACAAATGGTGTACTTCAAGGAGACCCCTTGAGCCCGCTACTGTTCAGCATCGCTACAGTCGATGTCACAGAAGCCATTCATTTACCTCTAGGGGGGAAGACATACATCTATGTGGACGATATGGTTATGGCATCACCACCAAGGGAAACCCTACAATCGTCCATTGATAAACTTGCCACATGGGCTCAGCAAAACGAGATGACGATAAACTGCACCAATACAGTAATGCTGGCATTCCGTAAAGGTGGGTAGCTATCCACAAAATAATGATCACATACTAAAGGAAGGTAAACCGCTGCCTATCGTAAATAATTTCAATTACCTAGGAGTAATACTACAAACGCAAGGGAACATCTTCACACGACATGTCAGGAAAATAACAACATCCGCCATAAAAGCCATGCAGGACATAATGCAATTGGGAAACCTATCCGTACTGCATCTGTCCAGGGTTCTAGTGCATAATAATTTATATTAATTGGCTTATGAGGTGGCTGAAAGGATTTTCTTTGATAAGACCCTCGAACAGACCCTGGAGTCGACGTCCATCACCCCTACTTGAGTCTTTGCTCGACTAGCTCAAGAGCTTTATGGGTCTGTGGTCTGTCCGGAGAAAAGGCTTAAACTAATTAATTCTAAGTAGGGGAAAGGGTCTTAAATGTCAGAGGGATAGGACCACACAACTAAATGAAAAAGAAGATTATCTACTTTCAAAAACACATTTTAATTAGCTAAAGAAACACTTGTATAATGCGCTACATAAAGATGTGTCGTGATATTTGATATGCAACAACATTAATTCATAAATTAGGTTTGAGCTTTGAACACCCTTTCTGTCCATATCACATTCGCATATATCCCTTCATAACCTTCTAAAATTATTGAAAATACATCGAAAGGGCGTCCCCCTTCAGAACTATTTAACACACGGAACACTTTATCATATATCACATTAAAACACTTTACACATATCCTTAATAAAGGCATGTCTCCTTTACGGCATGGATTATTTCCTGGATTTATCATTCAATTTATATATCACGGTGCCCTGAGATCATGTTAGCTGAGGGTTACTACGAATATTCCTGAGCGCATTTTAAACACATGAAAGTTATGTCACATTGTCTACGTTAATTTATCGCACGGAGTATTAACTCCTTCATAATGCCTGCTTCATTGTGATGACCTATGCACTAATATAATAAGACACGACATTTCAATTCAATGGTGTCCCTGTAAACGATACACATAGCAACTCAACAACCAATATATTACATTATATGGCACATAATGAACACTCACTGGAAGAAATAACATAACACCCTGCACTTCATCCCCATGGGATGAACAGTATATGGCATGCTCCATTTCACTTGCCAATGGTGAGCAACAATTCTCGCCAGAGTTTGGGAATTGAACCCAGTTACTTCGACGTGTGGGAGTGTAACGACCTGAAATCTTATAGCGGTTTTAATTTAATACAATTAAAGAAAGGTGGGAGGGTTTCACTCATCTATAAGATCTGGAACCTATACGACGGTGCTTGTTTCTCGATTTATGCATGTCTTCGTTATATTACAGGAAGAAAAGAACGAACTAAATATACCTCTTTTCACAAACTTCGCTCGGGATTTAGCCTCACCATCCCCTCAAAAAACTGTCAAGCGAGTCGGCCAAGGGCGCACACTCATTCCTTCTCCCCTGCAAAGCAAAGCTCCAGGCTTCACCTGCTATTCTTAAATATTCATATCATCGCAGAAACACTCTCTTTCTTCGATTCATTAAACGCTCTCAGCGAAACATCATATACCAGCCTACATTTGGCCTCAATTATCTTATTCACGAGGCGGAATTGTGCGTCGCCCTAAATATATATTCAACAAGGGAACTCACATATTTAAACACCACTGTACTTTCAAAATTACGAGCCTACAAGTCAAATTCCGTCTTCTCATCCCTCATATCCCGAGAACATGCATATTTCAAGAGAAGATCCTAACCTTCAAGATTTAAAAAAAATTCACGGTTACTCCCGATCTTCATAATTCAATTTCACCCCCACAGTTGACTCTGCGTCGTCTTCAAGTTCTGCAGTCTTGAAGTATACACAGGAGGGTTTTCTACCATATGTAAAATGCAAACAAGAATGAATACTCGGAAACTCTTGTGATGAGTTATAGCATTTAATTATAACTTTAGGACGACTGGATCATACTATGAAAATTAACCCCTTTTCGTTACGTCACTTCACACGTAAGTAATACTAGGGTGTTATAACTACCATGCAATATCATCCCATAATGAATGAAATAAGTGGTTCAACAACCACGAAGACAATCCCTTAAAAAATTCTGATACATAACTACAATCCCTCTTAAACACCTTTATGGTCAGATAAAATTAAAAGTGTTTACATGCAAGCTCCTTATTCACATTAATGTGACCTTAACTGTCATGCCTATAAGTTTAAAAATGTACTCAACACTCAGCTATCTGCGATCAGCTTTCCTTAGGAAGTACAGCCATGAATTTAAGCTGCCATTTCGATGTTTTCACTTGCGATAGCCTCCAGGATCGTCCTCTGTCGGTTCACCTGCATGTCGGTTGGATCCCCGTCTGGCGTCGGAAGTTCACGAATATCTCTACTGCGCTGGAGTAACTGCACGGCGAACTCTTCATAGGCCCCTTTCAAATCCGACGTTCTCGAAGGTCAGGTATGCAAATGAGAAAGAACTAATTTGTCATAAATGCATTAATTGTGTCATGCATTATAACCTTGTTATGACTGGGCATACCCGCAAACTCAAGCACCCTAGTCCCATATCGGTATTGTCCTGTCGCCCGATATTGATACTTTCATTTGCATATTTCAGTTCTCCACAAATAATTTAATCTCGGAGCACCGCACACTGGCCAGTCACCGTCACAGGATATGAATGTTAGATATTAATACTTTACTTGTTACTGGTCATTAGTCGACCTACTCCATTTCACTATTCATTGATTTCATAGACAACTCACTGCGTTTGAGAGAATACGGCGGACGCTGCCCGATCTACTGAAATGGCAGCTAATAAGCTGCTCACTCTTGGTATAGGTTCAAGCCTCACTATAGCACTGATATCGAACTATCCTTCTGCTAGATCACTTCCTTCATTTAACCTCATTTATACGATCATTTACATAACTCGTGTAATTAGGCACAATCTACTATACTCACTCAGATCAATTTCGTAACTTCACACGTAGCAATTCACTTCAATCGACTACCTATCTTTACAATCCTCTGCCTCTCTGACACATAATGAAAGTAAACTTTTATCACATACATATCATAGCAAGCTGAATTTAAGACGTAATAAATATTTAGTGCGAAGCGCACTGTCACTCACTATGTGTTGTCATTTACACTACACAATATGGTTCACTAAGAATCTTCGCGGTGTAAAAACACTGAATATCGACACTGAATAAAGACTGGGCATACTGATTAGACCGAATGCACTGAATAGACTGCATAAACTGCCTTCTCGCCACCAGTCTTTATAGTGAGAAGCCTTATTTCTCGGAGAGGGAGTTAGACCACACCCCGTTGTCCAACAACGCTCCGTTGATACGGAGATTTAGAAGTTGAGTTTGATATCAAATTGAAGCCTGTACACCCTTCTTTCCGCTGATTAACTTTCGTTTCGAGCCCCTCGCAGGTTCGTCTGCAATCATCAAAGCGTCAGTATCAATCCCCTGCAGGCGGAGCTTGGCTCGTGGGATTTCTAAGTTTTCCTGGTCCTGTCAGAGTCGAACATCTGGTTTCAACCTCCTCATGCCATCAACTATCTGCGTATTTCCTATTATTCTTATTATGTAGAATAATTCTTGGCATGGTAAATCCGCATAAAATTTCCTCATTCATCGAAGTCGTAACTCGAAATTATCCGTCAAGTATTTCTGAATTACTATAGTTAATATCATCGAAACAATCGAAAGCTACGCATTAGTACTACTGGATATTTAGGAGAATACATGGGATGATATTATCTCATGTGTTGAGACGACCTCTTTCAGGCTGCTCCGTGACCTCAATTCTCAGTCATGCGACACCTCACTCGTTCCAGCTCTCTCGCTCGGAGAAGGAGCGAATTTCATGTACAAGAGCTTGTACACTTTCTCTTTCCCAATTACGCGCAATGAGTGGTGGGGCGCGCGAATCTACAGCGAGTCACTCGTATCCCGGAACCGGCAAGAATATCCTCGTTCGGCGTCTATTTAACGTAGAACTGCGCGGAAAACGGCATATTCTCTATGCAGGATGTCTCCATATACATATGACGATGTCATGAACGGTTACAGTACGAACCGCAATGAAACTATTCAGAACAAAAATAACCCCAATAGTGACATATGGCATTCAGATAACCAACCTTAGAGAAATAGAAAAAGTTAAGTCTACTTTCCTGAAGAAAATCCTATGCATATCGAAGTACACACCATCTCGTCTAACTACATACTAGCAAGGGAGACATTCTTCATAGAAGACCTGCGATTCCAGAAAACTCTACCATCAACAGAGCAGTACGACAGGCAGATCCAAGAACTAAACACCAAGCGAAGTGAAATTTGGCCCGACTTATACTCCACAGAAGCTCTTACAGTATGTCAACAGACTGGATGAATGCTAACTTTGGCCTACGACACACGATCAACCGCTTTGCAGTCCACGGTTTCCACTTGAAGATCTGCACAAGAACAGGATATTACGAACCAGACTACCAGTGTACTTGCGCTCTGTGTGGCAGTGCTTGTGATAGATACCACGCTATCTCTTGCGCCTTGTATAAGAAATGTATATGCAGATAAAGTGGTGGAAAAGATATATCAGATATTCCGATGTATGTACTATGTATTCTCTTTATTAGTTCTAGATGTGTGGTATGGCTATTAGCTGCTGTAAATAAATTATTATTATTATTATTATTATTATTATTATTATTATTATTATTATTATTATTATTATTATTATTATTATTATTATTATCATTATTAATATTGATCGCTTAAGTGCGCCCAGTATCCAGTCTTCAGGAGATAGTGGGTTTGAACCCCACTGTCGGCAATCTCAAATATGGTATTCCGTAGTTTCCCATTTTCACGTCAGGCAAATGTTGAGGCTGTACCTTAATTAATGCCTCGGCCGCTTCCTTCCCACGCCTAGTCCCGTCCTGTCTCATCGTCACCATAAGGCCTATCTGTGTCAGTGCGACGTAAAGCAACTTGTACAAAAATAATTCTTTCTTTCTTAATCCATTTACCCTCAGACTCAGCGAGGGATCCCACCTCCACCACCTCAAGGGCAGTGTCCTGGAGCGTGAAAAATTGGTTTGGGGATAAAACAAGGGTGGAGGACCAGTACCTCACCCAGGCGGCCTCAACTGCTATGCTGAACAGGGGCGTTGTGAGGGGATCAGAAGATTGGAAGGAATAGACAAGGAAGAGGGAAGGAAGCGGCGGCTGTGGCCGTAAGTTAGGTACCGTCCCGGCATTTGTCTGGAGGAGAAGTGGGAAACAACGGAAAACCACTTCGAGGATGGCTGAGGTGGGGGAATCGAGCCCCCCTGTATACCCTCGACCTCCCAAGGCTGAGTGGACCCCGTTCCCGTCGTCGTACCATTTTTCAAATTTCGTGGCAGAGCCGGGAATAGAAACCAGGGCCTCCTGGAGTGGCAGCTAGTCAGACTAACCACTACACCACAGAGGCGGGCTGATATATATTCTTATTCAGTATTCACAGATATTATAGAAAATACAGCGGACTCAACTGAGGCTGATGCTGATAATAGTATGGAACATTTGACGGCAAGTCCGACCAAAAAATAAAGGAACTTCGGAAATTTAAGAACTTCGAAAATTTTAAAATATATGTAGAAAAGGTTGTGTAAGAATGTTTTCATAAATCTAACAGCGCTCAGAGAAATGTCGTTCGGGCCGATGACCTAGATGTTAGGCCCGTTCAAACAACAAGCATCATCATCATCATCATCATCTGACTGACTGACTGACTGACTGACTGACTGACTGACTGACTGACTGACTGACTGACTGATTCATCATCGCCGAGCCAAAACTACTGGACATAAAGAAATGAAATTTGGGGGATACATTCATATTAAGTTGTAGGTGCTCGCTAAGAGAGGATTTGTGGATATTTCGTCGCTAAGGGGGTGAAATGAGTGTATCTATATCTCAAAACTTTAAAAATTTACAGATGTAAAAGTTGGTATTTAGAATCTTCTTTAAAAATAAGGAAACACGAATTTTTTGTTTTCAGAAAATCCCAATAGGAGGGGTGAAAAAGGGTGAAATAGGGGTTGAATGCCTTTAATCAGGATACCGGTACTTATATCTCTGAAACTGAAGATATTACAGACCTGAAAATTGGTACTTTTGATCTCTTTTAAAAATAAAGAAACACGTATTTTTTGTTTTTGGAAAATCCATTTAATGGGAGGGTGAAAAGGGGGGTGAATTTTTAAAATGGGTGTATCTACATCTTAAAACCTTAAAAGTTTACAGATGAAAAAATTGGTACTCAGTGTCTCCTTTAAAAATAAAGAAACATACATTTTTTTGTTTTCGGAAAATCCCAATAGGAGGGGTGAAAAGGGATTGAATGACCCTAATGAGGATACTTAAATCTCAGAAACTGAAGATATTACAGACCTGAAAATTGGTATTTGGGATCTCTTTTAAAAATAAAGAAAACTTTTTTTTTTTTTGCTTTTGGAAAATCCAAATAGTTGGGTGGGTGGTGAAAAGGGGGTGGATTTTTAAAATGAGTGTAGGGTATCTATATCTCAAAACTTTAAAAGTTTGCACATGTAAAAATTGATATTTAGAATCTCCTTTAAAAATAAAGGAACACGTATTTTTTTTTCTGTAAATCCCAACAAGAAGGGTGTAAAAGGGTGAATAATGGGTTGAATGCCTTTAATGAGGACACATATATTTCAGAAACTGATTATATTACAGAACGGAAAATTTGTCTATGGGATCTCCTTTAAAAATAAAGAAACACGTTTTTGTTGAAAAATTCAATTAACGGCGGTTAAACAGGAGTGAAAAATTGGGTTGAATTTTTTGAAAGACTATATCTACAGAATATCTGAGAAACTTAGAATGTTAAAGACGTAAAATGTGGTATTTGGAATCTCTTGTAAATGTAAAGAAACATAGGTGATTTGCTTTTGGAAACTCCTCTTAAGCTTAATAAAAAGGGGGTGAAATTTTAAAATGAGAATTTATACAGTATATCTCAAGAGACTTAACATGTTACAGAAGTGAAAAATTATATTTTTATCTCTATTAAAAATAAGGAAACGTGTATTTTTAGTTTTCCGGAATACCACTTGGGTGGAGGGGGGCGGGTAAAAGTGACTGAAAATGGTGTTCAATTTTTTTTTTTAAATTAGACTACTGCTATCTCATGAATGAAAATGTTACAGACGTGAAATTTGATATTTGGCATCTTCTTTAAAATTAAAGAAACACTTATTCTCGGAAAATCAAATGAATGGGGGGGGGGCGGAGTGAAAGAATTGAAAAATTAATTGACTTAATTGTATGAGAATACTTACATCTAACAAAAACTTAAGTTGTTATGGAGTACAGACGTGAAAATTGGCATTTGGATCTCCTTTAAAAACAAAGAAAACCCCGTTTTGGCGGGGGAAAACTAAAGAAGTTAAAGTCGTGATAATTGGTATTTAGAAGAATTTACTGTTAAAGAAACAAGTATTTTTTGCCGGAAAATTTACTTAGGGGGGTGGAGGAGTGTGAAAGTGAAAAAAAGTGAATTATTTTTATCTCAAAACTGACGGTAATAGACGTGAACATTGGTGTTTGGAATCTCCTTTAAACATAAAGAAACACGCCTTCTTTTAGTTTTTTTTGGGGGGGCGGAATAAGCTTAACGGCGGTGGGGTGTAAAAGGAGGCGAGACCAATTGATTTTACTGTTTAATATATTTATAAGGAGCCTCCGTTGCTCAGGCGGCAGCGCGCCGGCCTCTCACAGCTGGGTTCCTTGGTTCAAATCCCGGTCTCTCCATGTGATATTCGTGCTGGACAAAACGGAGCGGGGCAGGTTTTTCTCCGGATACTCCGGTTTTCCCTGTCATCATTCATTCCAGCAATACTCTCCGATATCATTTCATTTCATTTGTCATTCATTAATCATTGCCCCAGATGAGTGCGACAGGTTTCGGCAGCCGGCATAATTCCTATTGTCGCCGCTAGATGGGGCTTTATTCATTCCATTCCTGAACCTGTCGAATGACTGGAAACAGGCTGTAGATTTTCGATGTACTTATTCTGATCATAAACCGATCATTTTTAATCTTTCCTGGGTTCGTTTTCAAGAGCCATCTTTTCCTTCCGAGAAGGTTCTTAGACTTCAGTAGATTCTCCTGGCATATAAATAAACATTTAAACACATTTGTAATAAACGATAGGAATGAGATTTACCGTGCAATTGTTCACCTCTATAATAAGGTCAATAATGCACGGAAGTATGTCATTCGTATCGCCAGAAATCCCGCACACATGCCTACGTGCGACAATGGTGCTGGTCACATTCTCAACAATGACAATGGCAGCAGATGTAATTTACCACCAAGTAGCGGTCTTGCATTTTACTGTGGGGTGCAGAACATCTATAATAATAATAATAATAATAATAATAATAATAATAATAATAATAATAATAATAATAATAATAATAATAATATTCCGGACCGTCGTCAAATGTGCGGATCGCGCTGGAAACTGGTCCTGGACGGGTAATGACTAAGAATGCAGTCCGGCCGCGGGTTCAGTATCACCAAGGCACCCAAGACGACACCACGTTGGATCTCCTGAAGGATTTGATTCATATTAAAAATGCTTATAGGAAAAGATGGCAATGATTTAGGGACCCAACTGACCGGGTGGAATACCTGGACCTAGCCCGGGAAGTACGAACTCGATTGCTGGAAAGAAAGCTTGAAAAATGAGAGGAAACCTGCCGTAATCTATTAGAAAACGAGTCAGATCGCAAATTTTGGCGGATTCTCTCAGAAAACGAGTCAGATCGCGAATTTGGGCGGATTACATATAAAACAATAAGCATTCAATTCTAAATTTCGGTATAATACCGTAGCGAAGCACGGGTACCTAGCTAGTCTATATAAAATAACTTGTCCTGACTGACTGACTGACTGACTGACTGACTGACTGACTGACTGACTGACTGACTGACTGACTGACTGACTGACTGACTCATCATCGCCGAGCCGAAACTACTGGACATAGAGAAATGAAATTTTGGTAATACATTCATATTAACATGTAGGTGCTCCCTAAGGGAGGATTTTTGGATATTCCGTCGCTTAGTGGGTGAAAAGGGGGGTTAATTTTTAAAATGAGGATACCTATATCTCAAAAACTTAAAGGTTTAGAGTAATAAAAATTGGTATTTGGAATGTCCTCTAAAAATAAAGAAACACGTGTTTTTTGTTTTTGGAAAATACCATGAAGGGGGTGAAAAGGGGGGAAATCGGTTCAACACCTTTTATGAGGTGACTTATATCTTAAAAACTGAAGACGTTACAGCCATGAAAATTAAAATATCGAACGTCCTTTAAAAATAAAGAAACACGTATTTTTTTGTTTTTGGAATATCCAAATAATGAGGGTGAAAAGGGGGGGTGAATTTTTTAATGAGTGTATCTTTATCTCGAAACCGTAAACGTTTACAAGCGTAGAAATTGGTATTTAGAATCTCCTTTAAAAATAAAGAAACCCGTATGTTTTTGTTTTCGGAAAATCCCAATAGGAGGAGTGAAAAGGGGTGAAGAAAGGTTGAATGCCCATAATAAGGATCCTTATATCTCAGAAACTGAAGATGTTACAGACTTGAAAATCGGTATTTGAGATCTACTTTAAAAATAAAGAAACATGTACTTTCTGCTTTTGGAAAACAAAATAGTGGAGGGTTGAAAGGGGGGTGAATTTTTAAAATGAGTGTATCTATATCTCAAAACTTTAAAAGTTTACATATGTAAAAATTGGTACTTGGAATCTCCTTTAAAAATAAAGAAACACGTATTTTATGTTTTCGGAAAATCCCAATAGGAGGAGTGAAAAGGGGTGAAGAAGTGTTGAATGCCTTTATTAAGGATCCTTATATCTCAGAAACTGAAGATGTTACAGACCTGAAAATCGGTATTTGGGATCTCCTCTAAAGATAAAGACACATGTATTTTTTGTTTTGGGAAATCCAAATATTGGGGGGTGAAAGGGGGTGTATTTTAAAAATGAGTGTATCTATATCTCAAAACTTTAAAAGTTTGCAGATGTAAAAATTGATATTTAGAACTTCCTTTAAAAATAGAAGAACACGTATTTTTTTGTTTTCTGTAAATCCCAATAGGAGGGGTGAAAAGTGTGAATAAGCGGTTGAATGTCTTTAATGAGGATACTTATGTCTCAGAAACTGAAGATATTACAGACCTAACAATTAGTATAGTCTATGGGATCTCCTTTAAAAATACGGAAACTTTTTTTTGTTTTCTGTTTTTGGAAAATGTAATTAATGGGGGTTAAACAGGAGTGACAAATTGGGGTGAATTTTCAGAAAGACAATATCTACAGTATATCTCAGAAACGTAAAATGTTACAGACGTAAAAACTGGTATTTGGAATCTCCTGTTAAAGTAAAGAAACAGGTCTTCTCGGAAAATCCAATGAAGGGAAGGGGGAGATGAAAAAATTGAAAAATTAATTGAATTGTATGAGGATACTTACATCTAACAAAAACTAAAGTTGTTACAGTCGTGAAAATTGGTATTTAGATTTTCTTTAAAAATGAAACGACGCGTTTTGGGGGGGAGGGAAAGTCATCCTTGAGGGTGGGTGCGATAAGGACTTGAATTCGTTTCATGAGGACACATATCTCAAAAACTGAAGATAATCGGTATTTAGAAGATCCTTTACTCTTAAAGAAACAAGTAATTTTTGCCGGAAAATTCACTTAAGGGGGAGGGGAGTGCGAAAGTAAGTGAAAAAGTGAATAACTTTTAAGGGAATACTTATATCTCAAAACTGAAGGTATCACATGTGAACATTGGTGGCCTATTTGGAATCTCCTTTTTTTAGGGGAGGGGGGGGGGATAATCAACTTAACCGCGGTGGGGTAAAAAAGGAGGTGAGATCAATTGATTTTAATGTTCATAATGTACTTATAAGGAGCCTCCGTGGCTCAAGCGGCAGCGCGCCGGCCTCTCAACACTGGGTTCCGTGGTTCAAATCCCGGTCACTCGATGTGATATTTGTGCTGGACAAAGCGGAGACGGGACAGGTTTTCCACCGGGTACTCCAGTTTTCTCCGTCATCATTCATTCCAGCAACTCTCTCCAATATCATTTCATTTCATTTGTCATCATTAATCATTGCCCCAGAGGAGTGCGACAGGCTTCGGCAGCCGGCAAAATTCCTATCCTCACCGCTAGCTGGGGGCTTATGCATTCCATTCCTGACCCGGTTGAATGACTGGAAACAGGCTGTGGATTTTCAATGTACTTATTCTGATCATAAACCGATCATTTTTAATCTTTCCTGCGTTCGTTTTCAAGAGCCAACTTTTCCTTTGGAGAACCTTCTTAGATTACAGTAGATTCTTCTGGCATATAAATAAAAATGTAAACACACTTGAAATAAACGATAGGAATGAGATTGACCATGCAATTGTTCACCTCTATAATAAGGTCAATAATGCACGGAAGTATGTCATTCGTATCGCCAGAAATCATGCGCACTTGCCTACGGGCACAATGGTGCTGGTCACATTCTCAACAATGACAATGGCAGCAGATATAATTTACCGCCAAGTAGCGGTCTTGCATCTTGCTGTGGGGTCCAGAACATCAATAATAATAATAATAATAATAATAATAATAATAATAATAATAATAATAATAATAATATGGACTGTCGTCAAAATGTGCGGACCGCGCTGGAAACGGGTCATTGCCGGGTAATGACTACGATTGCAGTCCGGCCGCGGGTTCAGTTCCGCCAAGGCACCCAAGACGACACCACGTTGGATCTCCTCAAGGATTTGATCCATATTAAAATGCTTATAGGAGAAGATGGCAAAGATTTAGGGACCCAACTGGCCGGGTGGAATACCTGGACTTAGCCCGGGAAGTACGAAATCGATTGCTGGAAAGAAAGATTGAAAAATTGTGAGGAACCTTGCCGTAATCTCTCAGAAAACGAGTCAGATTGCGAAGGCGGATTCTCTCAGAAAACGAGTTAGATCGCGAATTTCGGCGGATTATATATAAAACGTTAAGCATTCAATTATGAATGTCATTATAATACCGTAGCGAAGCACGGGTATCTTGCTAGTATATCATACAATATTTTAATGACATGTAAATCACGTGGCGTTTTCACTGTATTATTGAGATAATCGTTAAAATGTTCATTTCATTTCTATTCCAAAATTGAAAATATATCCTAATACATCTATGATCTTAGTTCCGGCAGTTTAAATAAACATGCGTAGTCACATTTATTTGGCCAAGAATGATATACAAATAAAAATTAATAAAACTTTTAACTGAGCGAAATTCCTTTATCCGCATGATCACTTACTTGAAAAAAGATTAGATTCTCTCATAAGCAACAGTGTATGTTTTATATTAAAATGATGAGCCCTACTATGGTGAAACGGCTCCCACAAGATGAATATAGCTAATGAAGAAGAGGGCAGCAGCGCCGCGCGTGTTGAATTGAATAGCGCCGAGATAGCAGTCTCCCGCCGGTTCGTTCCGGGTTGCATAATTTTAGGCAAGAGTTTCGAAAAGTAAACAAACAATTTCATATCATACAAGCACAGGAAGAGAGTTGATATCCTGTTTTAAAGAAGAAACCGTAATGATAGGCTATTCAAAATATTTTTAATTTGGGGGAATGTTTAATTTAATAAATATGTTTCCATAACAAGTTAATAAATAACTTATCCTTAAGACAGGTATTATTTTATTCTATAATATTACATTGTCCGCCTCTGTGGTGTAGTGGTTAGCGTGATTAGCTGCCACCCCCGGAGGGCCGGGTTCGATTCCCGGCTCCGCCACGAAATTTGAAAAGTGGTATGAGGGCTGGAACGGGGTCCACTCAGCCTCGGGAGGTAAACTAAGTAGAGGTGGGTTCGATTCCCACCTCAGCCATCCTGGAAGTGGTTTTCCGTGGTTTCCCACTTCTCCTCCAGGCGAATGCCGGGATGGTACCTAACGTAAGGCCACGGCCGCTTCCTTCCCTCTTCCTTGCCGATCCCTTCCAATCTTCTCATCCCTCCACAAGGCCCCTGTTCAGCATAGCAGGTGAGGCCGCCTGGGCGAGGTACTGGTCATTCTCCCCAGTTGTATCCCCGACCAAGTGTCTGAAGCTCCAGGACACTGCCCTTGAGGCGGTAGAGGTGGGATCCCTCGCTGTGTCCGAGGGAAAAGCCGACCCTGGAGGGTAAACAGATGATGATGATGATGATAATATTACATTTAAAAGTGAAAGGAAACGAAGGACCTGTCTTCAATAGTTGGTTCATAATATTTCTGTCAAAAGTTGACTGTGGAAAAAGTGTACCGTATTCAACATTTAATATAATGAAAATTGTTGAGCAAAGGAAGATATAGTGTATAGAACCACATATCCCCAACCACTTTATTCTTCTGAAATATTACTTCCAAATTAAAGATAAACTTTTTTTTCTTTTTTTTTTTGTTTGCTGTCCGTATAGTAATAGCACCGTCTGGATCGTGAAGGCAAGGAAAGAGATGCTCATGAAGCAAATAACGGAACATCAATATGATATCTCATTTGATTGTAAGAAAGTTTTTCAGATTTCTGGATTGAAGAACCAGTCAGTACACCAAGACGAAACCTAAACCGTTCAGTTGTGGTGTAGAGTGGAAAATGTATCTTCTATCCTGTGTGGGCGATCACGAGCCACAGTCTCACGCTGGATAGCAGCGACAGCCCGCGCAGTATGGAAAAGGCATTTTCCATTCTACCCCACAACTACGAGGCTTAGGTTTCGGCTTTGCTGGAACACCAGTGTTGTGCGCATTTCGTGCCAAGACTTAAACAGGCCAATAATTAATAACAGCGCACTTCTGTATAATTTTCTACACAGATAACTATTATTCTTCAACATTCATGTGAATACTTAAACTAATAATGAAGTGAACAAAAAGCTTAGTTCTTTAAGTAGCTGGCGTGCTTAAACCGACATTCCGTAAGCGAAAATATACTTGACATGCCATTCCTCCTGATTCATTTTTTCCCTTCTTCTTCTGGTGGCATGTTAAATGCGTGATGTCCAAGAAACGCCCATGGGCAGAACTGATTGCTCTGCGTAAGTCTCTAGTTTCAATTCTTGTATCGTCGCCCATTCGTCATTCGTAGGAATAGCTCGATTAGAGAAATGTTAACCAAATTTAACTTTAGAGACTTCCTTAGCCAAGCAGGCTAAGGCAGTTTCTATTAAACTAAAGCCGTATGGAGAGGCCTGGTGCATGTCTTTTTCCAGTAGACGGCCTATAGGAGTCCTGCACGTCTGTGAGGATGGGGCCCTATCGAAAATGATTTCTAATGCTGAAGACATCACAAACACCCAGCGCCCGAGCCAGATGAATCAACCAACCAAGTTTAAAATCCCTGAGCCAGCCGAAAATTTAACCCGTGATCCCCTGGGCCAAAGGCATGGAGCCAACTCCATCGTAGTAACGGAATGTCAAAATTAATGCGTAGGATCCCGAGACAAGAGGAACTGCGATTATAATAAGTTTCAGTTTCACTGGGACTTTCCATGCTTATCCACCGAAGCTTAAACAATCGCACTTATAAAATCTACTTCATATTTCATGTTTTTATAACGAACTTGTCACTAACACAATATATATACTGTATAAAATAGAAGTTTTATCTGTACATTGCTCAGATTTTTTTAAAGAAATGGTATTTCTGTATCAGTCGTGTCCACTGTGACAACGAAATGCACTTTTTAATTTTCCGACATCTGATTTTCTCCTATTATGAATTCTTCAAATAACTGTAGGTTTGCGATTGTATTCGTCACTGGCTTCATACCATTAAGCCCGGAGGAAAGAGTAATTTTCTCCGTCATTTGAAGAGTAAGCTAAATTATGTACATAACAAAAATATTATTTAAATTTAAAATGAAGGGGCATTTCACATATGGTCTACAGATTTTACATATAATCAATACTGTAAAAGAAAAGTGAAAAGAAAACTCTTCAGGTCTTCCAATAAACCCCAGTCTATTCAGTGATTTAGTAATGACATACATGCCTTTGCTGGCGGGACTTAGTGTTTACAGTGTTTACAGTATTCTGGTATAGGCTAGAGCATTTTTTTTTTTTTTTTTTTTTTTTTTTTTTACTTTCATTGACTTGTCTCAGTTTTACCCTTGGCTGTGACAATATGAAAGTGACTGACGTATGAGCGATGCTAGTAATGCCAATCCTTATGTAGCCAGTCCCTGCTATGAATGGTGCGAAAATGTTGCTCATAGGGTGGGCTGATGCATGCATTTCTGTGGGCTTGGCAGACTGATATGTAATAGCAACTTCTGGCTCGGTGAGGAAAGCAACGGGAAACTACCTCACTCCTCATTTCCCTAGTACGCTTTTTCAGTGACGCCTATGCCATCTATGGCAGCTGATGGTGGAGCTGTTGGCATACATGTATATCGAAACCTGCTCTTGGATGAGTAGACATTAAATATGAAGTTTGTTCGAGATATAGTCATAAGTGTAAGAGAAAATTAAAAAATAATCTTCTGATCTTCCTATAAACCCTCAGCCTGTTCAGTGATTTTTAAATAATATTGATATCGAAACCTGCTCCGCCAGGCTGAGTGGCTCAGACGGTTAAGGCGCTGGCCTTCTAACCCCAACTTGGCAGGTTCGATCCTGGCTCAGTCCGGTGGTATTTGAAGGTGCTCAAATACGACAGCCCCGTGTCGGTAGATTTACTGGCACGTAAAAGAACTCCTGCGGGACTAAATTCCGGCACCTCGGCATCTCCGAAGACCTTAAAAAGTAGTTAGTGGGACGTAAAGCAAATAACATTAGTATTATTATTATTATTGAAACCTGCTCCTGGATGAGTATACTCTAAGTATTAAGTTTGGTCGAGATATAATCAATAGTGTAAAAGAAAATGGAAAAATCACATCTGGTCTTCCTATAAACCCCGGTCTGTTAGGTGATTTTTAAATTATGTGCATATCGAAACCTGCTCCTGGATGAGTAGACTATAATATGAAGGTTGCTCGAGATATAATCAATAGTGTAAAAGTAAATTGAAGAAAATCTATTCTTGTCTTCTTACAAACCACAGTCTTGTCTGTAATTTTTAAATAATATGCATATCGAAACCTGTTCCTGAATGGTTTGACTCTAAATACAAAGTTTGGTCGAGATATATCCAGCCGTTTCTCCGTGATGGAGGAACAAAGAGACAGACACGAAAGTTAAAACCACTGATAGTATCTTGAGTTGATCTAAAACAGATTAGTATTACAAAATAAGGCAAAATAAATGAAATTGCAGACAGTGAACCCCTACAATTTCATTTATAAGGTAATGTTCCTACCCAAGTACGTGATTGGCTATATAGAGACCATTACAGGCGAAAAATTTATAAATGAGTTTTCCATTGCTGGAGAGGCAAATGGCCGTGCGGTTCACTCAGCCTACACCGAAAATGAGTCTTCTTCTTCTTTTCCATCTGCCATTTTTCCCACACCCTGGAGCGGTTGTGGGTGCAAATTGTATTGCACCTGGACTTTGCCCTGTTTTACGTTCGGATGCCCTTCCTGACGCCAATTTTATGTGGAGGGATGCATTCACTACTGTGTGTAGCGAGCAAGTGGCTGTGCGGTTTGGGTCACGTATTTATCAGCTTGTATTAAGGAGATAGTTGGTTCGAATCCCACTGTCGGCAGCCCTGAAGATGGCTTTCAGTGGTTTCAATTTTCACACCAGGTAAATGCTGGGGCTGTACCTTAATTAAGGCCACGGTCGTTTCCTTCACACTCACAGCTCTTTCCTGTCCCATAGTCGGCATAAGACCTATCTGAGGAGTGTCTGCTCAAAAGGTGTTATTACTTCCACCTTTAAAAAGTTGTGGGAAATGCGCAAGAAATGTAAATTAAAGGCGGATCGAACGTACCCAAGATTAGGTTTTGTACAACCTTTAAAGAATTACATCTTTCTGGTCCGGATTGTTCATGGCAATAAATAATATTCAACTAGTGTAATGCATTGTAGACGAAATACTGATTTACTTTTTGGAAGTGGAAATAGAATCTTTTGGACAACTCCTCAACTGACACTCTGAGACGTAAAGCAAACTGTTAAAAGTACTATTGTGTGTTGTTGTGGTAGCTGCTAGTGTGGTGTGTTGTGTGTATGAAGAGGAGTGTTTTGGGGTAAACACTCAGTTGTTATAAAGAAGGGAATCCCCGATATAAACTATCTTCTTGTTACCGCTTCTCACATAGGCCTACACAATATGCTCATCAAGGCGGCTGTGGTTCGATACCTAGTTAATCCTGGTTAATGCTGAAATTAAGTCATGGTCCTGAGGTTTGTATTCCAAAGAAAACCATATGTCCCGTTGCTAACGACCTCAAGATTTAAAACTACCTAAATCTGCCCCTACCGGGCGAGTTGGAGTGTGGTTAGGGGCACGCAGCTGTGAGCTTGCATCCGGAAGATAGTAGGTTCGAATCCCACTGTCGGCAACCCTGAAGATGTTATTCCGTGGTTTCCCATTTTAACACCAGGAAAATGCTGGGGCTGTACCCTAATTAAGGCCACGGCCACTTCCTTCCAACTCCTAACCCTTTCCTATCCTATCGTCGCCATTAGACCTATCTGTGTCGGTGCGACGTAAAGCCAATAGCAAAAAAAAATCTGCCTCTAAACGTGGTGCGAAGGGGAGGAACCAAGGAAGGGCTCATGCTCAGGACTTCCCTTATCAGTATCAGGATTCGGTTGCGTGTTGATTGCGGACACCCCATTAATACTCTTGATTGTTGACACAAAATATTTGGAAAGAGTGCTTTTTCCAGGGTTTTCTACCCCTCTTCCACCAGTCTTATCAATCCGGTTCTGCTCTAGTTGTTATATAGAACGTTAACTCTACCACACTTTTAGTTTGTTTATTTCTGTTCATTAATCGTTTTTGTGCTATTATGAGATTTATCGAGATGGAGAAAAATAAGCCATGTGTTTATTGCTTGGTTATAGTTACAGACAACTTAGAATTCGTAAAAATGGTGTTACCACACGGATTTGTTAGAAGGAGAAAACCAGGAACTGCAAAGGGAAATTATTTATTAAAGGAAAAAAGGCACGCAGTCGGTTGGCGCTAACAGTGAAACTTAATGCACTTGCACTAGTAATACAAGTACAATATACATGCTTTATTTCACAAAGGTTTATTTTCAGGAAATAATATCTGCAATCGAGGCAGATCGAGACTATCATAGGGTGTCCACGAAAAAAACAAGCGAAGGGGGTGGGGAGCTTGGAACGAGCTGGCACTCTTCCCAAATATTTTGTGTCCGCAATCGAGACGTCACCCAGGATTTGACTCCCATATATTTGAATGGCTCAGTTTATAAACCTACCACCTATTCTAACTGAACTACAGCTTACGGTAACAACAAAATACACAATTACGAGTGCGAATCAAAAATTAAGTTACACTTCCAAGTTATGGCCATTGATGAAACCGCGTGCACATAGGCAACACGGCTATGACAACATACAAAGTATGTTCTCTTTTCCACGTAGTCCCCAAGAGACTGTATACATTTTTCGGAACGGTCAACCAACTTTTCGATTCTGGATGCGTAGAAATCATCTCCAGCGCTGTGTAACCACCTGGAAACAGCTGCTTTCAGCTCCTCATCGTTTCGGAATTAAAGAAAAGCGGCGGGGAAAATTGAGTGCCGGTGTGATTTTGTTGCACGATAACGCAACACCTCACACGGCCCGTTAAACATCCGAACTGTTGCAGCGATTCAAGTGGAAGGTATTGCAACATCCTCCATACTGCCCAGACTTAGCGCCATGCGATTATCATGTGCTCGGTAAGCTGAAAAAGGATCTCGTGGACGACGATTCCTAAACGATGAGGAGCTGAAAGCAGCTGTCTCCAGGTGGTTATATAGCGCTGGAGGTGATTTCTACGCATCCGGAATCGAACACTTGGTTGACCGTTCCGAGAAATGTTTACAGTCTGTTGAGGACTATCAAGGGGGCATTGCCTACTCGTCACTGCCGAGTTCACTCAAATTGATGTATGCTATATCGACATCGCGAAGGCCTTTGATACCGTGGATCACACCCTTCTTGTGCACAAACTTTCTGAACGGTTTAACGTGCATGGGAGACTCCTAGCTCTAATTAATAGCTTTCTGAGCGAAAGACTACAGCGCGTTGTTCTTGATGGATGCAGTTCTTCTCTCACCACCACCCTCTCTGGTGTCCCGCAGGGTAGTGTCCTTGGTCCACTTCTTTTTGCCCTGTTTATTGATGACCTTATCGATACTGTTTCCCACCATTCATGTGAAATACTGCTCTTTGCTGATGATTGTAAAATCTTCAAGCAGATCGATTCTCCTACAGATACAATCCAATTGCAAAATGCACTTGATTCACTATCAGGTTGGTGTACTACATGGCGTCTTAAACCTCATCCCTCCAAGTGTTCCACCATTTCGTTCACACTTCGTAAATCCCCCGTTCTACAAGAATATCACCTACTGAACCAACCGATTGCTCTTGTTGACAATCAAAAAGACTTAGGAGTGCATTTTGAGAGTAAATTGTTGTTTGTCTCGCACATAAACAGGGTTACCTCACGTGCTATGTCACTCCTTGGTTTACTGTACAGGTTTTCTGACATCACAGATGTAAATGCCCTCAGAGCATTCTACGTCTCCTGTATCTTACCTATTGTTGAATACGCCTCTCCAGTCTGGTCCATTTCTGCTTCTTCAAACCTCAGCCACCTTGACCGTGTACAATCTTTTTTCTGTGCTATCGTCAGAGCCAGGGTCCCTGCATGTCGCAATCTAAGCACTATCCAAGTGCTTGGGAAACTGAACCTCAAGACTCTTTCTGCTCGGAGGAAAGTAGCCGACCTAAAGCTGCTATACAAAGCAGTTAATGGTCTGTTTAGGTCTCCAGATTTAGCTTCCTTATTTCCCCTCCACTTCCCATCCCGTAATACCAGAATGAAGACCCTATTCCATACTCCTTACTCCCGGCTTTCTCTCACCCAAAGGTCCCTTTCGGTACGTATTCCAGCAATGTTTAATACATTATCTATCAACAACAACCTAGATCTCTTCGTAACGTTTCCTTCCTTCTGTCATGATATTTATCATATATTTATCATTTTCCTTCTTGTTCTTTCCCGTTCTGCTCCTGTATTTACTGTAAATGTATTTTTCTTTGTTATTAACGTTGTTTATGTAAATATGTATTATATATGATTGTACAGTTTTTATTGTGTATATTTGTGTCCTTTGTAAGTATTTATATATCTTTCATTTTAGATTCATATCTATTGTACATAGCTCAGATCGTTGTAATTCGGCGTTATGCTGTTGCTGATCCTGAATAAATAAATAAATAAATAAATAAATAAATAAATAAATAAATAAATAAACATGCAGGGCTCGGCTAGAAATGAAAGTACTCGAAGTGGGAACTCCAGATGGCCAAGCGTATAGAAAATAAAAATAAAGATGTTGACGCAGCTCTCGCACCGTATAGGCCGCTTACGTTACCGGGCACACCGAGCAGTAGTTGTCGTAGCGGTAAGAGCTCGGCTAGTAATTCGATGGTTGAGGGTTCGACCCCCCGCTTGGATACTGGCTTTTTTCCCTCTCAATTTTTTTATTATTATTCATTTATTTTATTTTATTTTATTTTATTTTATTTTATTTTATTTTATTTATTTATATGCAAAAGGCGTCATTTTTAATGAGCGCATAATTGTAGAAAAGTTTGCAGTTGCGAACTTTTCCGACGTGTTCAAACAGAAATTCTTCTTTTTTCTCATTTATTGGCTATCTCCCCTCCTTGCGGAATGCGCCATAAACGTGAATAGTCGTTTCGCTGTAAGATTCGTTTTCACCTGACAAGTGAAGGTTACTCCTGGCGGCTGTAAACAAACAATAGATTTTTGGTGCAGGTAGAAGAAAGTCTGACAATGAAATCCAAATTTTTTACCTTCTCTATGCCTTTTGCGTATAAATGAATAAATAAAATGAATTATTCACCTCTTTGCTTAATTGGAAAATGAATAATATAAAAGTTGACAGAAAAAAAACAGTCTCCACATGGCGAGTCGAACCCGCGACCATCGAATTACTAGTCCGAGCTCTTACCGCTACCCCAACTACTACTCGGTAAACATGCTAACGTAAGGTGGCTTATACGTTGGGAGAGCTGCGTCAACATTTTTATTTTTTATACGCTTGGCCATCTGGAGTTCCCACTTCGGGTAATTTCATTTCTAGTCAAGCCCTACATGTTTTATAAATTTGAGCGAAATCTGTGGAGACGAGTAGGGAATGCCCCCTTGTATGTGGAAAAGTGAACTTACCCACCTCTACTCAGTTGACCTACCGAGGCTGAGTGGACCCCGTTCTAGCCCTCGTATCACTTTTCAAATTTCGTGGCAGAGCCGGGAATCGAACCCGGGCCTCCGGAGGTGGCAGCTAATCACGCTAACCACTACACCACAGAGGCGGACCTATGTGTGGGTGATTTCATAAATGTTCGTAACTTGGAAGTGTAACTTACTTTTGATTCGCCCTCGTATATAGTTACAGGATATCTACACCGAAGCGGAGGAATATGAAGAATTTTCGTAGGAGAGCAGGTCACACCGATAGCGGGAATTGGCCGTGCAACGTATTGAGTTGGCGGAAAGGGCAAAGGTTAAGCACGTGCATATTGGTACAACCGGCTGGTCGAGAACAAGGGATGGTCTCTAATGTCATTCATGTTGTTGTGGTACCTGTTCGTCTTATGCTGCCTTTATTTCATCATCTCTTGTTAATAACTTAGTACTGCATCCCATAAACAGATTACACACAGTATACACTCGAGAAGTGCTCCCACTCTCGGAGTTTTGGGGCGTAGCCATGTTGAAACACCTGATCTCGTGATACGTTTGAAGTTAATTAACACTGGGTGTGGTCACCACTTGGATGGGTAGCACACGTGTTGTCGGTTCCAGAAGGAGCGGAAAGGAACTGACCACCCTACCACAAGTACACTCTGGCTCAGGATGCCTGATCAGTGGTCTGTGGTCTGGCTAGGGGCAATGACTAGGTCGCTATAGTACAAATTTGGATAAGACACTTAGTTTGATTAGACACAAATTGATCATCAACCGCAAGCATTTACAGTGTGCGGACAGTTTCGATAACCCGTATTAATGAGGTGACTGAAAAATGGAATACGGAGCTCGATAGCTGCAGTCGCTTAAGTGCGGCCAGTATTTAGTAATCGGGAGATAGTGGGTTCGAACCCCACTGTCGGCAGCCCTGAATATGGTTTTCCGTGGTTTCCCATTTTCACACCAGGCAAATGCTGGGGCTGTACCTTAATTAAGGCCACGGCCGCTTCCTTCCCATCCCTAGGCCTTTCCTATCCCATGGTCGCCATAAGACCTATCTGTGTCGGTGCGACGTAAAGCAAATATGGAATGGCGTATGGCTTTTAGTGCCGGGAGTGTCCGAGGACATGTTCGGCTCGCCAGGTGCTGGACTTTTGATTTGACTCCCGTAGGCGACCTGCGCTTGGTGGTGGTGGTGATGAAATGATGATGAAGACGGCACTTAAACTCAGTTACCGTGCCAGGACAATTAACCAATTATGATTAAAATTCCCGACCCTGCCGGGAATCGAACCCGGGACCACTGTGACGAAAGGCCAGTACGCTAACCATTTTGCCATGGAGCCAGACAGGGTGCACTGATGAGATGGTGTTCAGTGGTATTCAAAATCCAATTATTTTACCTTCGTATCCTCGAAGTGCAGGTATATTTCGATTATACCAAAAATATCAAATGATTGTTGCTGGATGCTAAATAATATTAGCCAGCATCATCATCATTCGCAGCGTACCCCACTTGCTCAGAGTCCCTGCACGCAATGAGGCATGATTTAAGGCGATTTAAGGTCGCAAGCCCTTCCTGACACCACGGTATTTTCAACTGAAAATCCCACCCCAGCAACAGCAGGAATCAAACCACGCTCGCCGGGATGACAGACAAGAACTAAGCCGATACACCACGCTGTTCCCCATTAATAACAATAATATATTGCACATACTGTATATAGTCACCGGGTAAAGGAAAACTCGTAACTCCTTCGGGGTAAAGTTTAGAGAAGAAGCAAAAATTGAGCGGCGAGCAATAGCTGGAGAACTGTTCCTAGCATTTTCAATGCTTAATGATAGCTCAATTATTCTCAGGCAGCGTGGCAAACCTTCGCAAGGCACATGGGCAAACGTGGTATTCTCGCGACTGGAATTACGAGGTTGTGATTGCCTAGCAACATGTGTATAGTATACGACAATAATTGTTATACAACAATTGCTATTGTACTATACACACTGCTACTGAACAAAACTGAAGTGAATGAGTGGATTTCGAAACAAAAATATTTAAAAATAGCAATGCAGAATAAGTAAGCATTTTTATATTCCTAGTCAATGGGAGGTACAAACTGACACATAATTTAGAATGCATAGTTGCTAGGCAATCAAAACCTCTAATTCCACTCGCGAGAAAACCACGTTTGTCCATGTGCCTTGCGAAGGCTTGCCACGCTGCCTGAGAATAATTTTGTGCAGTTGTAGACAAAAAACCCAAATCAAAACAAGATTGTATTGAAAATGAGCAGGCTCAACTCTTTTCAGAACTGCTCACCGAAAATAGAAGCTACGATAATTTGCTTACCTTTGGGACGACCCCGCATACCCTTAGTCGTACGCGTACCACTGTTATAGACACTCTGTTGAAATTTAATCATCTGACAAAGTCCGACTCGTTGGCTGAACGGTCAGCGTACTGGCCTTCGGTTCAGAGGGTCCCGGGTTCAATTCCCGACCGGGTCGGGGACTTAAACCTTAATTGGTTAATTCCAATGGCACGGGGGCTGGGTTTATGTGTTGTCTTTATCATCATGTCATCCTCATCACGACGCGCAGGTCGCCAACGGGAGTCAAATAGAAAGACCTGCACCTGGCGAACCGAACCCGTCCTGGAATATCCCGGCACTAAAAGTCATACGACATTTCCTCTGACAAACATCATTTAAAAAACTAACTGAATGGCCACCTTAAGAGAAAATTACATATAGAAAATTTTCGAATCGGTCCGGTTCCGTGGCTAACTGGTTAGCATGCTGGCCTTTGGTCAAAGGGGGCCCAAATTTAATTCCCGACCGGGTCGGGGATTTTAACCTTCAATGATTATTTCCTCTGGCTCAGTGACTGGGTATTTTTGCCACCTGCAACATCACATTTCATCCTAGGTAGAAGTAAGCAATTCCCAATGACAATACATTAAACCACGCTAAACTGCAATTCTGTTTGTATTTTATGTGTAACTTAATTTAATTTATAAAGCACAGTAATTGAAATAAAATAAACCTAAGCACTTTCATAGAGGTCTTGCGGGCTAAGAAGCTCAGACGGTAGATCATTAGCCTTCTGAGCCCAACTTGGCTGGTTCGATCCTTACTCAGTCCGGTGGTATTTGAAGGTGCTCAAACACGTCAGCCTCGTATCGGTAGATTTACTGGCACTTAAAAGAACTCCTGCGGAACAAAATTCCGGCACCTTGGTGTCTCCGAAAACCATAAAATGTATAGTTAGTGGGACGTAAAGCAAATGATATTATTATTAGATCGAGTCTGAAATAAAAACCCTTCGAGAATAATAATAATAATAATAATAATAATAATAATAATAATAATAATAATAATAATAATAATAATAGAATGCCTCAGCTAGAATGTGCTGGAATTTCAATTTGACGTTATATAGACTGCCTGCGCGTTATTTTCGAAGTTCCGTTCTAATCTACTAGAGTATACAGGATTTCTGTCGGGGAATGTGTGGCTGGTTGCAATTCATTTTCTCCGGTAAACACCAAATGTGTTAACCGCAGATCTGTAACCGAACGATACGGAGTCCGGAATGGACTATTTTCCGCCCTTCAGAAAACTCACTGGCCTTACCAGCTATGAACTCGCCGTCTCGGAGTCCGGAGGCCGACACTCTATCACTGATCCACGGAGGCAGCAGTTACTAAACGTTAACAGGGTTCGGGATACAACCATTCTACTTGTTATCGTGTTATTTAATTATTTTAGGCTACCTTTCGCTTTCAGCCTACAAGTTTGCGAACTGGAAGCCTGAGACAGCTTTTTGTTTTACGTCGCACCGACACAGATAGATTTTCCAACTACGGTGTGCGATAGGGAAGGGCTAGGAGTGGGACGGAAGCGACCGTGGCCTTAATGAAGGTACTGCCCCAACATTTGTCTGGTGTGAAAATGGGAAAACGCGGAAAACCCTCTTCAAGTCTGCTGATAGTGGGGTTCAAATCTAGTATCTCCCGAATGCAAGCTGATAACTACGTGACCCAAACCACACAGACACTTCTTCTTCTTCTTCTTCTTCTTATCTCTGACCTCTTTAACAATGTATTGGAGTCGGCACCTGGTTTGGATTTGGTCCATTTTTTACAGCCGGATTCCCTTCCCTATGTTGAAGATATATTGAACCCATAATTCTAAAGTTCAAGGGTTCAATATTCACTATAGTGTGTTTCTGTGGTGGTTGGTAGTAATGTGTGTTGCGTGTAGATGAAGAGAAGTGTATTAAGGCGAACACAAATAGCCAGTCCCCGATCCAAAGGAATTAACTAGCCTATACAAAGTTAAAATCCGCTGCTTGGCCGAGAATCAAACCCGGGACCCTTTGAACCGAAGGCCGGTACTCTGACCATTCAACCAAGTAGACGGTTCACAATAAAGTGTGCTTAAATAAGGGAGGTCACGTCCAGCTTTACAGACACGTTAAAGAATCCCTTTCCAAGGCAACATTCAGGCACTTCAACGTCTCTTAAGATCGTTAATGATTGAAGGAACTTTAAATGTATTATTATTATTATTATTATTATTATTATTATTATTATTATTATTATTATTATTAAATGCGGCTCCTTAACTGTAGTGGCCTTTAGCTCAAAGGGCCCTGAGTTCGATTTCCAGCCGGTTCGGGAATTTTAGCCGCGTACGGTAAATTCTTGTAACTCGGGGTTGGGTTTTTGTGTTTGCCGTAATATACATTTACATGCAGCACACCACTCTACCAACCACTACAACCACTACAGAAATACGCAATACTAAATACATCCCTCCACATAGTGTTGGTGTCAGGAAGGGCATTCGGCTGTAAAACTGAGCTTAATGCCACATAAATCCGACCTCTAGGAACTGGGAGAATGGTCAGAAAGATTATTATTTATTATCATTATCAGCGTCATCATCTCGCTCCTTGGTTGAATGTTTGGTTCAGACGGTCAAGGGTTCGATTGCCAGTCGAATTGGAGATTTTAATTGCGTGTGGTTAATTCCTGCGGGAATAGGTGTCTGTGTTTGTCTTAATATACATCTGTTCATTGTGTACAACACGACACACTAACAACCACCACAGAAACACGCAATAATCCATTCATTCCACCATATATAGTTGGAGTCAGGGAGGGCATCCGGTAGAAAAACTGGGCCAGGGCCAAATGTGTGACACATATCGCTCCCCTGACCCCACCGGTATGTGGGGAAATTGTAGATTCATATTATTATTATTATTATTATTATTATTATTATTATTATTATTATTATTATTATTATTATTATTACTGCTTTGTTCGCGCGATCATTAGAAAGAAAAGGGCGTGGGTGTTAAAAATAATCTTAAAATATACATACATACATACATACATACATACATACATACATACATACATACATACATCATTATAGATCGCTATGCCTTTCAGCGTTCAGTCTGCAAGCCTCTGTGAATTTACTAAACGTCGCCACAATCCCCTAATAGGCACGCCTTGATGTTCGGTAATAAGCTAAAAAAAACTGTTAAATAAAAAATTAGGGGCCGCGTGTGAGCTGTCCACATTCAGCTGTTTTATTTGCGCGAGGAAGAGAATGAACAGGGCGTGGGCGCTTCCTTAGAAGGCGAGGCAAGAAGATACTGTATTTGTGTATTTGCAAGCCAAACAAGGATGCGCACTAACGCTTCCATCTTACCAGATCTGCGCACTAAGTATGAACTCTAAATTAATGTACTTGCTCGGCAGTATCGAATTTCTTTCCACCCACGGGAGACGAGGAACAGGGTGAGAGGCGGGCTCCAGATTCCTTCCTCTTCTTGCTGACGACTTTCACTCCCTGTCCTCCTTCCTCACATCCAGGTGGAAACATTTCTTCTACCTGGGAATGATGTGTTTCTAGCTCTGATGGATAGCACAGAAAGAACTCAGCAATGTCGATGACCTCTGTCGTGTGCAGGTTTCTTTAATTTAAGGAAAACATATTTCTCGTCAAGTGTGAGTGTCCGACTCATTGGCTGAATGGTCAGCGTACTGGCCTTCGGTTCAGAGGGTCCCGGGTTCGATTCCCGGCCGGGTCGGGGATTTTAATCTTCATTGGTTAATTCCAATCGCCCGGGGGCTGGGTGTTTGTCCTGTTCCCAACATTCCTGCAACTCACACACCACACATAACACTATCCTCCACCACAATAACACGCAGTTACCTACACATGGCAGATGCCGCCCACCCTCATCGGAGGGTCTGCCTTACAAGGGCTGCACTCGGCTAGAAATAGCCACACGAAATTATGATTATTATCAAGAGTGAGTTAAAAAGTGGATCGAATGGAGACTTGAATTCGTATCCTGCCGATTGGGAGATGGATGGATGGGATAACCATTATGCCAGAAAGGTCACTGCGCGAGAACTGCCCGCCTCGGTACCGAAAAGAATCATTGTAACCACAATTGCAAAAATAAATTCATGTATTCATGAATATAGGGTGTAAATATTTATAATAGGCTACATCAGGAAACTCCAAATTTCGGAGTATATCATTTTTACAATAAAGTAAACTCGTGTCCTCATCCCGAGGTGACGCAGCTCTTCTCAGGCACACCCCCAATGGAGGTGAGCTTTATGTACCATTTTAACCACGTACCAGCCCTCCCGCCAATCTTAAATTTCTCGCAGTACCGGGAATCGAACCCGGGCCTCCATGGACGGTAGCTAATAACACTAAGCGTTACGCTACGGAGGCAGACAATTTTTACAATGATCAAGTTATAGAGTTGAACGGAGGGTAAGCAAAGACTTATGCGGTGTCCGTTACGAGTCGAGTTGCTGTAACGTATAATTCGGAGGAAAGTAGGTTCAAACCCCTCCATCGGCAGCGCTGAATGTAACTTTTCCGCTATTTAAATAACTTATTCAGATTTCAAACAGAATTTGAACATCTGCTTATGCTAATCATCCTCTTCGCATATCATGTACGCACTATCTACAACAAAGACTTTCATGAAGTTGATGCATTAGGCAACCTATTACCAAATTAGACCTTCCTGATAGAGTTTACTGTAACTCAAAATGTGTGAAATAGTTTTATCCATCTTATGGTTGTGTAGGCAGGGTTGCCAGGCCGAGATGGAAGTTAGAAAATTTAGAAACTACACTTCCACTTCTGGATAGGTACATACTCTTGGGGATTACTTAGCATATCCCTTCTGGAGAGACACATGGCCTGGGGCTCACTCAGCCTACACCTTCTGGAGATACACATGGCCTGAGGCTCACCCAGCCTACACCTTCTGGAGATACACATGGCCTGAGGCTCACCCAGCCTACACCTCCTGGAGATACACATGGTCTACGGATCACTTAGCCTACACCTTCTGGAGATACACATGGTCTAGGGATCACTTAGCCTACACCTTCTGGAGAGACAATTATTCTAGGGATCACTTAGCCTACACCTTCTGGAGATACACATGGCCTTAGACTCACCCAGCCTACACCTTCTGGAGATACACATGGTCTAGGGATCACCTAGCCTACACCTTCTGGAGAGACAATTATTCTAGGGATCACTTGGCCTACACCTTCTGGAGAGACACATGGCCTGGGGATCGCTCAGCATACACCTTCTGGAGAGACACATGGACTGGGGATCACTTACCCTACACCTTCTGGAGAGACACATGGACTGGGGATCACTTACCCTACACCTTCTGGAGAGACACATGGCCTGGGGATCGCTCAGCATACACGTTCTCGAGAGACAAATGGCCTGGGGATCACTTAGCCTACACCTCCTGGAGAGACACATGTCCTGGGGATCACTTAGCCTACACCTTCTGGAGAGACACATGTCCTGGAGATCACTTAGCCTACACCTTCTGGAGAGACACATGTCCTGGGGCTCACTTAGCCTACACCTTCTGGAGAGACACATGGCCTGGGCTCACTTAGCTTACACCTTCTGGAGAGACACATGTCCTGGAGATCATTTAGCCTACACTTTCTGGAGAGACACATGTCCTGGGGCTCACTTAGCCTACACCTTCTGGAGAGACACCTGGTCTAGGGATCACTTAGCCTACACCTTCTGGAGAGACACATGTCCAGGGGATCACTTAGCCTACACCTTCTGGAGAGACACATGTCCTGGGGATCACTTAGCCTACACCTTCTGGAGAGACAAATGTCCTGGGGCTCACTTAGCCTACACCTTCTGGAGAGACACATGTCCTGGGGCTCACTTAGCCTACACCTTCTGGAGAGACACATGGCCTGGGGCTCACTCAGCCTACACCTTCTGAAGATACACATGGCCTGACGCTCACCCAGCCTACACCTTCTGGAGATACACATGGCCTGACGCTCACCCAGCCTACACCTTCTGGAGAGACACATGGCCTGGGGCTCACTTAGCCTACACCTTCTGGAGAGACACCTGGTCTAGGGATCACTTAGCCTACACCTTCTGGAGAGACACATGTCCAGGGGATCACTTAGCCTACACCTTCTGGAGAGACACATGTCCTGGGGATCACTTAGCCTACACCTTCTGGAGAGACAAATGTCCTGGGGCTCACTTAGCCTACACCTTCTGGAGAGACACATGTCCTGGGGCTCACTTAGCCTACACCTTCTGGAGAGACACATGGCCTGGGGCTCACTCAGCCTACACCTTCTGAAGATACACATGGCCTGACGCTCACCCAGCCTACACCTTCTGGAGAGACACATGGTCTAGGGATCACTTAGCTTACACCTTCTGGAGAGATAATTATTCTATTGATTACTTAGCCTACACCTTCTGGAGAGACACATGGCCTGGGGATCGCTCAGCATACACGTTCTCGAGAGACACATGGCCTGGGGCTCACTCAGCCTACACCTTCTGGAGAGACACATGGCCTGGGGATCGCTCAGCATACACGTTCTCGAGAGACACATGGTCTAGGGATCACTTAGCCTACACCTTCTGGAGAGACAATTATTCTATTGATCACTTAGCCTACACCTTCTGGAGAGACACATGGCCTGGGGATCACTCAGCATACACCTTCTGGAGAGACACATGGACTGGGGATCACTTACCCTACACCTTCTGGAGAGACACATGGCCTGGGGATCGTTCAGCATACACGTTCTCGAGAGACAAATGGCCTGGGGATCACTTGGCCTGCACCTTCTGAAGAGACACGTGTCCTGGGGATCACTTAGCCTACACCTTCTGGAGAGACACATGGCCTGGGGCTCACTTAGCCTACACCTTATAGAGAGAGACATGTCTTGAAGATCACTTAGCCTACACCTTCTGGAGAGACACATGTCCTGGGGCTCACTTAGCCTACACCTTCTGGAGAGACACCTGGTCTAGGGATCACTTAGCCTACACCTTCTGGAGAGACACATGTCCTGGGGATCACTTAGCCTACACCTTTTGGAGAGACACATGTCCTGGGGCTCACTTAGCCTACACCTTCTGGAGAGACACATGTCCTGGGGCTCACTTAGCCTACACCTTCTGGAGAGACACGTGGCCTGGGGATCACTCAGCATACACCTTCTGGAGAGAGACATGGCCTGGGGATCGCTCAGCATACACCTTCTGGAGAGACACATGGCCTGAGTATCACTGAACTACACCTTCTGGAGAGACACATGGCCTGAGGTCCATTGAGCCTACACCTTCCGGTCTTGCATATGGTTCTGGTGATGGATCACTTAGCCTGCACGTGGGCATGGGAATCATTTAGCCTACGCTTTCTCGAGAGGTACGTAGTTCTAGGGATCACTTAGCCGATACATTCCCAATAGGCACATGGTCCTGGAGAACACTTAGCGGACACATTATCGAGAGACATATGATCCATGAAATTAACCTACACATTCTGCAGAGGGTCATGTTCCACGGAATCACTTAGCCTACACATTCTCGAGAGATATGATCCAGGAATTAACCTATACATTCTGGAGAGGTACATAGTTCTGGGGATCACTTAGTCTACACATTCTCGAGAGACATATGATCCAGAGAATTAACCTACACATTCTGGAAAGGTACATAGTTCTGGGGATCATTTACCCTGCACATTCTTAAAAGACATATGATCCAGGGAATTAACCTACACATTCTGCAGAGGGTCATGGTTCTGAGGATCACTTAGCCTACACATTCTCGAGAGACATATGATCCAGGAAATTAACCTACTCATTCTGCAGAGGGCCATGGTCCTCGGGATCACTTAGCCTAAACATTATTTAGTGACACATGATCCAGGAAATTAACCTACACATTCTGCTGAGGGTTATGGTCCTCGGGATCAGTTAGCCTACACATTCTCGAGAAACATACGATCCAGGGAATTAACCTACACTTTCTGGAGAGGTACGTAGTTGTGGGGATCACTTAGCCTAAATTTTGTGGAGAGGTACATCGTTCTAGAAATCACCTAGCCTATACCAGAAATGAGTACCAGGTTATTTCCTAACGGTAACCACTCTTTTCCACTGTGTGCCGATTGTACGAATAGTGGAAGCTCTTTCCTTCCACTCCTATAAGGCCCTTCAAAGCCTGTAGGACATGACTATGCTTTGCATTTCCTCAGCTAAATATTGTAAGTGAATCTTTTATGTAGATTAAGGAAGAATTTCTTTCATGTAAATTGCAAATTTCATGTTATTTTCACTTTATATCTGACACCGAAAAAATGAAATAAAATGGTGTATGGCTTTTAGTGCCGGGAGTGTCCGAGGACAAGTTCGGCTCGCCAGATGCAAGTCTTTTGATTTGACTCCCGTATGAGACCTCCGCGTTGTGATGAGGATGAAATGATGATGAAGACGACACATACACCCAGCCCTCGTGCCAGCGGATTAAAGCAATTATGGTTAAAATTTCCAACCCTGCCTGGAATCGAACCCGGGACCCCTATGATGAAAGGCCAGCACGCTAACCATTTAGCCATGGAGACGAACATAGCTAACACTGTCTTTATAATATTTAGAATTTGGAATTCCCTTCCGGCTGTAATTAGAGACATACATAGTAGAAATGTATTTAAAAAAACATGTTATAAATGGTACATAGACTTAAGAAATTAGTATTTAATGTTTTTTTTAAAGTGACTCTCAGAAATTTACCTTTTGTTTATAACTATTATTTAAGTTTAATTTTATAATTAATTATATATAATTAGAAATCCTAATACTCTGTAGTTTGTACAATGTAGTACATATGAGATGGTTTGGCATAACAGCAGGCTTCATAGCCTGAGCCACGCCACAAGTCAATAAATAAAAATAAATAATAAAATAGAGTTGGGTTATATTTGCCACTTCCAGAAGAAAGCTTGATACCTAACGACTTTTTCTTTATAAATATTTTGACGTCGCTCCGCTACAAGTTAAGTCTTTTGGTGACGGTGGAACACGCAAGTGTAGGACTGGGAATGAAGAAACAGCATTTGCCTGGTGTAAAAATGTGAAACCATAGAAAACCATCCTAGGGGCAGCCGACGGTGGAGTTCGAATCGACAATCTCCCGAATGGAAGCCTACAGCTACGTAGCTCGAACCGCATAGCCAACTCGCTACGTCCCAGCAACTCTGTTATGATCTCCTATCCTTATATCCTGCCTCTTCTTATTAACATTTTGCAGTATTTGTTTTATTATTTCTATACAACGTCTTGTCAAGAACCTTATCCACACAAATACTCCCTAGAACAGGTTTCGATTTCGGCCCGTTAGGTATGCATCCTCATATTTCCATTAGAGAACCTTATCCCTTGTAATGCTTTTTTATTATGTAACGCCGTGTGGGCAAGCTAAACCACTCTAAATTCTGTATTGGCAGCTATCACCGACATAGTCTGCTTCTTTGCTTATTACCTCCAGAATTTAACGACAAATTCATTCATTGCATTTCAGATCTATTACTGCTTCTTCTATTTACAAGCGAGTCATTGGCATGCAAGGAATACATTCATTGGTCGTTCACGTCACATTGATTCATCACCCAAACCGATTTATGTGCAGAGCTTCATCCAACGAGTATGTTCCATGATGATTATGACAATGATTAAAACATTAGCTGATTTAAGGGGCTTAACACCGAGGTCATTGGTTCATGGCATGTTTATTCTATACTTGGTTTTGCCCTCTAACACCAATGTATTACTGTACTGTTCCCGTTTGAAAAATCATCAGCCTTTTTCCAGTCATTCGACCGGGTCAGGAATGGAATGAATGAAACGCCCATATAGCGGCGAGGATAGGAACTGTGCCGACTGCAGAAGCCTGTCGCACTCCTCTGGGAAATTTATTAATGACTGACACATTAAATTAAGTTATATTGGAGTGTTGCTGGAACGAAAGATGACAGGGAAAGCCGGAGTACCCGGAGAAAATCCTGCCTCGCCTCCGTTTTGTCCAGCACAAATCTCACATGGAGTGACCGGGATTTGAACCACGGAACCCAGGGGTGAGAGGCCGACGCGCTGCCGCTTGAGCCACGGAGGCTTACTGTTTCCACTTGAATTTGCCTGTAATTATTTCCGACATTTCGGTGACATTTACTTCAAATTAATAAATTAGGTAACTTATTTGGACCAGTTCTTGCTTCCGTACTAAGGAGCCGCCGTAAGTTCTCTAAACAGCGAGTGGAAATTACTTTCTAGTGGCATTATATACACTGTAACCGAGAACACAACCCCTTAGCACCGCTGCACATCCATAAAACGTATCTCACTAATATTGTCATTTCCGAAGAACATCATCATCATCATCATCATCATCTGTTTACCCTCCAGGGTCGGTTTTTCCCTCGGACACAGCGAGGGATCCCACCTCTACCGCCTCAAGGGCAGTGTCCTGGAGCTTCAGACTCTTGGTCGGGGGATACAACTGGGGAGAAGGACCAGTACCTCGCCCAGGCGGCCTCACCTGCTATGCTGAACAGGGGCCTTGTGGAGGGATGGGAAGATTGGAAGGGACAGGCAAGGATGAGGGAAGGAAGCGGCCGTGGCCTTATGTTAGGTACCATCCCGGCATTCGCCTGGAGGAGAAGTGGGAAACCACGGAAAACCACTTCCAGGATGGCTGAGGTGGGAATCGAACCCACCTCTACTCAGTTGACCTCCCGAGGTTGAGTGGACCCCGTTCCAGCCCTCATACCACTTTTCAAATTTCGTGGCAGAGCCGGGAATCGAACCCGGGCCTCCGGGGGTGGCAGCTAATCACGCTAACCACTACACCACAGAGGCGGACTCCGAAGAACATACAGCCCATTTAGTAGTGGTTATAACCTTCGCTCACTCCTTTAATGACCTGAAGTCAAGAAATCCTCATAGCGTCAGCTCCTGCCATCCACAGTTCCGTTCTGTTAGATATGAATGAGAAGTTTTATAATATAACGTGTAACGTCGGGTGTTCCCAAACATTTGGGATATAATCTGGTGAAGGATAGGACGCTTACGTCCCTATGATCATATAACCCTACGGTCGGTCCCTTGCGAACTGAGCCTGTTTTATTAATTAGCTAGAATGTTCGTATTTAGCATTAAGTTTCGAGTCAGGCACGTCGCGTCGTTGCGAACATTGCACTACATTGTCAGCGTGTGGAATAAGGTTGCCATCGAATACGAGCAATGCCTGGAGTGTTCGAACATGTGGATTTGGCCCTGTTTTATGTCCGGATGCCCTTGCTGACGGCAACTGTATTTGGAGGGATGTATTCACTATTACTCTGTGTCTGTCTGTGGTGGTTGGAAGTCTGATGCGTTGTGTGTGTATGAAAAAAGCGTGCTGGAACAAACACAAAAACCCAATCAACGAGTCACAGAGGAATTAACCGGACGCGTTGTGAACCCTCTGATTCGAAGGCCTTGACGCTGACCATTAAGACAGGGAATTTCGCGGGTTTATTGATGTTTTTTTTTTTTTGCTAGGGGCTTTACGTCGCACCGACGCAGATAGGTCTTATGGCGACGATGGGACAGGAAAGGCCTAGGAGTTGGAAGGAAGCGGCCGTGGCCTTAATTAAGGTACAGCCCCAGCATTTGCCTGGTGTGAAAATGGGAAACCACGGAAAACCATCTTCAGGGCTGCCGATAGTGGGATTCGAACCTACTATATCCCGGATGCAAGCTCACAGCCGCGCGCCTCTACGCTATTGATGGTTTTGAGACATATTTCTTGTCCTGGAACGTCCCATATTGTTGCCACCTGACGGTCACGCCATACACTATAACTCCTTCTGGAACCATGCAGCATGAACTGAATTCCCTGCTAAATCTGCTGAGAATACAGAGAGATATGAATCGGTAAAAAAGCAGGCACATGACGGCCTCTGAGAACGACGTGTGGGTACTGACATCGTCAGAGATGGTAGGTCGATGTAAACAAGCGCAGGGCATCCGTCCAACAACGAATTTTCTTCCTCGTTCAGTGAACAAGTAATTCCGTATCCAGCATGGCTCTAATGCTTTCGTAAGTCAAATAAGTGGAGTTGCTAGTATGTGGGAGGCGCATAGCCCTCCAAATGAAATCATACAGGCAATACCATGGAAAAAGAAATGTTATTTGAAGTATTTTATACCGATAACAATGAATTCCTTTAATTTCCTTTAAGGTCGTTTAAGTTAAAATGCTTATTAATTATTATATAATTTTAGATTCTTAAATACACTAAAGTTATTTTAAAAATTAAAGTTTCTCTCCTTGAAAATGTTTAAGTTGTGATATTTCTTAGGCAAGATTGTAATTTATATTTATTGTACACTAACAGATCAAGAGTATTCGGACACCCCTATGCAATGCGGAATTAAACCCTAGACGTCACAAGAAGCGGACCCGTCTTTATAAAAGGAGGCGGGGAGTATTGTGTTGTCGGTAGAGAGGCAGGAACAGCAGAGTGGGTCGGTCAGGAGAGCTCAATGACTTCGAAAGTGGACTAGTCATTGAATGTCACCTGAGTAACAAATACATCAGGGACATTTCAACCCTTCTAAAGCTGACCAAGTCGACTGTTGTTGATGTGATTGTGAAGTGAAAACGCGAAGGAACAGCCGCAGCTAAACCAAGACCAGGCAGACCTCATTTAATGACGGACACGAACCGTTGAGTATTGCGACGGATGGTTGTAAAATATTGCAAGAAATTAGCGGAAAAAAATCACTCGTGAGTTCCAAAGTGCTACTAGCAATCCAGCACATTGGCTGTGCGTCGGGAGTTAAAAAGAATGGGGTACAATGGTCGAGCTGCTGCTCATAAGCCAAACCTTTCTGAAGTCAATGCTAAGCGACACGAGGTGGTATTATAAAGAGCGACGCCGCTGGACAGTTGACGACTGGAAAAGAGTGATTTGGAGTGATGAATCACGCTATACCCCGTGGCAATCCGATGGAAGGGGTTGGGTTTGGCGAATCCCTGGAGAACGTTACTGGCAATCATGTGTAGTGCCAACAGTGAAGTACGGAGGAGGTAGTGTTCTTTCTGTTATGGGGGTGTTTTCCGTGGTAAGGGTGTGGTCCCCGTATTGCGCTTAAGAAAATTCTAAATGCGGAAAGACATGAACACATTTTAAACCACTGTGTACTGCATACAGTAAAGGACCAGTTCGGAGAAGACGATTGTTCGTATCAGCATTACAATGTTGGACGCTGGGGTCTGGAGCGATGTCGACGTTCTAACTCATCCCAAAGGTGTTCCATTGGGTTCAGGTCAGGATTCTGGGCAGGTCAGTCCATTTCAGAAATATTATTGTCCACAAACCATCGCCTCATAGATCTAGCTTTATAACAGGGTGCGCATGGTGCTATAGAAGACATCTAAAACTGAAAAAATATGAATGGGCATATAATTGCATTTGAAGCGGTGGCTCGAAGAAGGGCTCAACATAGCGACTTCTTCAGTATTTGCTTCCTTCCTTTTTCCTTCAGGAGACGCGTCTGGTGAGTAGACAAGGGCCCAGCCATAGTTATACTTGACGGGGAAATCGCACGGTAATGTACATGGTTGGTAGAAGAAGAGCTCGATTAAGCTCACCGGACAAAAATTAGTAACCCCCGGAGAAATCATTACAAGCATCATTTTAATACCGTGTACCTACGCCTCTGGACTTGATAACTGCCTGGATTCGGTTAGGAAGTGAGTCCACAAAGTTGTACAAGTACGGCGCACCCAGGTTAAGCCACTCGCTGAGGATTTAATCACGCAATTCCACCAAATTGCGGGAATGCTGATGTCGGCGTTTTTGCCAGTTTTCCAACATGTCGCAGAGATTTTCAATGGGGTTAAAGTCAGGTGATTTGGCAGGCCAATCGAGATGTAATAGGGTGGATGCATGTTCATAAAACCAGTCACAAATGCGTACATCCCGATGTACTACATTGTTGTCATCTTGAAAATTCGGGGTATCAATATTATACTCATCATGCAGATGTTGACTGAAAGGCAACACCTGATCATCCAGAATGGTTAAATAAAAATGCTGGTTCATGTTAGTGGTCACCTCAGTGAGCGGACCCAATCCATGGTACGAAAAGCACCCCCAAAACATCACAGACACACCTCCGGCTTGAACCTGACCTTGCACACATCGTGGTGGTGTTGATGATTATTGTTTGAAGATGAAGTACAACTAGGTAATCATCCTCTATCTGCACACATCAAGGATGAAATGCTTCATTTGGCCTCGGGTGTACTCGACGATGTGCGTCATTGGAATACAGGCAAAAATGTGATTCGTCAGACCACATTACGCTCCGCAGTCAACTACTGTACTCGTTCGATGATTTCTAGCCCATTGAAGACACGCAGCTTTATGTGCCTGTGTGAGCAATGGCCTCTAGCGAGGTGACCGACTCCGAATGTTCATTGCATGCAGTTCTCGTCGCAACGTTCTCTCGCTAACTGCTTGGGATGGGCCTTCAATCACTGACTGCAAAAATTCCTGTCGAGTTTGGAAGCGATGTTGATTCACAAGCCGTGAAACGCGTCTCCGGTCCCTCTTGGTGAGGATCTTTATCCGACCACAATTCTGACGTCGTGTTTCGTGGCGACGTGTGGTACACCACTGCTTGTAGACACGTTGAACAGACCGCTGCGAAACACCAACAAATCCAGCAACTACATGCACCGTATGGCAATGGGCACGGCCAAACACGATTGCCCCTTTTTACCACTCTGTCGCACCCTTACATCTACACAGGTTGACATACACAGTCCGCTTGAAACATCAATATCTCAGTGATCACAACTGACTTATCCCCAAGTAGAGGGAGGGTGCGTGCAGTTGAGCACGGGACTCGTTCACTGCGTCATCTGTACAGGCTTAACGATCCATCTGTGCGTGCGCACTACGGTAACTAATATTTTTGTCCGATGAACTTATTACACTTCGGACCTCGTTACGACTCTACTGTTTTATGTTTGTAGAAGAAGGGACCAAGAGTTTATATTCGGTCCCTTATTCTGCCAGATGGGGTGTTTTATACTAAATATGCTCTACTACAATAATATACTATTTTGAATCGTCTGGTCGTCAGAACTGAACTGAAGAAATCTAACACTCCTTTCCAGATCGCGGGAACATTTATCTGCCATGTGTCCGGCCCTTTGCTGTCACACAGCGTATGCAGGGAAAATTTGAACGTATTGTAAGCTATGACAAGTGGATAGATGATCTAATATCAACAAAATTCGCGACAGTGGCAGTGAAATGACTAATGATCAATGATTATTCAAAGCATTTGGAACCCTTCTTCAGACATAGTATTGTAGCAAACAGTGCTAAAGGTGTCAAGTTCATGATCACAGAATACAATTATTTTATTTTCACCCCCACCAGGGCGCAGTAAGGCTACGTCACGAAGCTCTCAAAATATTTCGCAAAAAAGCAGGCTTTGAACTTCTACCAGAAATTTCCGTTTACAATTGGCTGTTCGTCGCACCGACACAGATAGGTCTTATGGCGACGATGGACAGAAAAGGGCTAAGAATGGGAAAGAATTGGCCGTGGTCTTAGTAAATATACATCCCCAGTATTTACCTGATGTGAAAATGGGAAAAAAAGGAAAATCATCTTCAGGGCTGCCGACGATGTGGTTCGAACCCACTATCTTCCGAATGCAAACTCACAGCTGAGAGCCCCTAACCGCATGGCCAACTCTCATCCATCTACCAGAAACTGACAACTTGTGAAAATAGTGGTGAGCAGAGTGAAGAAGATGAAAAGTAAGACTTGCAATAATATGGCATACCAATATAGAGGAAACGAATGTGCTCCACGTGTTCAAAAATAATGTTATTGAAGATCATAAAACTTCAAAGATTATTTTAAACATTATTGCAGGTGAAAGATTCGATGTTTTTATTAATAAATTTCAATTTGTCGTTTAGTATTCAGATGTTTCAGAAGTATCAGTTTGTTAATTACTTCTTTCTTTCTTTCTATCTTTCTTTCTTTCTTAATCTGCTTACTCTCCAGGGTTGGTTTTTCCCTCGAACTCAGCGAGGTATCCCACCTCTACCGCCTCAAGGGCAGTGACCTGGAGCGTGAGACATTGGGTCGAGGGATACAATTGGGAGAACGACCAGTACCTCGCCCAGGCGGCCGCACCTGCTATGCTGAACAGGGGCCTTGCGGGGGGATGGGAAGATTGGGAGGGAGAGACAAGGAAGAGGGAAGGAAGCGGCCATGGCCTTAGGTTAGGTACCATCCCGGCATTTGCCTGGAGGAGAAGTGGGAAACCACGAAAAACCACTTTCAAGATGGCTGAGGTGGGAATCGAACCCACCTCTACTCAGTTGACCTCCCAAGGCTGAGTGGACCCCGTTCCAGCCCTCGTACCACATATCAAATTTCGTGGCAGAGCCGGGAATCGAACCCGGGCCTCCGGGGGTGGCAGCTAATCACACTAACCACTACACCACAGAGGCGGACAATGATCTAAATACGATTCAAATTAATGGCGTTGACCTCCCAAAGACAACGTCGTTTAAATATCTTGGCTCGATAATTACTGCAGTTTGAACCGTCAATCCTAAAATATCAAATCGCGTGAGTAGCGCATGGCTGAAATGGCGCTCAGTGACTGGTGTCCTATGTGAGAAAAAGTTTCCAGACCGGCTAAAGTCTTAAGTTTATCGATCTGTAGTGCGTCCAGAAAGCAGAAAGTTGTGCAGAAAGCTGCCTTTCCACTAAGGAATTGGAACAACGACTGAAAAGATGAGGGAAAACCGTCTCCGCTGGTGTGGGCATGTACTTCGAGCTGCTGAAACAACAGTTAGAAAGACTGGATTGACATTGCTGATTGATGGCAAAGAAGCCAGTAGGAAGAACGAGACAGCGTTGGCTTGACACCATACATGAAGGTCTAAAAGTTGCACGCCTTCGTGTTGACACAATCGTGTAAAGTGCCGACAGAGAGTCAAAATAGCAGACCTCGTTTGTATGTGGGACAAATGCTAGGGAAGAAGAAGAAAAAGATAAACCATATAATCTTAACTATAGGCCTGAAACTTTTCATTTAAATATTTCCGCATACACTGGCCAAAATTCGAACCACGATCGCCTTAGTAAGAAGTTTGTGATGTAGTTACTGAACTATCACGTCCATACCGGCATACCGGCAAGACACCAGTTTCTAAATAACTGCACTCAGAAATGATTCGTTGTTGAGATATAAGCCCAGAGACAGAAAAAATACAGTAACTGGATCTGGCCAGTTTTATTGCCAGGCTGACAATGTGACAAGTATACATCATTAGTATATTTATTAATAGAAATCAAGGCTAGTCTTTAATTTTGTAAATATAATTTCTAATAACCAGGTCAAGGCTTTATATGCAGCAAAAGTATCAAATATCTACATGCAACTATGCACCGGAAACTTATAAAATTAAAAGTAATTAGATTTAATAGTAAACATTTTATGAAGCTCCTTAGAGGAACATGTCAAAAACTATAACGATTAACAGCAGTAGAATACAGGTATAAAGGTCCAGGATATAGAGAACGAGAGATTTAAATAATTTTAACCATAATTTTACAGTGAAAATACTTATGTTTAATCATAAATGTACAAGAACATTTTAAGTACCTACTTTTGACATAACGAAGATGAGGTAAGTTAGAAAAAGGGGAAAGGAATTGAGGGCTTGACTCCCTGACCTTCTAGTAGATATAAACGAGTATTATATTCATACAGTCAATACCACTTAGCAAGTCGCATTCAGAAAACACGAAACAAGATGGTTGTGTTGTTGTTGTTGTTGTTGTTGTTGATTCACGTGAACTGTTTGCTACGAAGCAGCCTGTGAACTTAGTGACAGTGGAAGAAACTGTAAGGCATCATCCGCCTCATCAGTCAGCGGTTAAATAACATATTTGTAACAAGGTTTTAAAAATGAGTGCGAATTCCATGAACTAATGCGATCCATGACGTTACCTTTGACAGTGGTTGCCCGCAGTGCAGACTTACAGCAGCTCACCTCCATTGGGGGTGATCCTAACAAGAGCTGCACCACGACGGGATGAGAACACGGATTCACATTAGTATACTAAAAGCCATATTTTGAAGGAGATACAAACCAACTGATTACTGGCCCAAGTGGAATACTAAACAAAGCCTGTGATAATGATGATGATGATGAATGTTGTTGTTTAAAGGGGCCTAAAACCTAGGCTATCGATCCTTATGGTACGAGACGCAACGAAATGAAACGGTAACTAAGACTTCAGAATGTATCCACTGACTATAATATAAAACGAATGTTGATGGAAAAATGACCATGAATCCAAAACAATCAGTGGATCCATTTCACAATGCCTTCTTTTCTTAGATGATGCTTTTTTATTTAAAAAAAGGGGTCCAAAATCCAGGTCACCGGCCCTCATAATAGTACTAATCACTGGTAAAGCAGAACGACTGTGTTCCTCCCGTAGTGGTACTAATCACAGTTAGCGTAGACTCATGGTGTTCCTCGCATGGTGGTACTAATCACAGGTAATACAGCCCCATGGTATGTCACACACAATGGCACCACTCGCAGGCAACACAGACCCATGGTGTTCCTCATATAAGGGCACCATTCGCAAGCAACGCATACCCATGGTGTTCCTGACATAGTGGAACTAATCACAGGCCGCTCACCTGGTGGTACTAATCATAGGCAATGCAAACTCATGGCGTATCGCACATTATCGTACCACCCACATGCAACACCGAGCCATGGTGTTCCTCACTTAATGGTACTACAGTCAGGCAAAGCAGGCCCATGGTGTTCCTCGCATAGTGGTACTAATCACGGGCAACAGCCAAACCTGTGGTGTCCCTCATATAGTGGTACTAATCAGAGGCAACAGCCAAACCTGTGGTGGTGTCCCTCATATAGTGGTACTAATCAGAGGCAACTTAGACCAGTGGTGTTCTTCATGTAGTGGTACTACTCATAGGAACGTAGACCCATTCTGAACACAGGGGACCCGACCCATTCCAGCGCAGCGTACGGCCTTTCCTCGCAACGACATTAGTCCGCGCAGAGAGTGCAACCCGTCCTCGGTGGGATACACACGATGGTCCTAAACACAGGCAACGCCCAGACCCGTGCTGTTCCTCACATGTTGGTACTAATCGCAAGCAACGTCGACCCATGTTGTTCCTCATGTAATGGTACTAATCATACTCGTATGTAGTCTCAAGGTTCTAATTTCATCATCCATTGGTCACCCCTCTTAGTCGCCTCTTTCGACAGGCAGGGGATGTGGTGGATGTATGCTTCGTCTGCGTCCACCACCCACAGGGAGTAAACAAAACCTATGCAAGATGCAGGATGTTCACATTGCTTTCTTGAACAAAATGGGAAGCGTTCCTTTTTTTAAACAAAGATAAGTACTACTACGCGTGTTTCCACCTGTTGCATGTAGTGATCATTCTGGATTTTCGGCCATGATGACACAGAGCTCCTAACGTGAGAGATGCAAGGAGAGAAACTGAAATCAAGAAAGCAGGCTGAATCATGGGCTTATCTACAGATAATCAGTGAATGAACAAGCACCACGTACCAGTGCAAGCCATTTGCAGCAAATAAGTGGGAAGAACGATTGTTTATATATACAGAGTGTCTCAAATAACACCGACAACTCTCAGTATGTTGTGCAGGAAGGCAAACAGATACGTTTTCAAGAAGGAACCCATATCCAGAAACGCACGGCTTGGACGCTGTAGCGCATCGAAGTGTGAAATGGGTGTGCGTTCATCATGTCGTCAATAAACCCAACATGAGTAGCACATCGGGCTCATTACAAGCGGGGTTCGAACTGTATACCTTCTACGTCATTGCAGAGCCTACATCGGCGGTGCTGAGCCTCATGCGCATGAACAATACGTACGGTGGTTTTCAAAAAAATTTCAATCGCTTCGTGGACTCGAGCAATAAGGTCCTCCGTTGACGTTACAAGAGTGGCATACACCATACTCATCATACCAACTTCGTGGAACTGTCCGGCTTCTCTTAGTCGTCTCTCGATGGCCGCAAACGTGGAATGATGAGGGGTACGCCTGTTTGGAAAACGTTCCGCATACAATTCTTCAGCAGCTCTACCACTGCAATCAGCTTTGCCGTATGCAAGTATCATGTCGGTCACTTCTGCAGCTGTATACTGGTACATGTCGCACTGCTGTTAACAATGTTACTGCACTGGCAGACTACACTACACAAATAACGAAGTAGGATGCGCATCAAGGACCGTGTGGAGGAAGGTAGCGCATGCGCAGGAATGTTATTAGGTTGAAGTCGTCCATCCGCAGTACACAGATGGCTAAAAAATTGCGTATCTTCCGTATTAAGACACCAAATCGGAAGAAATTTTCACAACCTTTCTCAGACTTCGACGCCCTCCAGCGCCCAAACCGTGCATTTCCGGACAGGGGTTCCTTCTTGAAAACCGATCAGTCCGCCATCCCGCACAACATACTAAGCCTTGTCGGTATTTTTGGGGGGCATTCCGTATACAGTGTGATTCAGCAGCCCCTTCCAATATCGTTTGCTTCAGCCCAACTAACGTACACATGGTTATAGAGGTGCTATTCCCCTGCTGGCGTACTGTATGGTACTAATGTACAGTGAGCATATTTTGCACACGATTCTGAACCCTAGAGAAATGTTATATCATCCGTTCGCATCAACATGACGCCTTGAAATCATGTAGCAACGTCCTTTTACCATGCAACTATGTTAATGTGTCCTGTCTCGAGACCGGGTGTAACGAAGAGGGGAATCAATACATAAAACTAGGTAACAGTGAAGTAATTAGTGTCAAACACCGAACCGGATGGCGTATATTCTCTGCTCCCGTCGTACTACGAACCTGTTGCCAGCAATGTAGCGTAGCGGGTGTGGTTAGGCGTTCACCTAGCACTCGATGGAATGTGCCAGTGGAGGTTCTAATCCTGCATCGTTCGAATATTTTTGCATCGGTATGATGTTTGAATACAAAAACACAGGCCAACGTTTGCCACGTTCAAACAGTAGAATAACGCTATTATTCATCTTGAGCCCTGCTCATACTCCACTGGTTAGGGCCTTAATGCACTGTAATCTCTGCTGTCATTCGGCATGTTTTCCACAGAGGAATACGTTGACATGGTCCTCATTTACGGGAAGCAAGACAAAATGCGTGAGAGGGACTACGTCTGTACCAGGAACGGTATCCCGACAGATGGTACCTGGCTGCTACGGCATTTCGCCGTGTTGAAAGACGCCTAAGGACAACAGGCGTGATTTCCAACCAACCACGTCCGCGATAGGCCCGTTACATCGGGTGAAACAGAAGAGGCCGTTCTGGAGGCAGCTCATAATAATCTACGCACCAGTACAAGGGCGATTGCCCGGCAGATGGAACCAGCCAGCCATCCGTCTGTCGAATACTGCATGAACATAAATTTCATTCATGCCATCTTGAGGTACACTAAGAGCTCCATAGGCGTGATTTGGAAGCTCGAATGGAGTTCTGTCTGTGGCTATTAGGCAGGCTGGACAAATATGCAGCATTCGTGTTGAATATCTTGTTCTCGGACGAATCGCGCTTCCACAATAATGGGAACGTCAATCGCTACAACGTGCACTATTGGAGTACGGACAATCCTCACTGGGTGTGAGAGGCGGCCCATCAAGTACGATGGGGACTGAATGTTTGGTGTGGAATCTTGGGGGATCGCCTGATTGGACCTTATTTCTCTGAGGGCCATGGGACGGGCCCGCGCTACCTGCATTTTCTGCGTCAGGAACTCCTACTCCTGCTAGAGGATGTGTCCTTGCACGATCGTTTGACGATGTGGTTGCAACAGGATGGAGCTCCATCACATTCGACTGTACCAGTTCGTAACCATCTGAACGAGGAACTGCCAGGGAAACGGAAAGGACAAGGAAGCCCTGTTTCTTGGCCCGACAGATCACCGGATTTAACGCCGTTATACTTCTTCTTGTGAGGACATTTGAAGAACGACGTTTACACTCAAGCGCCGGAAAACCCCGACTAGCTCCGGCAAGTCATCATGGACACCTGCCGAGCAATTACACCTGGAATGCTTCAGCGCGCAAGACGATCTATTGGACACCGGGCGCGCGTGTGCATAAACCAAAACGGTCATCACATCGAGCATATGCTGCGATAAAACATTTTCAGTGCAGTTGTGTTCCTATTATTTCCTCTTCTTATGTGTCCGGCCAGCTAGCTAATCGGCCACAAAAACATTCATTGACACACAATTTGCACGAAAGCGGGTATTTAACTTACATTGCGTGCTGTACGTATTAAGCAAATATTTCAAAAACTTGCGATCTTCGCCCAGGACCCGAACCTCCCACCTGACATGCAAGCCCGCTCCGCCACGCCTTTCCCATCTACACTACGGATCCGTACGGTGCCCCGAACAGCTTATAGCAAGTAATAGGTTTACTGCAGTCACAATATCAATTTAATGTTTCACCGGCGTGTCAGGTTCATGTGATCTAGAAGATACACGCATGTCTTCCAGTGTTCAATACGAGTATAACATAACGGCGTCCTATCATGGTGAGGCGGTAAATACCGAGATATCCGGTTGTGTTGTCTGAGCATACCGGCAGGGCAGATGTTTTCAGGATGGAAATAATATTTTGGGTTGCATGAAACTACATTGGAAGGGGAAGCTGAATCACGCTGTATATGGAACAGAATAACATGTCGATTGTGAAATGAATGATTCTCCACGAAGTATCATTTATGCAACACGCAGAAACAAATCTCTTCGCTGTTTAAACTATCAACATGAAATTGTATATATATATCATTTTTCCCTTGATATAAACCTCCCAGAGCCCAACACAAATTTTAAATGTCAATATAAAAATCCCTTCATCAAGAAAATGAAATGCATGAAGAAGGGGCATGACAGATCTCAAATGCGTATAGCCTCAGTTAAAACCCCATAACTTCAAAACAACTGATTAGGTTGACAAACGAGGCATTGATTTAAACTGTATAAGCTGATGCATAACATGATACAAAATTCAGGCAGTGGCAGAATTTAACATATTTGGACATGATGGTGTGGTGTCATATCTTAACGCGAGGTACAGCAACCCTTCCACCTTTTCGATATTTGCAGGCGAGTTCTCAATAGAGTATGAGGCATCATTGAAGTGACACTTCCCGGTTCAGTTTTTTTTTTTGTGTGTGTGTGTGTGTGTGGATTATTTCACTGCAAACTTATTAGCCTGCTGCGTAGATCAGTTGCCGTGGCGATAGCTTTCTATCACTAAGGTTGCGGGATCGATTCCCGAAGTATTAGGTTGGCCTTTAAGAATGCTTAAATGCGAAGCGAAGCTTGAGGCTTAACGTTACTAATTAATAACTAGGTCGTAACAAACAGATTTACTGGCACGTTAAAGAATATGTTAGGTGAAAAATTCCGGCACGTCGGCTTTAAAATTTAGTTTAAATTCAATGTTTTGTAAATGCATTTAGGGAAAGATGTAGATTTTAATTTACTTCCATACGTGAACTATTGTATTTATTGTAGGTTATAATGGACACGAAGAGTTTATTTGCTCAACATTCCAGTCACACTTCGGTGAAGAGCCGAGAATCATCTGAGTCATCACTTATAGTAGACCTATCTTCCGTAGCAGGTTCTGGAATCTTGTGAGCTTTAGTGTCCAATATTAACGAACTGTTGCACCAGCTATGTGGCTCTTCAGGTAAAATCCCTGATCGACACAGCTTCAGAAGATCATTCTTCTTTGCCGGGAAAGAATTTGAGAATGCTCTTGTCAGTCTTTTTGGGCAAACAGGTGGTCGTCTTTCTGTATTCAGCAGAATACTCATACTTGTATTGTAGACTTCAAGGGGTTTTCTGTTACTTTGAACCAACTAACAACAACGCCATTCCCATCTTTGGTTTTGTTTTGTTTCGTTTGTAAAGTAATTCTCCGTATACAACATTTTAGCAGTGGTATTAAAAGTACAGGCAAAAAATACTAAGTACACTTAGTTCTTTCTCACTTAAAATACGTTGTATGTAATGGACGTAACTATTCGTGAAACTTTCATGGTTTAGGACTTACAAGATCTAGGAGTTGGTTCGTTTTCCCTGTACAAGGAGAACACTTTATATAGCTTACTGTCATTAAAAACTCATTTTTCACATTTTATGACTTAATTATTTTCCTTGTAGGCTCACGATATGTCTGTTAGAGGTTCCAGCCAATCATTGAATTGAGACCTCACATGCTGTTTATCCTGTTGCTGTCAGCCATTATATCCCTTTATGCTCTCTTCATGACTGAGAGACGTGGAGAATGGAATAGGCCTACGTTCCTGCTGATACATTTTTAAACTACCACGCTCCTTTTGATCCACACCAGCCCACGCCAGGGGCTTTGCTCTTTGTCACTCCCAAGCTAATCAATGCGTAAGCCATAAAATGAGTGAACTAGGGAGTGACCAGCGAGTATTTAGGCTACAATATTTTATTCACACGAGAGGTGCACTCTTAAACTTCTTCCTTCTATAGATATACTGTACCTAAGTAGTGGGAATTTTGCTCGAAGCGTGCTTCGAATTATGGTAATGAACGTGCTTTAACATCCCACTGCCTAACATAGATATGCCTACCTACATCCCTACTTAGCACGTAGCGAAGTATAAGGTTAAACATAGTTACTAACGTTCTCGTAACAAACCTGTTTGTTCATATTAATTAGTTCATTATTTAATTTAAGTCCGCCTCTGTGGTGTAGTGGTTAGCATGATTATCTGCCACCCCCCCGGAAGCGCGGGTTCGATTCCCGGCTCTGCCTCGAAAGTTGAAAAGTGGTACGAGGGCTGGAACGGGGTCCACTCAGCCTCGGGAGGTCACCTGAGTAGAGGAAGTTCGATTCCCACCTCAGCCATCCTGGAAGTGGTTTACGGTGGTTTCCCACTTCTCCAGGCGATTGCCGGTATGGTACCTAACTTAAGGCCACGGCCGCTTCCTTCCCTCTTCCTTGTCTGTTCTTTCCCATCCTCTCACAAGGCATAGCAGGTGAGGCCACCTGGGCGAGGTACTGGTCCTCCTCCCCAGTTTATCTCCCTGACCCAAAGTCTCACGCTACAAGACACTGCCCATGAAGCGATAGAGGTGGGATCCGTCACTGATTTCGAGGGAAAAACCGACCATGGAGAATAAACAGATTAAGAAATAAAGAAAGAAGAAGTAGAAGGAGATTTAATTTACTGTAAATTAAACTGCAATTATTATTGCAATATTTTATTTATGAATTAATTAATTTATTTATTTCTCCTTCTTAATTTGTTTACCCTCCAGGGTTGGTTTTTCACTCGGACTCAACGATTGATCCCACCTCTAACGCTTCAAGTGCAGTGACCTGGAGCGTGAGACTTTAGGTCGAGGGATACAACTGGGGAGGATGACCAGTACCTCACCCAGGCGGCCTCACCTGCTATGCTGAACAGGGGCCTTTTCGGGCGATGGGAAGATAGGAAGGGTTAGACAAGGAAGAGGGAAGGAAGCGGCCGTGGCCTTAAGTTAGGTACCATCCCGGCATTTGCCTGGAGGAGAAGTGGGAAACCGCGGAAAACCACTTAGAGGATGGCTGAGGGGGGAATCGAACCCCCCCCCCCTACTCAGTTGACCTCCCGAGGCTGAGTGGATCTCTTTCCAGCCCTCATACCACTTTTCAAATTTCGTGGCAGAGCCGAGAATCGAACCCTGGCCTCCGGGGGTGGCAGCTAAGCACACTAACAATTACATCACAGAGGCGGACATTCAATTACTTATTTATTTTTAACTCAATACTACAGAAATCAGTAAAAGAAAATCATAGTATAACTCTGTAGTGTTAATTGTAAAGCGACCTATCTGTATAAGAATTAATCTTATTCGTCTGAATCATCCGACCAATGGTTAACATTTCATACCAATTTCACAGTTTGGTTTGCGTAATTTCCCCCTTCCACCAATAACCACTTTCTGTTTCTTCGTGGGTATTCTATGACACCATGAAATTCCCATCGCCGCCGCCACAACGAGCGGTGACATCTTCGCCACGATCATCGGCTTCATCATCACCCTCAGAACTTAACCAATGAAGATAAAACAAACACTACACATGTTTGTTCACAAACATATGCTGACAACAACTGAGGAAATATTCTTGAAAGGGAGAGCACTGACACCCTCGCATTTTTCGGTGGTTGATACTAATGCAGGTCCTCCTACATAGTTTTCTTTGCACTGTGGCGACTCCATTCGCATTGTTTGTGGGATCATATTTATGGCGCCTTGGGGGAAAGGATGTTGAGTCCGTCTCTCAATAAAGCGAAGATTTTATAGCACTGTTTTTTTCCTAGAGTTTTTCAGAGTGAGTGTCGAGAAAGCAGAGGGCCAACCTACCGTCAATAAATCCGTTGTTAGATTTGGGATTTGAGCTTCTGAAAGATGCAGCATATTACTCATTTCTAGATGGTATCGACTGAGCCCACCTGCCCTGTCCACGGGTATTCGACACATCATAGATTTTACGCTCTGTTCTATCCCGGTCAATTAACCGAGTGCAAATGGTATGCAATATGTACCTGCATTAAGTAAAACTTATGGATTTATTTGAAAGGCATTTATTGGGATGAAACTATGCATACGCTGGCTTCGGTGGTGGGATATTGGTGAAGCAAGTGGAAGAGGATAGGTTATCTGCAAAAAGGTTTATTGTGGCTTGCACCCCTTAAAACTTTTCAGAAATGTATTCCCTCGATCACTAAAAATTCAGCTTGTTCGGTCATTATTATTTCCCATTTTTTGACTACTGTGATGTAATTCTTACGGATATAACAAAAGAATTAAGCTTGAAACTACAACGCACTCAAAATGCTTGTCTTAGATATGCTATGGATTTACGGTATGACGCTCGAGTTTCTCCCTACTATAAACAATTATCTTGGTTACGACTAGACGACAGGCGTAAACTACATGCAAATACTCTTGTGTACCAGGTACTTTTGGGAGATATCTCTGCTTATCTCTCCAGCAATTTTCGTCACCTTGGTTCTTTTACATCTCCATGATACTCGCTCAGTGTCCCTCCTAGAAATACCTGTCCACCGAACAACCACATACCATCGATCATTTACTATCACCGCTTCGGGATGGTGGAATGCTCTTCCCAAAGACATCAAGGATGCTGCATCAAAAAGTATATTTAAAACCTCCTACCAGCAGTTCCTCGTTAAGTGCTTCCAGCAAGGTACAGTACCTGCATGAGTGGAACGAGTGATTGTGTGTGAAAATGATATGAGATTATTGCACAATAAATTCAATATTGGTTTAATATGATAATTTAAATTAAATTAAAAACATCCATATTGTATTTACGAAGTAGAAGTAGTCTAAAAGTAGCTAGTAGTAAGTACAGTATTTAACTTAGATCTAGTCTTGCAAGGATACAATTAGTTAAATTTCATTTTATTTTTATTAAGCTTACTAGTATTTTTACATTCGTATTTCTTTGTGTATTGAATTTTTTTCCTCAAACCTGTATTATGTAGGCAGTTACTTTTTCTTTCATTCTTCTTTGCATGTATATATTCATATTTTTGTCTTAAAAATTAGTGTTATTTGTAGTTCTTGGTATTTTAAGTTAACCAATGTCATTGTATGGAATAATAACAATATGTGTGCCGTTAAGTGTAAGAAAGGGCCAAGAGCCCTAACTTCGCCACAGAAAATAAAGGCTTTATCTATCTATCTAGGATAGTAATGGACTTGACCCTGGTGAGTAAAAAAGGAAAAAGGAGACCAAGATGACGATGGTTAGATTCAGTTTTTAATTATTGAAGGAAAAGAGATTTAGATGTGCACGAGGTCACAGAGCAAGTTAAAATTAGAGGATTGTGCGTGTACATAGTTATTTCACAGAGGCTTAAAGACTGAACGCTGGAAGGCATATCGGCCTATAGCGAAGATATGTATGTATGTATGTATGTATGTATGTATGTATGTATGTATGTATGTATGTATGTATGTATGTATGTATGTATGTCTTGTGACTAAATAAGGAATTTCTTCACCTTAGGACATGAATATTGTAGCTACTATGAACGAGACTTATGAATGGAGATTTTGTAGTCCGCTTGAGCGTTCCAAGTCATTACCATCTGCTGTACTCCTCTCCCTGTCAAACCCGAAACCAACGATGTACTAACCGTACACGGGTACATTCATTTATCACCCTCGTTTCCCTGCTTCCTGCAACCCTTCATTCCCCAGTTCCCCCTGTCCTCTCGCTCCTAATCATTTATATTAATCCTGATATTCCTCGTCTAAACCAACCTTGCTATTTTCCCTATTCTCTCCCCTCCCCCCCCCCCTCCCTTTACTCTTCTCTTTTATTTATTCCTCATGCATAATGCAATATTATTGAACATTTGAAACATCAATACACCAATAACCTTTGCGGACCACGCCCTGCTAGTAAAAGAGAATATTTTATGTATCTCTCCGCACAAAAAACATAGGCCTACGTGTAGTAATGACAATTCCCTTATTGCAATAAAATAATGTAGCCTTGTAAGCCAATGGAACGAGATTGAGCAGAAAACTTTTCTTACTTCTGTACGAAACTATTTCGCAACTTCCCTACCCAAGTTCTCATCTTCTTAAAATGCAGCGGCTTCAGAACAACTTGTAGTGCCATAGAAGAGAGCAGAAGTTTACGGTGGTCTTATTTCGTGCTAAAGCGTTGATTTTATAGACAGAGCATTCTAGGAGCAGTTAAGACCGCACAACAAAGGAAAACCTTGGCATTACTGTCTGTGGACAGATTCGGATATTATGCTATACTGATAACTTTCTAGTCCAGTAAAAATCACACGTTATATGAAATTGAATGAAGGAAGGTGAAAATCCATGGGGGGAGAATGTAGAGAAAGTCTCCCGCATGAAGTTCACCCAATCTTCGGGCTGATGATTTCTGGGGGCGACTAGTCAGAATTATGGAGAAGAAGAGGAAGAAGTTTCGAAGAGGAGTTTAGAATCTCCCCACCTAGACTGTGAGGGATTGAATGAATGACAGGAACAAGGCATCAAGATAAGTATGTACGCATCGAGCTCGATAGCTGCAGTCGCTTAAGTGCGGCCAGCATACGGTATTCGGGAGATACTGGGTTCGAACCCCGCTATCAACAGCCCCGAAGGTGGTTTTCCGTGGTTTCCCATTTTCACACCAAGCAAATACTGGATCTGTACCTTAATTAATGTCACGGCCGCTTCCTTCCCACTCCTAGCCCTTTTCTGTCTCATCGTCGCCATAACACTTATCTGTGTCGGTGCGACGTAAAGCCAATTGAGGGCCAAACATGGAAATCGGTCAAAGTGCCAGAGACATGTTTTCGAGTAAATGCCAATAAATAGGGTTCCCGAGCACAATGACCGGGCGAGTTGGCCGTGCCTTTAGAAGCGCGCAAGTGTGAGCTTGCATCCGGGAGATAGTGGGTTCGTACCCCACTGCCGGCAGCCCTGAAGATGGTTTTTCCGCAACAGTTCGCGACAATTCCGCTTCGCTTAGATGTCTCATACTCGAATAATGCGTATTAACGTCACCAATAGTGTGGCGAGAGTGGTTCGTGTACTGCGGACTACTCTGCGTTGAGACCCGACGGGACTGGAAGCATGTTTATGTTAAATAGGGTAACCGTTACGCAATTAAATCACCGTGACTGCGTTACTGTGGTGTGTAACAATTCGTATAAATCTGTACATATTTCATGCTCCACGACATAAACATTTACAGCATGCCAACTCTTTGTTCCCCTAATTTTTGTGCCGAGTATGTAACGTTGCTAGGCAATGAAAACCTCGTAATTCCATTCATAAGGAAACCACGTTTCTCCTTCTGTCTTGTGAAGGATTGCCACGTTGACTGAGAAGGGAACAGGAAGACTCCAATGGTCAAATAATTGGGCTATCGTTAAGCATTTCTCAATGCTCAGTTTTGGACTTCTTCTGTAAACTTTACTCCGAAGGAGTTACGAGGGAAGCTTTCTTTGCCCAGCGACGGCTGTATACAATACATTTTTGTTATTATTGGGGAAAAGGATGGTGTAGGGGCTTAGCTGCTGGCCTGTTATACCGGCGACCATGGCTTAATTCCTCGTGTTTCTGGGGTCGGATTTTCAGTTCAAAATTCCGTGGTGTCAGGAAGAGCATGCCACCTTAAATCCCCGGCCACAACTCCTTCATGCCTCAGTGCGTGCAAATACCCTGAGCAAGCGGGATAAGCTGCGGATGATGATGATGATGATGGTTAATATTATTTGGCATCCAGCAAGAATGGTATGTTATTTCAGGTATAATCGCAATATACACGTACTTCAAGGTACGAAGATAAAAACAATTGGATTTTGGGGGTACGCCAACCAAAACGTTTGAACGTCTGTATGTCTGTAACACCTTCAGTTTTTGAGATGTAGGTAGTCTCATAAAAAGAATTCAAATTCTTCTTCACTTCTTTCCACCCCTCTGCCCCCCGTAAGTGGACTTTCCGAAAAAAACAAAAACTACGTTTTTCTTTATTTTGAAAAGAAATTCAAAATACCAGCTATCACGTCTGTTTCAGCTCAGATGTTAAGATATAAGTATCCTCAAGCACGGAATTCAACTCTTTATTTACTTATTTTAAAAAACCTTTGAGTCGATTTTCCAAAAACAAAAAACCTGTGTCTCTTTATTTTTAAAGGAGATTCCAAATACCAATTTTCACGTCTGTAACATAGTTAATTTTGAGATATAAGTATCCCCATACAAAGAAGTCAACTAATGTTTCAATTCATTCACGCCCTGCCCCCGTGGTTGGTTTCTCCGAAGACAAAAGAATAGGTATTTCTTTACTTTGAAAGAAGATTCCAAATACAAATTGTCATGTCTGTAACCTCTTCTGTTTTTGAGATGTAAGTATCCTCATAAAAAGAATTCAACTCCTTTTTCAGCCGCCCCCACCCTCGCCTGTTAATTTGATCACACACTCCCACTCAAAAATTCGTGTTTGCTTTATTTCTAAAGGAGATTCGTTTTTGAGATATAAGTATCCTCATAAAAAGAATACAATTCATTTTTCACCCCAACCCCCACTCGTTACCTTCATCCCCCCCCCCCCCCCCCAGAATATGTGCTTCTTTATTGATAAAGGAGATTCCAAATACCAATTTTCACGTCTGTAACCTTCAGCTTTTGAAATATAAGTCTCTCCATAAAAAGAATTCAACCATTTTCACTTCATTTCTCATTCCCCCTTAAGTGAAATTTCCGAAAACAAAAAATATGTGTTTCTTTATTTATAAAGGACCTTCCAAATACTATTTATCATGACTCTAACATCTTCAGTTTTCAGATATATTTATCCTCATAAAAATAATTAAACTCCTCTCCCCTCCTAAGTTGATTTTCCCCCAAAATGCGTGATTCTTTATTTTAAAAAGGTTCCACCTACCTGTTTTAACGTCAGTAATATCTTTAGATTTCTTAGATATAAGTGTTGAATGTGAGGAAAGGAACGTTAAGGACGACACAAACACCCAGTCCCCAGGCCAGGCATATTAATTTACAATTAAAAACACCTGACCCAGCCGGGAATCGAACCCGGACGCGTTGCCCCTACAGCGCGTGGCCGTGCTTGCTAAACCCATACTAGGACAGAAGCCCCGCAAACGCTTCCCATTGCTATTAGCTTCCATATTTTCCCCACATTTACCAATCACCCTTTCGTATCCTTCAGCTCTGTTTCCAACTCTCGCATTGAAATCGCCCATTGCTGTTGACCCTGACTAAAATGGCACTCAATGCTTCATGAAAATTGTCAACTTCATCCTCATCTGCACCCTCACATCATGAATACACTGAGACAATTCTCTTCCTCATTCCTCCAACTGCCAAATCTACCCACATTATTCACTCATTTACGTGCCTCACAGAAGCTATGTTGCGTGCAATAGTATTCCCGATGAAAAGTCCTAGTCTTTGGAAACTAATTCATAGAGTTGTTAACAAACCTCATCGGCCTGAGAGGCTCAGACGGTTGAGGCACTGGCCTTCTGACTCCAACTTGGCAAGTTCGATCCTGGCTCAGTCCGGTGGTATTTGAAGGTGCTCAAATACGCCAGCCTCGTGTCGGTAGATTTACTGGCACGTAAAAGATCTCCTGCGGGACAGAATTCCGGCACCTCGGCGTCTCCGAAAACCGAAAAGGTATTATTATTATTATTATTATTATTATTATTATTATTATTATTATTATTATTATTATTATTATTAACAAACCTCATTGCATTACCAGTGACTTAAAAATGACACCTTACACGTTCACGTTGGGTAGAAACAGAAGTCGTCCGCCTCTGTGGCGTAGTGGTTAATGCGATTAGCTGCCAACTCCGGAGGCCCGGGTTTGATTCCCGGCTCTGCCACGAAATTTTAAAAAGTGACACGAGGGCTGGAACGGGGTCCACTCATCCTCGGGTGGTCATCCGAGTAGATAGGGGTTCGATTCCCACCTCAGCCATCCTGGAAGTGGTTTTCCGTGGTTCCCCACTTCTTCTCTAGGCAAATGCCGAGATGGTACCTAACTTAGGGCCACGACCGCTTGCTTCCCTCTTCCTTGTCTATCCCTTCCAAACTTCCTATCCTCTCACAAGGCTCTTGTTCAGCATAAGTGGTGAGGCCACCTGGTCGAGATACTAGTCCTCCTCCCCAGTTGTATTCCCCCAACCCAAAATCTCACGCTCCAGGGCACTGCCTTTAAGGCGGTAGAGGTGGTAGGGTCCCTTGCTGAGTCCGAGGGAAAACAACCCTGGGGGGGGGTAAACGGATTAAGGAAGAAAAAGAATGAAGTTTACTGATTTCTCCGTTATCTCCAGGTTCGAAACTTTTCACACTAAACACAAGAACATCATTTATCCGGCCCTCATTAATCCGGATCTCCGGTTTATCCGGATCGAAGATAATAAAAATGTATTTTTATTCTGATGGGTGCAGTACAGTATTTCTATTGCGGGGTCGACTCTTATTGGATGACTTTTCCGCCAAGGATAGTTAAGGACAGGAACTGGAAGTAATTCGGCCACGGTCTATCAAAGGTACCGTCACGACATTCGCCTGGAATTGAGCATGGGAAACCGTTGAAAACCATTCCCAGGACGACCGAGGTGCAACGCACTAATAATTCAATTCACTGATAGTGAATTAGAAAATGAAAACGGCGCTCCATCAGAAGTAACAATGACTCGTAGCGAGGCAACAATGCAGCTGGACAAACTGATGGCCTATTTAGAATCCTAGACTGAAACCACACCGGCAGAACTGTTGTTAGTAAAACGTCTTCGTGGTCGTGCTGCGCTCAAACGCTATACAAATGTAAAAGAGAAAAAACACGCACGTTACTTTAGTGCATAAAACAGAGTCGTAAATGTAAGTATAGTGTTCTTATACTTTTTTGTACAATTGAAAACAGGGTATTACTGTACAACTTATGTTAATAGATTATATAACATCTACTCTATTTGTCTTTTAGTTTTTCCGGATTATCAGAATTTTCGATAAAGCGGATCAGTTCCGGTCCCACTTAATCCGGATAAACGAGGTTCTTGTGTTCTGCCAAGTTCCAATGTTATCGGAGTATCGATATTTCTATGACTTCAGTATCTCTATCCCTTAGCCCCGTTTCTTGATACGGGGTCGGGGATGCCAGATGCCCTTCCCGACGCCAAACTCAGTTGAGGGTTTTATGAAGATACAATGAATGGTGGTGAATGAAATTGTGTAAGGAGGTGGAAAGAATTGACTGTGGCCAATAATAGGAACTGTCCCCGTATTTGCTTGGCAGTGAAAATCGGAAACCAAAGAAAACCATTCTCAAGACAGCCGCCGGTGGGGTTCGAACCCAATCGTCTCCCCAGTGCAGAGCTTGGCTCGACAGCCGTGGTGCGTTAACACGTGCGGCCACTCCATTCGGCGTTTCTGTGAATTGAGTATCGATACTAAAATACCGTACCGAATGTGGTATAGCAACGTTCCTACGTACCCCAGTCTTTGAAGTTTATACCCTTCGTGTTACACCTGGCGAACTCAAACGTTGCCAAACTCCCGACGGGATGTATATCGTTAACTAAAATGTAACGATTACAATCTCATTTCAAGAATTAAACTCTTCTTTCTTTCTTACTTTCTTTCTTTCCTTCTTTCTTTCTTCCTTAATCTGTCTACCCTCCAGGGTTTACTTTTTCCTCGGATTCAGCGAGGGATCCCACCTCTACCGCCTCAAGAGCAGTGTTCTGGAGCGTGAGACATTAGGTTGGGGGATACAACAGGGATGGAGGACCAGTACCCCGTCCGGGCGGCCTCACCCGCTTTGTTGAACAGGGGCCTTGTGGGTGATGGGAAGATTGGAAGGCATAGGCAGGGAAAAGGGAAGGAAGCGGCCGTGTCCTTAAGTATGGTACCATCCCGGAATTTGCCTGGAGAAGAATTGGAAAACCACGAGAAACCACTTCGAGGATGGCTGAGGTAGGAATCGAACACCCCTCTACTCAGTTGACCTCCCGGTGCTGGGTGGACCCCGTCCCAGTCTTCGTACCACTTTTCAAATTTCGTGGCAAAGCCGGGAATCAAACCCGGGCCTCCGGAGTTGGCAGCTAATCGCTCTAACCACTACACCACAGAGACGGACCTTACGCTACTACCTGGAGATTTCCCGCTTCAACGCCTCTGTGGCGTAGTGGTTAGTGCGATTAGCTGCCAACTCCGGAGGCCCGGGTTTGATTCCCGGCCCTGCCACGAAATTTGAAAAGTGGTACGAGGGCTGGAACGGGATCCAGTCAGCCTCGGGAGGTCATCTGAGTAGAGGTGGGTTCGATTCCCACCTCAGACATCCTCTAGGTGTTTTCCCGTGGTACCGGGCGAGTTGGCCATGCGGTTAAGAGCGCGCAGCTGTGAGCTCGTATCCGGGAGATAGTGGGTTCGAACCCCACCGTCGGCCGCCCTGAAGATGGTTTTCCGTGGTTTCCCAATTTAACACCAGGCAAATACTGGGGCTGTACCTTAATTAAGGCCACGGCCGCTTCCTTCCCATTCCTAGGCCTTCCCCGTCCCATCGTCGCCAAAAGACCTATCTCTGTCAGTGCGACGTAAAGCAACTAGCAAAAAAAAAAAAAATGCCGTGGTTTCCCACTTCTCCTCCAGGCAAATGCCGGGATGGTACCTCACTTAAGGCCACGGCCGCTTCCTTCTCTCTTCCTTGTCCATCCCTTCCAATCCTACCATCCCCCACCAAGGCCCCTGTTCAGCATAGCAGGCGAGGCCGCCTGGGAAAGGTATTGATCATTCTCCCCAGTTGTATCCCCCGAACCAATGTCTCACGCTCCAGGACACTGCCCTTGAACCGCTAGAGGTGTGATCCCTCGCTGAGTCCGAGGGAAAAACCACCCCTGGAGGGTAGGCAGATTAAGAAAGAAAGAAAGAAAGTTGCGTGAGGCCTCAAGCTACATAATGAAAACATTTAAAGTTCTGTGCAAAGGTAGGTGAATGGACGATTTAAACAGTGACAGTTTGTAATGTTTCCGAATGTAATAACATATATCCTGCAGTCATTATTCCAGAAATAGTTCGATAAACGGAACAAATTTGTGAACGTGTTCTTAATCTGCATCGGTGAGCGTGATTGTCTGCTGCCTTCTTAATATTCCGTCGGTCGTATAGTGTGCCAAATATGTTTGGGAACTCTTCGTTACTATGTCAGTCCTCATCAGATACTAGAAACTATGTCATGACTGACTGGTAATGAAATGAAATGGCGTATGGCTTTTCGTGCCGGGATGTGTCCAAGGTGCAGGTCTTTTGATTTGACACCCGTAGGCGACCTGTGCGTCGTGATGAGGATGAAATGATGATGAAGACGACACATACACCCAGTCCCCGTGCCATGGGAATTAACCAATTACGGTTAAAATTCTCGACTCTGCCGGGAATCGAACCCGGGACCCCTGTGGCCAAAGAATAGCACGCTAATCATTTAGCCATGGAGCCGGACAGTGCCTGGTTATCACTTAGGAGTACGAGTTCCTTATCTCGACAAAAGTTGGAGATACGAGGCCACTCTAGAAGCAGAGTAGGCCTACTACAAATGGGAATGTGGACTTCGTAGAAGAGGAAGTGAACCAAAGACGACTGCAGTACATCAGGCCCTTGTGATGAACGAGATCCACGGAAGGAAATCAATGAGACCCAATCATTTGGTCTTGCTGGTTAACGACTACTAAAAGAAATGGTAGTAAGTTGTAAATACGAAAAGAAATTATTTAAAGATTAAAATACGAGTGGTCCGCCTCTGTGGTGTAGTGGTTAGTGTGATTAGCTGCCACCCCCGGAGGTCCGGGTTCGTTTCCCAGCTCTGCCACGAAATTTGAAAAGTGGTACGAGGGCTAGAACGGGGTCCACTCAGCCTCGGGAGGTCAACTGAGTAGAGGTGGGTTCTATTCCCACCTCAGCCATCCTGGAAGTGGTTTTCCGTGGTTTTCCACTTGTCCTCCAGGTAAATGCCGGGATGGTACCTAACTTAAGGCCACGGCCGCTTCCTTCCCTCTTCATTGTATATCCCTTCCAATCTTCCCATCCCCTGTTCAGGTGAGGCCGCCTGGGCGAGGTACTGGCCGTCCTCCCCAGTTGTATCCCCAACCCAGAGTCGGAAGCTCCAGGACACTGCCCTTGAGGCGGTAGAGGTGGGATCCCTCGCTGAGTCCGAGGGAAAAGCCAACCCCGGATGGTAAGCAGATTAAGAAAGAAAGAAAGAAAATACGGGTGTTTTGTTACTTGTACTATTAATAGGCCTAATTGTTGTGTCATTTTATTTAATTAACTAATAAATAACTTAAATTATTTTATATATCACCCTAATTGCATGCTCCTATCAATTTTCTGTTTTTTCAGAGGGTATCAGGAAATGCCTAATCAACAGAATACCAGATTTGCAGCATATGAACGTGATCTGAGACAAACGTTCAATGCTCTACCACTCTTCTTATTAGTAAAATTTTTAATACCAAATTTGTCCGGCCCCGCGTTAGGGGGCAACGCGTCCGCCTGTCACCCGGTGGCCCAGGGTTCGATTCCCGGCCGGTTCAGGCTTTTTTAATTGTAATGGTTAATATCCCTGGCCTGGGGACTGGGTGTTTGTGACGTCCTTAATCTTCCTTTCCTTACACACAACATTACACACTACCGCCATTCCAATTACACGCAGGTTCATACAATAGGGTGTCAGTAGGGGCAAAAGATCCACATGGGTAGACGCCCCGAACAAATAGCAGTTTTTTCAACAAAAAATAAATCAATATTTCATGGATCACTTAGTGACCTCTGGCACCCATTTACTCGCATTTTCAGAAAATGATGTATTATTATTATTATTATTATTATTATTATTATTATTATTATTATTATTACTATTATTATTATTATTATTATTATTATTAATATTATTATTATTATTATTATTAGTATTATTATTATTAAGTATGTAAGGTAGAATAAAGTTATTTGAATTAACGCCTAATGAGAGGTAAGTAGTGTAACGGTTCAAATCCCGTTACAAGATGATATCTGTATTTTTATTATTGTATGATTTTATCTGTATTTTATTATTATTATTATTATTATTATTATTATTATTATTATTATTATTATTGTTATTATTATGTCCGTATTATTATGTTATCTGTGATATTGTTACTATTATTGTAATTATCCGTTTTATTCAATTCGATTTTGCAATTGCCTGTTGCTTGCAAGATTGTACTTAGATGTATGCATATATACATATGTGTACAATAACACTCAATACCTGTACAGTGAGAATTGTTGTATATATCAGAGATTGGAAGTGACGTTGTTATATTGCTATACCAGTGGCGATTCTGCCAAGTCATCGCCGCGCCATGGCTACGGCATTGTATTTATTTAGATATGCGCTCACGGAGTTAGCCGCCTGCGGGCTATTTCACCACTGTATGTAATATTTGCCGCGTTGTGGGAGTATGTCATGGTTATTTCTGGAGATTACGTAGCGGTGTCAACCAACGTCTATATAAGGTGGATGCATATTGTAGCGTCAGTCATTAGTTATACGGATGCAGTACAGTGAAGTAGTCTACTAGATCAAGAGGCCTTAGTTGGTCAGTCAACCAGTGTGAACGAGAGATGGTGAAGACTCAGTGAGCCATTATTGGTCATTAAGAGAGTGAGACCAAATGGTTGGTCCGTCACTTAGTGGAAGACACGGACGCAAGGGCTTACCATGAAGTCAGAGAGGGCAACCCAGGACCTACCAAGAGGTAATACCATATTGACTTACAAAGAAGTCAGATGAGATGGAGAAGAAGCAGTCACAAGGATGTATCACCAAGTTAGGCGTGACACTTCTACAGTAAACACCAGATCAATGGATTACGTCGTAATTACACTCAAAGTGTTGAAGGTACAGTCAAGTGAATCAGTGAGGGAAATATTTCGTATAAATTGTTAAATGTCCGGTCAAGAAGAATTCAAATTCATGCCTAGTTTCTTTCAGTTACAATGTCATAATTTCATATTCTCATCTGTTTTATCGCAACAAGACTCACTATTTTTTTAATATATTATTTAAAGAATATATATTGTTCTATCAAACGAATTCATAGTTTCATTTCATTGACAGTAAAATATCTTAACCTCAAAATTAATGGGGAAACCGAACCCCAATCTCCTTTTCCCAGAACTTATATGGTATGTTGTCAAAAGTAAGCTTATTACCCCACACCCTAGAGATAGTCAAGAGTCTCATTCTATTATTGCTGTACTGAGTGACAGCTGGCGCCCTTCAAAAAACGTATGTGTAAGTAAGCAGGTAACAAGTAAGTGTGAGTACAAGGTTCGACGAGTGTGTATTTTATTTAATGAATGTTAATTTTCATAATTTCCATTTTAAATGCAGATATTCAGATTTTTCAAGTTAAATGCTTTTTTATATAATATTTGTAAATTAGTCAGCAAGTTAGGAAGTTCATAAAGTGTCGACGCAACGTGGGACTCGAATAAATTCAGAATCTGTTCTGAATGACAGCATATCATAGGTTCATTTGGGAAGAGTATGCACATTTAAGCCAACGGAATTATTACCGGTAAATTTCAGGAGTGTAATTTTGTGATATATATTTGCATTTTGGGGATATGTCAAGGGATTTGAAGAGGGAAATTAATTTGAGATCGCGTACTATCACTAGTGAACCAAAGATGGACAAGGAAGACAATAACAAGTCATGTGACGACGAGGTCATTGCTTCTGCGGACATCCAAGGTGAAATTCAGAGTAGGGAACAGGTGAATACGATGGAAGCTTCTGAGGAAACTCAGAAAAGCGCAGAAATTGAGAGGCATACTGAAACTCAAAAGGAAATCGCGGGGGGAATGAACCAAGAATTTTTTAATTTGCTGATGGCCAGTATGACCGAGCTCAGTGAAAAAAGTCAGAAACGTATGGAGGAAAAGATTGATACTAGTAGTGAAAATAATAAGAAAGAGATGAAAGAATTATTTGACAATAGTAATGAAAATTGTAATAAACAGATTAACTCTCTAAGTAGTAAAATGGAACAAATAATTAGTAGTAACGAAAATAGTAAGAAAGAGATAAGTAAGAAAATGGAAGAAATGATTGGTATTAGTAATGAAAATAATAAGAAACAGATGGAAGAATTAATTGGCAGTAATAAAGAAAATTTTAATGTGATCAATGAGAAAATAGATGGGTTAAGTGAATCACTTAATTCTAAAATAGATACTAAGATAGTAGAGGTAGCTTGTCAAATATCTAAGTTAGAAGATACGGTAAATAAAGAGTGTGTTGACCTTAGAGAAGAAATGGAGTCGAGTCGGAGCGATCTTCATACTCAAATTGAGCATGTCAAAGGAACTTGTACAGAGAATATCAAAGAGTTAAGTAATAAGATTTCTAGTAATCAGGAAGAAATTCACGAGATCATAGATAAAAGACTAGACAAGATCCATAATGCAGTGGGGCAAGATATGAGGGAATGTGTCAGTAAGGTAGAAACGTTTGAAAAAGAGCTTGGGCAGGTCAGAGAACTAAAGAATAAACAAGAAACTTTGTCGCAGAAGGTTACAGAGAAAGAGGAAAAATTACAGGAAGAATTAAGAATAATGAAAGAGAATGCGGAGAGAGTGGCGGAAGAAAAATTTTGAATTGCCAGAGGGTATTGCGGCAATAAATGAGAGAAGGTCAGATTACAAGAGAAATAGTAGTAACGAGTGGTTTATACAATAGGGACCAAGATTTGCCTAAGTTTACTGGAAAACAATTTAATCCTATGGAATTGCTAACATTAGTTGAGAAAAGATTTGCAAATAAGTTGAGGGATAATATTATCGAATGGGAATACGTGTTAGAGATCTTGTCTAATTCCTTCATCGGTGAAAGTAAAACCTGGTTTCAAGTGTACCGTAATAATATGTCTAATTTGGAAGAATTTAAAGAGAAGTTCATTAATAAGTTTTGGGATGAGAATGTCCAGGGTCGTGAGAGAGAACGGATTATGTTTGGTAAATATAGACACCAGGAGGGAGTGTCTATGACAGAATACTTTCTGGCACACGTGCTTATCTGGAAAATCTTAATAGTATTGGTTCAGAAGTTGATATCGTAAGGATTATGTTAAAACACTATTCTGATAGGATTAGGGAAGCTGCGTGTATGCAGAAAGTCAGTACTATCAAAGAAATGGAGGTATTGCTAGATAGTTTTGAGGCTCTAAATAGTAGCATTGGTGGTAATCGACCACAAAGTAGAACTGTAGAGGGAGCGGGAAACAGGTCAGATAATTATCAGAGGAGAGGTAACAATTATGATCAGACGAGGGCTAATAGGAATTTCAATAGTGATAGAGGTCAACAGAGTTACCCGAGGCAATCCGACAATGGGAGGCGTGGGGATTTGAGTCATAGAGATGAAAATAGGCCTAACGCGAATGTTATTCAGAATCCATCATTGAGCCAGCGTACTTTAAACTCCCAGCGGACTGCATAAACAGGTCACGTGAACAGTCCGAAGGTAAAAGTTGTCAAAAACAGCTAGGTAGTGTAGATAATTGTGTAGTAAAAGTAGATTTAAGAGAACAACGTGATTGTGACCTAAGTAGTGATAAGTCAAATGTTTTAAGTGATGACGTAGTCATAGATAATAAAGTAAGAATTAGTAGTATTAATCTAGATATAAGGAGTGATCTATTAAGTGATGTAAGTAGTTATAATACTGAGGATATAAGTAGTGAGGTGGTGACTCCGACGATAGAAATTATTATATGGAGAAGAAAAGTGAAGGTATTATTAGACTCTGGTAGTGAAAGGTCATGTATTAGCTCCAAGCTTTACGAGGAAATTCTGAAAGAAAGTCAGAATATAACAGAGATTCCTGTGAGGCAAACCTTCATTATAACAGCGGTGGGTAGCAAGTCACAGAGAGTAAATAAAATGATAGCGGTACCTATTACGATTGAAAATGAATGTAACTTTCAACCATGCCTTGTTGTGCCAAATCTGGTGTATTCAGTTATTTTAGGAGCTGACTGGCTTACAAATCATGGAGCTAAATCAGACTTTGATTCGGGTAGTGTGTGTTTGTCCTGGGGGAAAACTAGCAAACAAGTATGTGTGAATTATGAAGGGTCTGAGGTAGGTGCTGATAACGTGTGTTCTGGTAAAGGTATTCGGGAGGTGAGTGAAGGTGTTCCTAGTGAGAGGAGATGTTTTGACGTGTGTCACTTGTGCATAAGACAGGATCCAAGGGATAGTCTGTATGAGGCAGTGGCGAGAAGTAATTTGAGTGAATTACAGGAGGAACAGTTGTGTTCGATGTTAGGTGAGCATCGAGATGTATTTAGTGATAAGCCAGGAAGAACACATGTATATGAACACAAGTTTGTTGTACATGACCATTCATCATTTGTGGGACCTAAGTACCCCATTCCACTCAAATATGCTAGTGCTGTCGAAGAACAGATAAACATTATGCTGGATTACGGAATAATTGAACCATCTTGTAGCCATAGTATTAATCCTTTAATTATCGTTGCCAAGAAAGACGGGTCAGTCAGGCTGTGTATTGACGCCAGGCTTATGAATCAGAGGATTGAGGCAGACCAACAGAGGCCTGAAACAGTGGAAGAACTCATTCAGCGTTTTGAAGGAAAAACATGGTTTTCCATCATGGATTTGTCTTCTTCATTTTGGCAAATTCCCCTCAGAAGAGAGGACAGACCTCTCACAGCTTTCGCATATAAGAATTGTTTGTATCAATTTGCTAGAGTCCCTTTTGGTACGAAAACCTCTTCCGCAGCGTTGATTCGTGCTATGTCTAGAGTTTTAGGTCGGGATACAGGGGATTTTGTTACAATGTACACTGATGACGTAGTAATAGCATCTCACACTTTTGAAGAACATATGGAACATTTGAACATAGTTTTACAGAAAGTTAGAGAGGGAGGCTTCACATTAAAACTGGATAAGTCAACATTTTGCACACAACAGATTACATTTTTGGGGCACACTGTATCTGCACAGGGGGTTAAACCAGAACAAACGAGATTAGAGAAGATTAACAACACGAGCACTCCACGTAATAGTAAACAGTTGAAATCATTTTTCGGGGTTTGTAATTATTTTAGACGTTTTGTCATCCAATATGCAGCGTTGTTAGAGCCATTCAGAGACTTATTGAAAGGTGGAGCTAAATGGAAGTGGACAGTTGAACATGATGAGGCATTTCTTAGGCTGAAGGAAGGTTTTAATGATGCCGTTATGTTAAAATACCCTATGCCTAATCGCGAGTTTGTACTCATGACCGATGCGTCAGAAAAGGGCATTTCCGGATGTTTGTGTCAGAGGGATGACGAAGGAAATTTGGGTATTGTGTCTTTGGCGAGTCGGGGGCTCAGCTTGACTGAAAAAAGGTATACCATCACGGAAATTGAGTTCTTGGCTATTATCTATTCATTAAGCAAATTTAGGATGTATGTATTAGGGAATAAGTTTGAGATATGGACAGATCATCAGGCATTAGTATTTATTAAAACATGTAAGTTAACAAGTAATAGAATGACAAGGTGGATTTTAGCTATCAGTGAATATGACTTCACTATTAGACATATTAAAGGTAAAGATAATGTCTTAGCCGATTTCCTCAGTAGGAATTTATCAGGTAATACTGAGTCAAGGTATGTAGATATACGAGAAGGAATACTGGTATGTGTGGGTAATGTGACGGACAACATGACAGAACGAGATCGATTACGTCATCTCATGGTGGAACAGGAGAGGGACGATGAGATGAATGTTATCCTGACCTGGTTAAGAGATAAGGAGGCAGATGTTCTTGTGAAGAAAGGTAAACATGAATACAAAAGAAGTAGTGGTTTCCTGTCAAGGAAGTGTCATTCCGGGGAATTTAAAGTTTGTGTACCAAAGGCATTACAGGAAGACATGATTTGGTATTATCACAAAGAACTCGGTCATTTTGGGGCAAACAAGGTTCTTTATGCTAATCAAGGGAATTTTGTGTGGAAGAATATGGGAAGGAGTATTAGGAAATTACTTGCGACCTGTGATCTATGTCAACGTAGTAAGCATCCTAACAGGACGTTAGAGGGTCCACGGCAAGCAGTCATTGTAGACAAGCCAGGCCAACTTATATGCGTAGATCTGTTCGGGCAACTAGTAAAATCTCGGTATGGATACCGGTATGTGTTCGTTTTGATTGATGCCTTCAGTAAATATGTCAAAATGAGAAAAGCTACGGGAAGGGGTTGCCTAAAGCAGGTTATTGACAGATATATTCCTGAGTTGGGATGTCCACTCAGAATATTATCAGATCACGGCAGTCAGTTCAGTTCAAAGATACGGACTACCAAGTTGAATGAACTGGGTGTTAAGGCCATATATTCGTCGATTCGATACCCACAAGGTAATATGGTCGAGCGGGTCATGAGAGAGATCGGGAGAATATTCATAGCATACGTACATGATAAGCACAGTTCGTGGTTTTCACGACTGGGTGATGTAGAACGATGGTGTAACACTACGTTACACGAGTCTACGGGATGTACGCCGTATGAAATTCATTTTGGTAAGAAACCAACCGATCACATTGCAAGTATGCTAGGCTTAGACTTGGGAGAGGGCAAATCTACGGATTATTATATCCAGCTGGCTAGGGAAAATTTAATCAAAGCAGGCAATAAACGCATTCGCCAGCAGAAAAGGGCAAAATTGGACGAATTCAGTTTGGGTGACAAGGTGCTACTTGGAGTTCCATTCCCATCATCTGCAGAGGCGGGAAATATGTCTAAATTCTTTCTTTTGTATCAGGGGTATTTCACTATTGTGAGCCGTATCGGGAAGTGTGCATATTCCTTAAAAGATCAGGAAGGGAAGATTGTCGGTATTTACAACATTAAGAACTTAAAGAAGTATTTCACGTGAGATTTGTTCAGATAAGATTAAGATGATTAATTTTGTGAGAAACTGGCAAAATAAAACTAACATCTGCGATTTGCGTGTGAACCAAGTGTCGTATTGGTGTATTGGAAGAATAAGTGCTACATTGTCATGTACTGTGTGACAAAAAAACGGAGAACAGGACATTGGACAGTTATCTGCGATAACAATATGCGAGAAAAGTTCTCATATAAGTGAATTTTCACAAAATATTTTGATATGTTAAAAAAAGGAGAAGAATGTTGTATATTGATTAAAAATTATTTGTGTGTGTTAAATTAAGGGCTATGCTCTTGTGAATTGTATGAGAATGGGACACTGGACAGTTATCTGCGATGACAATGTGCGAGAAAAATTCTCATATATGTGATGTATTATAAAATGTATGGATGCTGAAAAAGAAAATTATTGTTGTATACTTATTTAAAGTGTTTATATGTGTCAGTGTTATATATATAATTTTGTTCATAAATCAATCGATTCTTTGTTCTTCGATGTATTTATGAGGGAGGCGAATTGTAACGGTTCAAATCCCGTTACAAGATGATATCTGTATTTTTATTATTGTATGATTTTATCTGTATTTTATTATTATTATTATTATTATTATTATTATTATTATTATTATTGTTATTATTATGTCCGTATTATTATGTTATCTGTGATATTGTTACTATTATTGTAATTATCCGTTTTATTCAATTCGATTTTGCAATTGCCTGTTGCTTGCAAGATTGTACTTAGATGTATGCATATATACGTATGTGTACAATAACACTCAATACCTGTACAGTGAGAATTGTTGTATATATCAGAGATTGGAAGTGACGTTGTTATATTGCTATACCAGTGGCGATTCTGCCAAGTCATCGCCGCGCCATGGCTACGGCATTGTATTTATTTAGATATGCGCTCACGGAGTTAGCCGCCTGCGGGCTATTTCACCACTGTATGTAATATTTGCCGCGTTGTGGGAGTATGTCATGGTTATTTCTGGAGATTACGTAGCGGTGTCAACCAACGTCTATATAAGGTGGATGCATATTGTAGCGTCAGTCATTAGTTATACGGATGCAGTACAGTGAAGTAGTCTACTAGATCAAGAGGCCTTAGTTGGTCAGTCAACCAGTGTGAACGAGAGATGGTGAAGACTCAGTGAGCCATTATTGGTCATTAAGAGAGTGAGACCAAATGGTTGGTCCGTCACTTAGTGGAAGACACGGACGCAAGGGCTTACCATGAAGTCAGAGAGGGCAACCCAGGACCTACCAAGAGGTAATACCATATTGACTTACAAAGAAGTCAGATGAGATGGAGAAGAAGCAGTCACAAGGATGTATCACCAAGTTAGGCGTGACACTTCTACAGTAAACACCAGATCAATGGATTACGTCGTAATTACACTCAAAGTGTTGAAGGTACAGTCAAGTGAATCAGTGAGGGAAATATTTCGTATAAATTGTTAAATGTCCGGTCAAGAAGAATTCAAATTCATGCCTAGTTTCTTTCAGTTACAATGTCATAATTTCATATTCTCATCTGTTTTATCGCAACAAGACTCACTATTTTTTTAATATATTATTTAAAGAATATATATTGTTCTATCAAACGAATTCATAGTTTCATTTCATTGACAGTAAAATATCTTAACCTCAAAATTAATGGGGAAACCGAACCCCAATCTCCTTTTCCCAGAACTTATATGGTATGTTGTCAAAAGTAAGCTTATTACCCCACACCCTAGAGATAGTCAAGAGTCTCATTCTATTATTGCTGTACTGAGTGACAGCTGGCGCCCTTCAAAAAACGTATGTGTAAGTAAGCAGGTAACAAGTAAGTGTGAGTACAAGGTTCGATGAGTGTGTATTTTATTTAATGAATGTTAATTTTCATAATTTCCATTTTAAATGCAGATATTCAGATTTTTCAAGTTAAATGCAGTTTTATATAATATTTGTAAATTAGTCAGCAAGTTAGGAAGTTCACAGTAGATATAAATAATATACAATTGATGCCGAACAGGGAGGTTAATAATTAATAGAAAGATACATTAGTAGGCCTACATTAAAATTATTATTTCATTATGTATATACAGAGTGCACAAAACTTTGTTTCGTAAATTCAAGGAGTGGTAGTTGATACAACTACAAGTATTGTGAAGGTAGGAACCATGGTTCTGAGTTGATTACTGTCGGCTGCCTACCTCCCAGACGCTCTGTTGGGTCACGTTAATTAAAGACTTTGCGTATAAAATCCCAGTTGACAGTGAGGGGGCCTTGTCGCGCAGATCGTGTCCGAGAAGCTAATCGAACAGTGTGGCACCTTTACGTTCGAGGGCCTGGGAGGATGGCAGCCAATCTTGAATCTTTAAGCTCGCGTATCGACGAAACTAATCACCGGAGACAAATAGTTCCTATGTTCACAATGCTTGTATTTGTACTCTCTAACACTCCTTTAATTTACGAAACAAGCTTTCCTGCACTCTGTATAGTTGTATGGTGTCTGCGTAGAAATAGCATTTACAATATTTTATATATTCTACCAAGTCATTTAGGTACAGCGAAATGAGTAGTGGTGCTAGAACACTGACCTGAACTACGTCAACTTCGGTCTGTTGCCAGTGAGATACTTTTGTAACTAGTGACACGCACTGCTGCCGCCCGGTTAGATACGAGTGCAACCACGTCAATGTGCTTGAAGAAAAAAGGAGTGCTTTCAGCTAATAAATGCTTTTCTTATGCCTAAAAGTACTAGGATAGTTACGTTCAAAGGAATACAACGTAGCATAATTCAATTCTTGCGCAAAGAAGATGATTTGACCGGGGAAATCGTGACGAAATGTGCTTGTGCTATACGGTAACTCATGTCAACACGTTACCAACGGAATAATGGACAGTTGGTGCTATTTACGCTGGGGTCTTATGGATCATCCACCCAGTGGCTGTTCGTGCTTGAAGGGCTTTGGGCGCCGCGCCGCCCCGCCCCGCCGCCTCTTCAAAAACATTTAACGTTATTTCACTCTGTAAATGATTGCATAAAGAGATGGAAAAATGTAGCGGAGTCGAACTTATGTGGTGTGATATTCAGTTATATAAAGTTATTTTTAATATTTCGGCTGTAAACATTTTGCTTTTCTATTTTCAAGAAAATGGCGAAGGCTTTCAGCCCGAGGCTGTTGTCCAGCAAGGACGATGTTTTGTCTTCAGTCGTGAGGCGCTCGGACTGTGACAGCAGAGCCCTGAGTAGGTCCCCAGACTTTGCAAGTGTGCGGGGTGCGGGAGGGCCTGGAAGGACGATGTGGGCTTGTCAGGGGAAGGAAGTGTACAGGCGGGTATGATCTGTCCAGCAGAGGCTTCAGCGGATCCCAAGAGTTTGCAAGTGTGCGGGGTGTGGGAGGAGCCTGGAAGAACGATATGGGCTTGTCAGAGGTAAGAAGAGTGCAGGCGGATGTAAGCGCTGAAAGGCGGGGCCCTCAGCAACATTGCCAACAACTTCAAAATGTACCTAGGCTTTTTCCCCTCACGTCTTATGTTCATTGTTGTTAGAGATTAATTCCAAAACATTTTACAAAACAGTGAATTCCATTATACTGACTAATTAAACAATTCAGTTCTATAAAGAAGCCAACCTCCCCTGCGAACCATGTGACCTTGTCGCGGTGGGGAAGATTGCGTGTCCCAATGAAGCAGATAGCCGAGCCGCAGGTGCAACCATATCGGATGGGTATCTGTTCAGAGACCAGACTAACGAATGGTTCATCGAAATTGGGGTAGCAGCCATTCGGAAGTTGCAAGGGCGGCAGTCTTGTTGATTGACTGATATGGCCTTGTAATAATACTCAACATGGCTTAGCTGTGTTGATACTACTACACGGATGAAAGCAACGGGAAACTACAGCCGTAACTAACTCCCGAGGACATGCAGTTCTCTCTGTATGAATGATGTACTGATGATGGCTTCCTCTCGGGTAAAATATTCCGGAGGTAAACTACTTCTCCATTCGGATCTCCGGGTGGGGACTACACGAGAAGGGGCGATCATCAGAAAGATGGATACTGACATTCTCTGAGTCGGTGTGTGGATTTTTGTATAGAGTTAGTAAATGATACACTAGAGGTAGCATTGGCGCTGCAGTCGCGTGCGAAGTTGAACGAGCGCGCTGTTTGGCAAAAGCTGGATTGTTTGGCACTGTCACTACTGGAGTTTCCCGGAAAACTGAAGTATATACTTCTCTGAAGGAAAATGCCAGTTTCCTGTGCAGCTTATGGCTGCATAGACAGGTTCATAAAGGGCAATGGCGTATCATTTCACAGGTATTTTCCTTGAAATTCATTTCCGTGCGTATAAAATAATACTTTGCGTGACACTTATTGTCATGTGATTTGGCCTACTTGGGCTGACTTCGCAACTGATTCCCATGTCGGTGTGAATGAGATTCTTTGGATATCACTTTGAAGACTGAAATTAATGTTTTACGAAATATAAGGGATGGCATTTTCCTCTGAATGGCCATGCATTTGAAAGCGAATATCCAGCAAAATCATGAGCATGATACCAAGCGATTGCCTGCAGGCTTTAGGACACGTAGCTGTCAGCCTTCATTCAGGAGATAGTGGGTTTGAACCCCACTGTCGGCAGCTCTGAAGATGGTTTCCAATTTTCACACCAGGCCATAGTCGTTTCCTTCCCACTTCTTGCCCTTTACCGTCCCATAGTCATCGTAAGACCTATGTGTGTCGGTGCGATGTAGAGCGAATTGGTACAAAAAAAGAAAATAAGAAAATATGTGCATGATATCCTGGAATTGTGATCCGTTTTTCATTTATTTGTGCGCATTTATAGTAGGCCTATTAAAAGATATTGAACTTATTTTCCGTGTATACAGTTTGTTGCTTTCCCTCCGTACAATACGTGTAGCAGTCTCCATTCATGCCTTACCAGATTTTACCATTTAGAGACTAAATGTGCGACACCGTGTGAACATCTGAGTCCTTTACTTTCGTCAATATTATTATTCCTTTAAATGCCATATAGGACTATGTACAAGCATAATAAATTTCTGCCATTAACTAAATAATACCTCTTCCAAATGTAAATTTGTAACCTAGGGGCTTGTAGCCCAGAACTGTCAAGGTCTGAATCTTGAATTTTCCAATTTATGAAATTGTCATTGTACCTGATTTTTCACTGTTATGAAAAATTGTTAAGTTTGAAGTTCTAAAAGAAATATAATTTTCACTTCAAGTTTTAAATTTATTTTGATATTGTAGATAGACCCATTCACTCCGGCACCTTCTTTAACCTCTTTCTGCTCCATGTGTATCCCCGTAACAATTATTGATCGTCGTCTTCCTAAGTGTGTATGTCAAGGCAGAAGGCGCGGCGCCTCTTTCGTCGGCAGCCAGAACATCTACAAGGTAATGGCCACATAAAATTCTGTCTTTCTTGCTGTATCCGCAAATTAATCCGAGGGGAAGGTCCGAATCTTTAATTATGTAACAATGCTTTTCTAAAATGTAAATTTTCTTTCGGCTAATGTAAAATTTCATAAAGTCTTTAACTGTAAATCGGGGATAGAGAGTCAGTTACCCTCTCGAGCTCCCCTTCATGTTGGTTTCGGGTGACTACGTTTTTGTAACTGTTCTCCTCCTACAATGTGTTAAAGTAATTTCCATGCGAGCCACGTCAATAGTTTGGGAATAGCCCCAGTTTCATCGGCCGAGAGCCCTGTAGGTTTTAATTTCATTATCTGGAGCGCAGCGTTCACCTCCATTCAGTTTGTGTTCGGGCCGTTTATTTAACCTGTTCTTTTTGCAAAGGCCCAGTAGGTTGGGTACTAGATATCCCTTTGTAAAAAATATTTCAATTTGTAAATTGTGGCTTGAGAGGACACAGATTGTAAATTTCGATGTAATGTTGCCTTGAGTATAGTGATGGGACATTCGATTCATATTACTGAATCGATTCATTTGATTCCGTTCACGTTACTGAATCGATACAGTGATCCGATTCACGGCTCATTGGTCACCGCTCCTACTGCATCTGTGTAGTATGTGCTGGTAAGACAGCAGCAACAGCATTCAGTGCTCGCAGCTGCCATCTGGTCTTCATACTATGAACTTTCTTAGAAAAAATGCTAGTTACTCTAATACATCGAAGGTTTCCGGCGACGCAGGGTGAGAAAGGTTAGGAAGGTAGCAGCCATGGCCTGAATTAAGGTACAGTCCCAGCATTTCCTGGTGTGAAAATGGGAAAACTACGGAAAAACCATCTTAACGGCTGCCGACGGTGGGATTCGAACCCACCATCCCCCGAATGCAAGCGCATAGCCACGCGATATTAACCGCTCGACAACTCGCTCAGTCTTTTTTTTTAAGTAGTTTTCCATCAGCTGAGGATATTTTTTAAATCGTCATATTTTGTATAGGCTACCCGAGATGTACAGTAGCTCGCTGGTTTTCTGATTCAACATACTGTTATTGCGTCTGTTCACATATGATTGAAGTCTTGTGCAACGATGTGACATATGAACTGAGAGAATACTGAGCCGTTCTTCCCAACATAAAACAGGTACTTTTGAGTGGTCATGACACATGAGCATGACTCATAGTCATAGGGCAGGCTAGAGTCGAGTTTAACTGTCAAATGTCAACTAAGTTATAATACTAACATTCATTAAACTAATAAATAGTATAACCTAATAGCCTACCTACTTACTAGCTACTTCAGAATTATGTTGTGACTACCTTTTTAACACTGCAAATAAATCCATCTATTATTTAAACCTCCCTGTAAGAAGAGGACAGTGAATGCAAATGGGTATTATTTTCAAATGAGCTGAGCTCGAGAGTCCATTATAGCATACGATTCTTTCAGTCTAGCATGGCTCACTGTATCGCTCCGCATGTCCAGTGAGCCGATAAGGAGTCGTGTGTATCATGTGTCTCACTGAGCCGCGCTCGTTCACGATTCTTTCGATGTGCCATGATTCACTGTGTTCCTCGCTGCAGCGGAAGCTCGGTTCTCCGCGTGTCCAGTGAGCCGATAAGGAGCCGTGTGTATCAAGTGTCTCACTGAGCCGCGCTCGTTCACGATTCGTTTGATGTGCCATGATACACTGTCTCGCTGCAGCGGAAGCTCGGCTCCCCGTCAACGTCCAGTGACTGCGCCACTCAGCACTGTCCGCTGGGAGTAAGCTGAATCGTGTGCCGTGAGCTCGCCTTTCCTGTGAATCGATTCACTCGAACACTTGAATGAATCGATACACTGCTTCGAATCATGCATTCAGTAGCCAACACTATTGAGTAGGCCGATAGAAAATGAGAGCCTGTTAGCTCTTTTTCTAAGTTTTATAAGAGTAACGAGTGCCTCTGGAAGGCTAGACATTTTATTTTGGGAGCAAGTGCTCTTGAATTAGGGGATCTCTGCCCTTGACTAAATGAATCCTTGTTTTGAATTATAGTTGTAAACTGGATCCGGTAACTGTGGAATTCTAAAACTAGGGGCTTGAAGCCCAGAATCTGTAAAATTCACTAATCTTGGACTTTCCTAGTCTGGTTTCCAGATTGCTTTCGTACCTGACGTGTTGTTATGTTCACTAAGTGAAAATTTGTTAAGTTGTTGTTTTTTGAAGAAATATAACCTTCAGTTCAAGTTTTAAATTAATTTTGATATTGTAGATAGACTCATTCACCTTCTTTAACCCCTTTCTGCTCAATGGGTATCCCCGTAATAATAATAATAATAATAATAATAATAATAATAATAATAATAATAATAATAATAATAATAGCTAGTACTAATGGCTTTTACGTCGCACCGACACAGATACGTGTTATGGCGACGATGAGATAGGAAAGGCCTAGGAGTTGGAAGGAAGCGGCCGTGGCCTTAATTAAGGTACACATTCGGTAGATAGTAGGTTCGAACCCCACTGTCGGCAGCCCTGAAAATGGTTTTCCGTGGTTTCCCATTTTCACACCAGGCAAATGCTGGGGCTGTACCTTAATTAAGGCCACGGCCGCTTCCTTCCCACTCCTAACCCTTTCCTGTCCTATCGTCGCCATAAGACCTATCTGTGTCGGTGCGACGTAAAGCAACTAGCAAAAAAAAAAAAAAAAAGGTAAGATACAGCCCCAGCAGGTGCCAGGCGTTGAAAAAGGGAAAATGGGATTCGAACCCACTATCTCCCGGATGCAAGCTCACAGCCGCGCGCCCTTAACCGCACGGCCAACTCGCCCGGTACCATGTAAATGGCGCTGGGCGCCAGTCGCATATCCAGCTACTGTTCACCTGGCATAACAGTCACTGATATCGTGTAAATTATGCTTTAATGATGTATACTGATATGTGTATACCTTTCCGACAGTCGAAGTCTTGAAAAATGTCCAACAATGCATTCTGATAAGCTATGTTAGCTTCCATAATACATTGTTTGTTTTATTCTTAACTAAATCAGAGGCCTTGTTCGGTGGGACAGTCGTAACATCATTATGCCGAGCTCAATAACTCAGGTGGTAAAGCGATGGCCTTTTGAGCCCAACTTGGCAGGTTCGATCCTGACTCTGTCCGGTGGTACTGAATGTCCTCAAATACGTCAGCCTTGTGTAGGTAAATGAAATGGCGTATGACTGTTAGTGCCGGGAGTGTCCGAGGACATGATCGGCTGGCCAGGTGCAGGTCTTTTCATTTGATGCCCGTAGGCGGCTGCGCGTCGTGGTAAAGATTAAGTGATGATGAAGACAACATATACACCCAGCACCCGTGCCAGCGGAATTAACCAATGATGGTTAAAATTCCCGACCCTGTCGAGAATCGAACCCGGGACCCCTGTGACCAAGGGCCACCACGCTAACCATTTAGCCATGGAGGCGGACTGTGTAGGTAGAATTACTGGTACGTAAAAGAGCTCCTGCGCGAACAAAATTCCGACACCTCGGCATCTCCGAAAACAAAATATTATTTAGTGACACGTACAAACAATAACTTTATCATTATTATTATGATTAGGCCTATCTGACGTACCCGTGCTTCGCTACGGAATTCTACACTGTATACAGAATTCTAGGTTAAGTAGTGTACACGTTGTATGTATTAAATTGCATAGCTCGTAACGTTACCCCAGAAACGCGACGGGGAAGTCACCGTACGTCTTTTGTCATGTGAAGACTGGATTAGGGAATTTTAAGTGTAATGGCAGGCCCTCTTGCCTGCTAGCAGTCACAATCAAGTTGGGGAGTTCTCATGAATATGGTAGGCCCACTTACCTACTGCCGGTCAAAATAGAGTTGTGCAGTTTTCATTATAAGGGCAGACACTCACTCACCACCTGCCTTTTTACATCCTCAGAAAGATTGTCTTTGTGGTTTTCCCAATTCAAGTCAACATAGGTCATTACAATGTCGTCAATAGGAATGTCGCGATTAAAAGCAATGCTATCATATGCAATACCGGTACTCGATCAAATTAAAAACCGCACATTTTCTCACTTTTAACAAACAGTACTGCGCTGCCCATTTAACTGTCCAGACTATCAGAGATGGAATGAGCAGGCCGCAAACAGCCGTGGACACTCCCCTGCCATTATTCCGTTAAGAGTGCACACTGCTCATTCCAATCAGTCCTTCAAAATAGGAATCGAATAACTGGAATACCAGTGTGTTACATACCAGCAGTATCAGAAAATTATGAACCAGAGGAATGACATGCTACTTCCCACAAATATTCAGGCAGGCTGTTATACTCGGTACGCAGCAGTAATCCCATCTGTCGGAGATGAGTGGCAGCAGAAACCACAAAGCATATCACAATAAACAATGGTCTATGTAAAGTTATTGCTGATCAAGTTTTTGAGCTTTCTATATTGAAGGCATTCACATTTAGTTTCTTTCCCGACTCTGTGATATTATGACATCTAATGTAAAGCGAATCCTTTCTAATTTCCTTGTCGATATTGACCGATGAACATGCGTTTTTACACCTTAAGTCAATCATGACAAAATCCATCTCCATGATTGAACAGCATTTCCCTGTAAGCAATGCTCGGCGTTGATATGGACTAAGCAACAAAAGTCTAAATTCATCTAAATTCGCCGGGCTGAGTGGCTCAGACGGTTGAGACGCTGGCCTTCTGACCCAACTTGGCAGGTTCGATCCTGGTTCAGTTCGGTGTTATTTGAAGGTGCTCAAATACGTCAGCCTCGTGTCGGAATATTTACTAGCACGTAAAAGAACTCCTGCGAGTCTAAATTACGGCACCTCGGCGTCTCAAAAAAAACCGTAAAAAATAGTTAGTGTAACGTAAAGCCAATAACGTTATTATTATTATAATACACTAAATTCATGAATTCTCTTATCATAGTCGTCTCCCTGTTGGTGGGGGCGGTAGAATAATATCCACGCTACCCCTGCCTATCTTAAGAGGCACTAAATGTGGCTAGTGATGGCAAAACTTTTCAGAATATCGATATATCGGATTTTCGATTCATCGGTATTAAAATATCGATGCCACTGATATATCGGTCTTCAAAATATCGATATATCGCCGATATATCGGTTTTAAAATATTGGTGCTATTATCCATTATTGTAGGACTGAAGACTCTTCAATGAAATAAACGGGTAATAGACAACTAGTGGCTCTTTAAGAAATAGGCCTACTTTCTGCTTAATAGGTCTAAAATACATTCATTATTTATAAAACACGGTAATCTCGTAAATGGTTAAAAATGAAATCCAAGTTGCCTAGCAACAATAGAGGGCCAAAATGTTCAGTAAAATAACCAGAAAATTTCTTAATGTCTCCTAACGATTGCCGGATAGCTGTAGACGTACTCGCTGACGAGAACTTGGCGTTGGTTACCGCTGTAGTGGATGCAGTGAACCCTCCCAGTAGCAGTTCCCAGTGATGAAATGAAATGTCGTATGGCTTTTACTGCCGGGATATCCCTGAACGGGTTCGGCTCGCCAGGTGCAGGTCTTTCTATTTGACGGCCGTAGGCGACCTGCGTCTCGTGATGAGGATGAAATTATGATGAAGACAACACATATACCCAGCCCCCGTGCCATTGGAATTAACCAATTAAGGTTAAAATCCCCGACCCGGCCGGTAATCGAACCCGGCAACCTCTGAACCGAAGGCCAGTACGCTGACCGTTCAGCCAACGAGTCGGACAGTTCCCAGTGATGATACAGACGCAGATGCTGCTAAGGATGTTGTAGGAGGGGCATCAGCCTGACCAGATTTTAATAATAATAATATTATTTGTTTTACGTCCCACTAACTGCTTTTACGGTCTTCGGAGACGCCGAGGTGCCGGAATTTAGTCCCGCAGGAGTTCTTTTACGTGCCAGTTAATCTACCGACACGAGGCTGTCGTATTTGAGCACCTTCAAATACCACCGGACTGAGCCAGGATCGAACCTGCCACGTTGGGGTTAGAAGGCCTGCGCCTTAACCGTCTGAGCCACTCAGCTCACCAGATTTTGAAGAACGATTTACTGCCCCCTACCACTGACTTAGACATTCATGCTTGAAGTTCCTTCAACAGGCGACGTATATAGTATTTCATGTTTTAATGTATGTATCTTCAAACGAGCCTTCATATTTGTGGTATTGCCGGAATGTTTCAAAATTTTGGCACAAGTATTACACTTAACTTCAGTTTTATTGATTTTTGTGAAATATCTCCACACATCACTTTTGTTTTGAGCCATTTGTGAAACTACTTGTTGAAAACTATATACAGTACCACTAAAATATGCAAACGTATGAATCACTTAAAGCAACGCTATGAAGTACGACAAGCACTAACCGCCAACAATATTCCACAACTTTCCTGTACCTCACCGACAACAATGACAGCGTAGTTAACGACTGGGCATGCTGCGGCTGGCGGCTTAACTGACAAGATATGCACGATGGACGAGTTGTGATATTATCACTGTATTTACCGAAGTGAATTGAGAAATAAAAATTCAAATTTCGTAAATGTAGCATGCAAATATTGAAAGGGCTTGAAAAAGAATCACATCGTAGCCAAAAGTATTAAATTAGATAGAAATATCGATATACTGAGCACAAAATATCGATATCGACAATATATCAAACCTCAAAATATCGATGTCGATATATCGATATTTCTCTCTCAAAATATCTATATTTCCGATATATCGATATTTGTTTGCCATCTCTAGATGTGGCCCCAGGGCTCTGAACGTGGGTGGGTGGGTTTCGACCACGGGGTCCTTAGTTGAGTTCTGGTATTATTTCCACTTACTTGTACCACGATTCTCACTTTCATCTATCCTATCCGACCTCCCTTGAACAACACTTGTCCTTTTCCGACCCCGACGCTATTAGGTTGCGAAGACTACGGAGTATTTTCTTTACACGCCCTTCGTGGCCCTTGTCTTTCATAAGCCGATACCTTCATTCTTCGAAGTGTTGGGTCCCTTCGATTCTTTCTCTTCGATTAGTGTTATATAGAGTATTGTTGCCTAGTTGTACTTCTTCTTAAATCAATAATCACCACCACCACCGATGTTATTGTTGTCGGTACGGTAAAACTGAACTGAATAAGATATAAATGATAGGAAATTGTATTCTCTAAAAGTTTTTTATTTACTACTTTTCGATAGAACCAATAACAAGGCACATAAAAATTGAATTCAGGCTCCTTCCCCTAAACTACCATTTAGCCAGGGTGAATAAAATGATTTATAGCGTAGACTGTAGTTCCTTATTTTCCGACTTTACATACCGATTTTCATTAAATTATCACGGAGCTCGGGGTTGAAATGGACTTAGCAACGAAAATCCAAATTCATAACATAACAGGTACCGGTACAGTAAAAAATGTATAAGACATAAATGATCGGAAATCTAATACAAAATAACTTTAGTTATGTAGTATTTATTAATACGACCTCTAACAACGTAAATACTTGAGAATTACATTTTAGGCCTTCCCCTAAACTACCATTTCACTCATCGTGAATAAACTTATTTATGGCGTAGATTGTAGTGGCTTATTCTCAGATTTTACATACCGATTTTCATTGCATTCTCTTCAGCCGTTTTCTCGTGATGCGCATACATACATACATACATACAGACAGACAGACAGACAGACAGACAGACATTACGGAAAATTAAAATGTGCACTTCCTTGTTACTGTAGACACGATCAATCCAGAAATGCCATTCTTTTTTTAATTCTGAGCAATGTACAGACAAAATTCGTATTATGTAAGTTATATAGATTAAGTTATTATTATTATTATTATTATTATTATTATTATTATTATTATTATTATTATTATTATTATTATTATCGACATAATCTGATTAACGATAACCACAATGATTCGGGGAGGGCAGACAAGCAATGTCAATAGGTTTATCAATATCTAACACGAAATACAGCAAGCTATCTTTATAATCAAATTCTTTGCTGTAATTCTTTTAGAGTTCTTTCGCATAGTTCTCAGCTTCATGTAAAGGACGGAAATGAAAAGGCAACGGGAAGTACTTTAAGATTCTCACTCTATGGACAGTGAAAAATGACCACAAATTCTCATTACGTTGTCAATGGAAATTATGTTTCCTACAGGGACATTCTTATTATTATTATTATTATTATTATTATTATTATTATTATTATTATTATTATTATTATTATTATTATTATTATATTGCTTTCTTTGTCATTAACTGATTACTCGCCATACCTTCTAAAAATATGACTTAATGGCCTCGAGTAGCCGTATTATGGACGTCGGTAACACTTTCTGGTAAGGATAGTTTGATATTTATCTTTTTGGCTAAGAAATCTTGTTTCCTACTGTGATGATGTGAACATTGCTTCAGCTTTATGAGTTTAGTCTCATTTTCTTCCCAAGTAACTTCAAAGGCCAATTTCCTCTGTTTTTCCTTCTCAAACTATGAAATACACATTCAGAACATTGGATTTCAGAAAGTGATATAACTATAACGAAATTACATTTTTTTTCTCGTCATTCATAAAAAGACGAATAGTATAATTTTCCGAACTACAGTAAGTTGGGCTATTTATAGTCTCCTTTACTCTCTGAACGCACTCATTTGTTTTGCTCTTTTGTCTCAGTTTATATAACTTCTGTGCTCTGCACGTGACTCTCCTCTACCAATCACATGCATCTTGTTCGTCACATTGGCGTCACCTTCATCGTTTTCAATTATGGCTTCGGGATTATTTACAACAGACGTGTTCATCCATTTACACCTCATTGTGGCGCAATAATCATAAATCGAACGCTTCTCATCGTGGCACAGTAAATACTGTTGTCTCCACGTTCGGTGATTGTTGTTTGGATTCCTTCACCAAGTATACTTTATTCTTAAAATGAGAAACTTCGAATTGTGTGCTGTGAGCTTCATCTTGATTTCCCTCGCTCGGCTTTGTCTCTTTTAGCTTTTATCGGTCTTCCCACATTACGTGAACTTGAACTAGTAATATGAAACTCTATTCAGTGTGACGTGTAATCTCTTGTCCAGTGTTAGTATTATGTGAGATTAGTGATTTTATATACACACTGCATCTTACGTCCTCGAAAGAGCCTTACAGTGTCATGTGCACCGCCACGTTTCTTTGGTTTTTGTGACTCTTGGGTTATGGAAGCTCGATCTCGGATTCAGAACTTACATTCGTCAATGACCAATATTGAGATTCAGCGTAATATCAAGTTATCGCAGTTTCCTTATGTTATGGCTCTGCAGTACTGGTTTTTTCATGTGTATTAGTGTTCCAATTCCTGTCACTCATAATCAAATGTTCGTAGTCAGCGAACTTCTATTTGAATTCCCAAATATTTGTGTTAGGTACCGTACCGTATCTCAGAACTTGAGTTTGATGAATCTGTTCCATATTTTCCTGCACGCTGTTGAGCCGTTACCAATCATGGCAAAGCGCAGGCTCGTGTGGTCATATTGTCTTGTCTCGCAAACGTGGACGCTCTCTCTTGAACTCATTATTTGTGAAACCAATGATCTCGTACTATTCCTGATTTTGAAATATGATACGCAGTGCTGTGTACCTCATTACCTGCTGCTTTACGCTGCCTGTACACGTCGAATCTCTGATGAAACATCATTTCTTACAACAAATATGTGAGTTTTGTGCACATAACCTATATTTTAAGTGGATGATCTTAGTTTCATATTCGTTGTATGTAGTCATTTATTTCTCCTTTTGAAGTCAGAGTTACATTTTATTCTGTATATGACCTCCAAAATACTCGCAAACAAACCTCAGCTGTTCCCTTCAGATACTAATTTCGAAATTTTTAACCAACTTCAGCTGTCACAAATATAGGCCTATCAATACAGGCTTCTGCAGTATAATACTACAGGTAATATTTATAAAAATAAAGTATCTGATTGAACGAACCTGCAAAGTTGGGCTCAGAATGCCATTGCTCTATCGTCCGAGCTACTCAGCCGGGCGTAAGTTAATGCAGCGGGACACCTGCTTTGTTAGAAGAAACCATAATTTTCTCCCTGAGCGCCTTTATTGTCCTATGTTTTAATAGTTTGTTTTATTCATTTATTACATCTGAGCTTAACTAGAATTATTTTGTTGCGACCCTTGATACTGATTGCCCTCCAATTGACATGCTCACTTTCCAGTTACTAAATCATGTGACGATAATCAAATGATTTCGTCTTGTATGGTTCGAAATATCAGTTAGTTTCAGTTATTTACTGTTTTTCGGCTCAATTAGAACTATATTTAAGGTGCATCTATATTCCCAGTTTGTTTAGCCAATGCAATTTGTGTCAAGTCTCATTAGAATGATAGATACTATCAAGTGCCCAGTGTCTGGAACACAATAAAAGAGACCGGGCGAGTTGGCAGTGCGGTTAGGGGCGCGCGGCTGTGAGCTTGCAACCGGGAGATAGTGGGTTCATACCCCACTGTCGGCAGCCATAAAGATGGTTTTCCGTGGTTTCCCATTTTCACACCTTAATTAAGGCCACGGCCGCTTCCTTCCAACTCCCAGGTTTTTCCTACCCCATCGTCGCCATAAGACCTATCTGTGTCGGTGCGACGTAAAGCCACTAGCAAAAAAAGAAACAATAAAAGAGAATGGAAGAATATTAGGACTTCAGTTTTCTATCATTATACCTTGTGCTAGAATAAGGTTCAAATTTAATTTTATTTTTAAGAGTGTCCTTGTGCTCATAATTCAGGGATCTTTACATCTATATAGGTACAGGATTTACAGGCAATTAAGGTACGCAGGCATATAGGCACTAAAAATATTAGCATATATAGGCACCAATGTGAAAAACAAGCAAGCAAATAGGCATGAAAAAATTATTGTACACTTAATGACTATAGAAGGAATTAACAACTTATCAATATTTTTGGGTAACTGCTGTGATTACAGTGAAAACAAAACTTCATAAGTATAGCCACGGCCGACTTGATGCGTCGCTCTAGCTAGCTCCCGCAGCGAGGGATCCAGTCGGCCGTGATATAACCCATGGCCGACTTGATGCGTCGCTCTATCTAGCTCCTTACCGACCTTGACAATCGGGTCCAAGCACTGTAATCGGAGTAGTTACACAGCTCGACACGTGGCGCTGGCGGCCTAACTATTTGCGGTAGAAATGCATACTTTATGGGAAAGATATTGATTTCGATTGCCGGTTTATCGTAATTTATAGTTATGGAGAACGTTACATAGGTTAATACTATGAACATGATTAAAGGCTACTTTCGTTTATATTTGCCAAAATAATGTCGTGAAATGAAACTGCGGAGAGATGGAGTAGTCCAACTGACGTTCCTTAACTGTGAGAAATAACAGTAATCGCTTTTATTATCATGGCATTTAGATACATAGCAGAACTTACCACAATACTTTTGTCTTCTGATGTTAATTTTGAGATTAAGAGTCATTGTTCATTTAGAGTTTTAACATTTTTCAAGTGTTGCTCTCAGGAAGGGGCTGGACGAAACATAATAGTCTTACTTTTTTCTATATTCGTTGTATGGTAACTTACATATTTTGACTCAAACATGTTAAAATTTAAATTTCAATATATATATATATATAGTTTCAGATTACATTTCATTCATACCTTGCACTAGAATTTTAAATACCGGGCGAGTTAACCTTGCGGTTAAGGGCGCGCAGCTGTGAGCTTGCATCCGGGAGATAGTGGGTTCGAACCCCACTGTCGGCAGCCCTGAAGATGGTTTTCCGTGGTTTCCCATTTTCACATCAGTCTGTACCTCAATTACGGCCACGGGCGATTCCTTCCCACTCCTAGCCCTTTCCTATCCCACCGTCGCCGTAATACCTATCTCTGTCGGTGCAACGTAAAACAAATAGCAAAAAAATATGAAGAAGAATTTAAATAAAAATTCAGTGAGAGAAAAGTATTTTGAGTAAGTACATTGTAAACTGTTCATTGCTCAGGTAACAACACCGTCATGACAGTAATGGTTCTTACTTGTCAGTGTTTAAATGTTAAAGTTCAGATTATCTTGGATAAAAATGTGTTGTGCTGCTGTCATATATATACGACTCCGCCTAAAGGATTATTCAATGAAACAAAATTTGAGGGTAAAAAATACCCGATTAGCGTGGTTAGCTGCCACCCCCCGGAGGCCCGGGTTCGATTCCTGGCCCTGTCACGAAATTTCAAAAGTGGTACGAGGGCTGGAACGGGGTCCACTCAGCCTTGAGAGGTCAACTGAGTGGAGGAGGAATCGATTCCCACCTCAACCATCCTCGAAGTGGTTTTCCATAGTTTCCCACTTCTCCCCCAGGCAAATGCGGGGATGGTACCTAACTTGAGGCCAAGGCCGCTTCCCTTCCTCTTCCTTGTTTATCCCTTCAAATCTTCCCATCCCCAACACAAGGCCCCTGTTCAGCATAGCAGTTGCGGCCACCTGGGTGAACTACTGGTCCTCCTTCCCAGTTGTATCCCCCGGCCCGAAGTCTCACATTCCAGGACACTACCCTTGAGGTGGTAGAGGTGGGATCCCTCGCTGAGTCCGAGGGAAAAGCCAACCCTGGAGGGGTAAACAGCCGGCCCCCTGGTGTAGGGATAGCGTGCCTGCCTCTTACCCTGAGGCCCCGGGTTCGATTCCCGGCCAGGTCCGGGATTTTTACCTGGACCTGTGGGCTGGTTGGAGGTCCACTCAGCCTACGTGATTAGAATTGAGGAGCTATCTGACGGTGAGATAGCGGCCCCGGTCTAGAAAGCCAAGAATAACGGCCCAGATAATTCGTCGTGCTGACCACACGACACCTCATAATCTGCAGGCCTTTGGCTGAGCAGCGGTCGCTTGGTAGGCCAAGGCCCTTCAAGGGCTCTGGTGCCATGGGGTTTGGTTTGGTTTGGAGGGGTAAACAGATTAAGAAAGAAAGAAAGAAGGTAAATACCCGAAATAGAAACGGAAAACTAAGACGAAAGTGCTAACTGCTTTGAGCCACTCCGTAGTTTTGTGCTGGTCTACAGAGAATTCGTGAAATGATAGTGTCCCTTTGGTCTTTTCTTCCTGTTCGAAATACAAAAAGGCGCACAGCAATACATATTCGAATATTTCCAAACACAGTTACAGAAAAGCAAATCACTACACCATTTAAAAAAGGAAGAATTAGCGACATTAGCGCATAAATTAAAATTCTTGTTTAGGACGAAGTTACAGCGAGAAATCACTTTGAGCCACTCATCACATTTGTTCTTGTTTGCAGAAAATTTCTGCTCGAAGTACAAAAAGGCGCACAATAATGTCACAAATTCCAAGATTTGTAAACACAGTTTAAAAAATATGATCACCACACTATACAATAAAAATACGAACTCACTAGCGCATAACTATCAGCTCTCAATATCAAGCCAACAAGCACCTCGTTGCGAACACATTACCATCATTTACGACATCAAAACAATATAAATAAAACTGAAAATGCGTCAATTTGCGGCATACAGCTTCCTGTCGGTGATTAGGAAGCCAGCGTTCGAGCGGCATTACGGTGAAACTTTCCAATTACAGCTTTATGCTTGGCTTCACAAGCGATTGTCAAGGCCTGTATAAGGAGCGCAACCAGGGATCCAGTCGGCCGTGATATAACCTATTCATACACTATAAATTTTTGCTGATGAGAAAGGTTTTTATGGGGAGTATTTTCAATGAATAGTTTTACTATATCACATGAAGTGATGGGACAAAACTTCAATGAAGCCAGTTCATCTGGTTTTAGGTCTATTGCTTCACCTTCCTCACCTTGTAGCATATTGGCTACTTCTACTATCTCTTCCCAACTTAGATTTCTTGCAAGACCATATCAAATAATTCCCTGACAATGCCCAATTTTCCAAATGTCTGCTCAAGTACATGGCTTCCTTGGCTTCTCCTAAATGTTGGATGACCGGGCGAGTTGGCCGTGCGATTAGGGGCGCGCGGCAGTGAGCCAATTCGGGTGATAGTGGGTTCGAATCCCACTGTCGGCAGCCTTGAAGATGGTTTTCTGCGGTTTCCCATTTTCACACCAGGCAAATGCTGGGGCTGTACCTTAGTTAAGGCCACGGCCGCTTTCTTCCAACTCTTAGGACTTTCCTATCCCACTGTCGCCATAAGACCTATCTGTGTCGGTGCGACGTAAAGCCACTAGCAACAACAAATGTAGGATGCTCTAGTTTTTGCAGTGGGGGTATTGTCTCTCACCATTCCTGTACATAGATCTGAAATAAACCCTTGTTGGTCGCTGTTCACAGTGGTGTGGTAAAAGGACTGCATTGATACAGCCTTTTGCACTTGTTCCAGATGCATCGCTGTACATTTGTGCTGATGTTTGCTCAAGACTTCCCCTATTGGACTCACTGGTGGGTATTCCACTCCTTTCTAACTCTGTGGTGGTTCCCAGGAGCTTGCTGTAGTTTGTCTTCAGAAACAGCAAATCTCAACAAACTGATGTGCAGGATATGGTTTTCTTGTCTTGACTTAAATGCTGGATGCTGTCATGAAGAATGTTTCTGTATTATGAGACAGATATCTCTACATCACATGAAGTGATGGGACAAAACTTCAATGAAACCAGTTCATTTTGCTTTAGATCTATTGCTTTACCTACCTCACCTTGTAGCATATTGGCTCTGTTCTCAACCTGGATTTATTTGCAGGACCCAATCAAACTCTTCTCTGACAACGCCTACCTTCCCAAATGTTTGCTCAAGTACACAGCTTTTTTGGCTTCTCTCAAATGCTGGATACTCCCGTTTCTGCAGTTGGAAACTGAGCCCCACCATTAAAACACACAGATCTGAAGTAAATTATTGTTGGTCACTGTTTACAGGGGTGTATTAGAAAGGCTGCATTGATATAGTTTTCTACACTCGTTCCAGATGCATCACTGTATTTTTGTGCTGATATTTGATCAGCATTTTCCCATAACCCCTTCCACAATCCTAATGGACTTCATGGTGTGTATGTCACTCTCTCTAACTCTGGACTGGTTCCAGGCAGCTTGCTGTTGTTTGTCTTCAGGAACACCAAATCTGATCAAACAGATGAACAGAACATGCTTTTCTAGGCTTGTCTTAAATGCTGGATGTTCTCATAAAGAAAGTTTCTGTATTGTGACGAGGATCTCTCTGCATCACTTGAAGTGATGGGACAAAACTCCAATGAAGCCAGTTCATCTGGTTTTAGGTCTACTGCATCACCTACCTCACCTTGTAGTAGCATATTGGCTACTTTTGCTGCCTCTTTGCAACCTGGATTTTTTTTTCTGCAGAACCCTATGGAACTCTTCCCTGACAACGTCTACCTTCCCGGATGTTTAATCAAGTACATGGCTTTCTTGTCTTCTCTTAAGTGGTGGATGTTCCAGTTGTCACAGTGGGATATTGCCTCCCACCATTGCAGTACACAGATCTGAAATAAACTGTTGTTGGTCACTGTTCACAGTGGTGTGATAAAAAAGCTGCATCGATTATGTCTTTTACCCTCATCCCAGATGCATCGCTGTACTTTTGTGCTGATGTTAGCTCAAGACTTCCCATAACTCCTTCCTCAATCCTAATGGGCATGCCACTCCTCTCCAACTCTGTGGTGGTTCCCGGCATCTTCCTGTAGTTGGTCTTCAGAAACACCATATCTGATCAAACTGATAGGGAGGATATGGCTTTCTTGGTTTGTCTTAAATGCTGGATGTTGTCATGAATAATGTTCCTGTATTGCGAGAAGGATCTCTCTACATCATATGAAGTGATGGGACAAAACTTCAGTGAAGCCAGTTCATCTTGTTTTAGATCTCTTGCCTCACCTACCTCATGTTGTAGCATATTGGGTCTTTTCCCAGCCTGGATTTCTTTGCAGGACCCCGTAAAACTCTTCCCTGACAATGCCTATCTTCCCAGATATTTGCTCAAGTACATGGCTTTCTCAGTCTCTCCTAAATGCTGGATGCTTCAGTTTTTGCAGTGGGATATTGGCTCACATGATGACACTACACAGATCTGAAGTAAAACGTTGTTGGTCACTGTTCACCAATATCGTAGCCAGGATCGACCAGTGGGGTGTGGGGGTGGGGTTATAGTTACAATATGATGATATAACATAATGAAGGGGGGTGTGTGTGTGTGTGTGTGTGTGTGTGTGTGTGTGTGTGTGTGTGTGTGTGTGTGTGTGTGTGTGTGTGTGTGTGTGTGTGTGTGTGTGTGTGTGTGTGTGTGTGTGTGTGTGTGTGTGTGTGTGTGTGTGTGTGTGTGTGTGTGTGTGTGTGTGTGTGTGTGTGTGTGTGTGTGTGTGTGTGTGTGTGTGTGTGTGTGTGTGTGTGTGTCATTATAAGGACACTGATACAATTGAATTATGTTGATATTCAGATTGCAGTACCATTACACTACAAAAATTGTGCATCAAAATACAGAACAAGAACAATATGATCAAGGTCTACAACTTTACAGTAAATGGTATGTTCAGATTACAATCTAAAATCTAACTTTCGAGACTTCTTAGAAAATTGATTCAAGAGATCTGTTGGTTTTACTATTATGTCTCTATGAACGTTCAAAAGAGCTAACCCACTGAGTTGGCTTTCACTTGCTTATTGTCAGTTGCTGTTTATTTGTTTTTGTAAAAAAATATCCATGGGGATGTTTTGACCTCCAGTAACCCCTGCTTGGCTATGCCCCTGCTGTTCGCAGTGGTGTGGTAAAAAGGCAGAATTGATACAGGTTCCGCACCGGTTCCAGATGCACCGCTGTAATTTTGTGCTGAGTTTGCTTGATACTTCCTGCAACTTCTTCCACAATCCTAATAGACTCCACGGTTGGCATGCCACTCCTCTCCAACTCTGTGGTGGTTCCCGGCAGCTTGCTGTAGTTGGTCTTCAGGAACACCAAATCTGATCAAACTGATGGGCAGGACATGACTTTCTAGGCTTGTCTTAAATACTGGATGCTGTCATGAATAATATTTCTGTATTGCAAGAAGGATCTCTCTACATCACATGAAGTGATGGGACAAAATTTCAATGAAGCCAGTTCATCTTGTGTTAGATCTATTGCTTTACCTACCTCACTTTGTAGGATACCGGCTCTCATCCCAACCTGGACTTTTTTGCAAGACCCTATCAAATGCTTCCCTGACAATGCTTACCTTCCCAGATGTTTGGTCAAGTACATGGCTTGCTTGGCTTCTTTTCAGTGCTTGATGTTCCAGTTTTTTGCAGTGGGATATTGGCTCCCACTATCACAGTACACTGATCTGAAGTACTGTAAATGTTGTTGGTCAATCTTCACACTGGTGTGCTAGAAAGGCTGCACTGATACAGTCTTTTGCACTCATTCCAGATGCACCATGTACCTTTGTGCTTATGTTCGCTCAAGAATTCCCTTATCTTCTTCCACAATCCAAATGGACTCCACAGTGAGCATGCCACTCCTCTCCAACTCTGTGGTGGTTCCCAGCAGCTTTGTCTTCAGGAACACCAATTCTGATTAAAATAATGGGCAGAACATTGCTCTCTATACTTCTCTTAAATGCTGGATACTGACATGAAGACTGTTTACATATTGTGGGAAGGATCTCTCTACATCACATGAAGTGATAGGACCAAACTTCAACAAAGCCAGTTCATCTTGCTTTTGATCTACTACACCACCTACCTCATCTTGTAGCATATTGGCTCTCTTCCCAACCTGGACTTTTTTGCGGGAACTTATCAAACACTTCCCTGACAACGCCTACCTTCCCAGATATTTGCTCAAATACATGGCTTTCTTGGCTTCTCTCAAATGCTGAATGCTCCAGTTTCTGCAGTACGAAATTGTCTTCTAACATTACATGACACAGATCTGAAATAAATTGTTGGTCACTGTTCACAGTGGTGTGCTAGAAAGGCTGCACTGATAGTCTTTTGAACTCATTCCAGATGCATTGCTGTATTTTTGTGCTTTTTGCTCAAGACTTCCCCTAACTTCTTCCACAATCCTAATGGACTCCACAGTGGGCATCCCACTCCTCTCCAACTCTGTGTTGGTTCCTGGCAGCTTGCTGTGGTTTGTCTTCAGGAACACCAAAACTGATGAAACTGATGAGCAGGACATGGCTTCCTAGGCTTGTTTCAAATGCTGGGTGCTACACCACATGATGGGGTGGTACAAAACTTCAATTAAGCCAGTTCATCTGGTTTTATGTTTATTGCACCACCTACCTCACGTTGTAGCATTCTGGCTCTATTCCCAACCTGGATTTTTTTGTACGGCCCTGTCAAATGCTTCCCTGACAATGCCTACCTTCCCAGATGTCTGTTCAAGTACATGGTTTTCTTGGCTTTTCCTAAATGCTAAACGTTCCAGTTTCTGCAGTGGGACATTGGCTCCCAGCATTAAATTACACAGATCTGAAGTCATTTTTTTTTTTTTTTTTTTTTGGTCACTGTTCACAGTGGTGTAGTAGAAAGGATGCATTGATACATTCTTTTTTACTCATTTCAGATGCATCACTGGGTTTTTTTGTGCTTATGTTTGCTCAAGACATCCCCTAACTTCTTCAACAATCCTAACAGACTCCACAGTGTACATGCCACTCCTCTGCGTGTGTGTGGTGGTTCCAGGCAGCTTGCTGTAGTTTCACTTCAGGAGCCTAATGTAAAAGATGTGCAGTAGCACACATACTGTGTATTCAGATACCTTTGAAAAATTAGACTTAACTTCATTTTTATTCTGTTGCTCTTTATGCACATGTGAGACTGAGTTTCAGTATGTGTTAGTCTCATACAAATATTAAGAAAATCGAGAAATTCAAAATATTTAGATCTAGGTTTCACCCCATCAATGTTTGTTTGTTTGGAAGATCATACAATTTTTCAACCTAAAAATTGATGAGATGTCAATTAAGAGACGTACTGAGTGGAGTGCCAAAGGTTTCACAGGATATGCAAGAAGTCATGTCTATTAAGTGTATAAGGCTAAAGAGTTACTGGTGCTGATAGTTGTTGCAATAAGTGCATCATGGAAGATACCCAGGGAATATTTTGTGTATTAACAGCGTTAGTGTATAAGCAAGAATAAAAACCATTTTTAGAGTGCATTAATTTTCTTATAACTGTAAAGTTACAGTACTATACGCGAACCTTTTCTTGAACCCTGAGCTGCCTAGTGCTAAATCGGTAGACCTCGGTTATCTTTGACATCCATATTGGCAACCTTTGAAACACAAACTATGCATCGCTGTGCGACATCTGGCGTACACTTTACGAACTAGTACTGATGTTGTTTACACAGCAAAGCCAAACTATATAATTCAGGCTAGGAACAAGATTCGCATTGAGAAATGTTATATAATGTTAAATAATGTATGTGTGACAGAGTTATTGGCGTAAGATAATAAATGTTTAGAAAATTCATATCGATCGATCATATTATCGATTCAATTCAGATTTCATTTCCATCCAGTTGGCAGTATAACCGGAACCGCCAGCGCTCCCTCCTTACCCCACACCCCGTAAAAATCGGGCTCAAGAAAAAGTTTGCGTATAGTAGTTTTAGTGGTGTGTGGTACGTGTTTAAATATTTTACAGATAGTGTTTGATACTTTCCGTATCACCAAATTGATGAAAAATCTGTTCGGTGACATGAAAATCTTACAGGATTAAAATGATGATGTAAATGAGTGGAGATGATGGAGTTGTTGGAAGATCTTCAGAGTAAGGAAGCTTTTGCCCTTTCAGATAAAACAACTAAGCACTACATAAGGTTCACTTGGCAGTACACATATATACTAAGTGGTTCTCTAGGAAATGCATTGCTATTTTATGCAAAGACCTGGAACTAAAATCATTCCTGGGAGCAGAGACAACTGCTGAGCTGTTTACTTTTGGAAAAATTATACACTATTCTGAAGTCAGAAAAATCCACTTGCTGCTTTATATCATTACACTGAATTTAGTTTTCTTCTATTTTAATTTTTTAGGCATATACTTAAGGGGAGAGAGACCCTTTTATAAGTAAATAATACATTTCTCAATCTTGTAATTCTTTTTATAATAGAGTGTGATTTGATAGAATCTGATGATTTTCTTTCAAGAATGAAACATGCCATTCTGTTTCTGATTAATGCTATCTTTTTCATGTAGCCTATAATCTATAAATTTTTTCTTTTTTCAGGTATTTTCTAAATTTATATTACACTGAATTATTTTTGACAGACTAAAGAACCTCACAATTATAATTCCTTTTTAAAATTTATTTTTTGCTTTGTAATCTGTTAGAAAAAAGAAAACATATCTCGTATTCTTCAAAGGATATGTTTGGGAAAGTAAATGTCTGTATATGTCAATTTTACGTCCCACTCTGTGTTTGTTGCTAATTTTCTGTAACCCTCATTTCTACACATGGTTTTCACCATATCGTTATTAAAAAATTAATGAAGATAATTACATGGAATTTTGCATGTAGTGCTTTCAATCACTTGATAGCACAATGCTCATCAGAGCTCTACTGCCATTGGTTTTTCTTTAGTGTACTGTAGTTTATTTGATCACTTGACAGGACAAGGCCCATCAGGACTGTAGGGTCATGAGTTTTTTAGTGTATTTTATTTATGTGAAATAACATGCTCTAGGCTCTTTTTCTTGCCACAAAAAGTTAAATCTAAAAAAAAATAGTAGTGCAATAATTAGAAAACTTTATCTGTAAGTTAATGCTTAAGGAAAGCTAATTCCAAAGAAATGTACATATTAGGGAATCTGCGGTGTGTTGTTACTAAGTCTTTAGATCATTATAGCATACAAAAAATGAAAATATGCATTGAACTGTAGAATTTATTTCGTAAATCCCATTTAGCTGCAAAAAATAATATACACATTTTATTTTTAAAATTTCAGCTGATTACTAGGCTTTTAAAAATCTGAACATTATTTCATGAATGTATTTTGCCTTAATGAGGCTTAGGCTGATAACCTTATACCCTAAGTTAACTTCAATATCAAAAATAAAAGAAACCAAAACAAGAAATAAGTGGGCTGATTTTAAAGGAAGATATTTACAGGCCAGAGTAAAGTGTAGCTTTCACCGAAGTCCCAGTCTCATCCATGGCTGTGACAATATGGAAGCTGCTGGGGTATGGGTGGTACTGAGTAATGGCATTCAGAGCATGACTAGTGCATCTAAGTGTTATGAAAGGTGTTGCTCATAGGGTCAGTCGTGCTGCAATAGCACTTTCTGACCCAGTGAGGAAAGCAATGGCAAACTACCTCACTCCTCGTCTTGCCTAGTACACCTCATTTTGGTGCTGCCATTGGTTTTTGCAGTTTCCTTATAACCGCATAACCTTTGGTGGTGCTATTTGAGGATCCAACCAGCCTCTCGGCTGATGACCTAACAGACAGACAGACATTTACTGTAAAGCCTCCGTGGCTCAGATGGCAGCACGTCGGCCTCTCACCGCTGGATACCGTGGTTCAAATCCCAGTCACTGCATGTGAAATTTGTGCTGGACAAAGCGGAGGCAGGACAGGTTTTTCTCCGGGCACTCCAGTTTTCTCTGTCATCTTTCATTCCAGCAACACTCTCCATTCTCATTTCATAGCATCACTCATTAATAAATCACTTTGGGAGTGGCGACCCCATCGTACTAATAGCCTATATATGATTCATTCATTTCATTCCTGACCCGGTCAATGACTGGAAAACCGGTTGTAGGTTTTCATTTTATTTTATTTTTTCATTTTCATTTTCTGTGAAAGAACAAAAGGACACTCGAATTGGATTTTGAAACTTTCATACCCTGTGGAAGACTAGGAGACTTGAAGTGAAAACAAGGGAAATTATGCTATGTCGCCTGGTTATTTTGGGTGTAGTAAACACACCGAACATCTAATTATTTACATTCATTATCTTTAATATCTGCACTGTTAATATTTGTTGCACAGTATTCAAGATATTTTCAAAACACAACCTGTATCTGGAGTTCCCCCATTACAAGTGTCAGAGCTCACAATAAAAAACAAAAGAGGAAGAAAATTAATGTTCATGAGTTCTATCGAACTGCTAACATTTCCTTCCATTCTCCCCCCCTTTACAAAGAGGAAGATTTCCAAATAAAGTACAAGTCCAAAATGATATGTGGTTTAACTGTATGTCCAAATCTTGATTTTGCCATCATGTTTACAGGGTCCATCATTTTGGGTTGGTCTCCCTTGCGTACTGTCACTGGGTTGGTATATGCAGGTTACTCTTCTACTGTCGCCAGAGTAGTGTTGGTGGGTAGATCTCCTTCCACTGTCATTTCCTCAGATGAATCGACTTGAGATGCACACGTATCAGAGTTCACTTCTAGGGGGTAGAGCCTTCGTAGAGGTCGCAAACATTCCCCAGTTGTTGTCCGCAGCTTAGCTAACCTGGACACTCTGTCTCTTCCAGGGGTTAATCCAATGACTCTGGCCAGCATCCAAGCAAGACACTTGCAGTTGTCTCCCCCAATTAAAACCACATTCCCAACTTGAAAGGTATATCAGTGTGGTTTCTCTTAGTAGAGTGTAAAAAACTGAGATATTCTTTCTTGAATTGGTTTCTGAACCCTTGCCTAACTTGCTGCAAGTGCTTCCATCTCTTTTTTTAAATGAAGATTCTATATTATCCCGATCAGCACCATCATTACTAACAAGACTAACCAGAAACATGGATGGCTTTAGTGGGGCCAATTCCAAAGGATCCTCAGGCAAATGAGTCACTGGTCTATTGTTCATGACAACTTCACAGTCACATAACAGGGTGATCATTTCTTCATAACTAAGGGAAGCACAACCCAGGTTTTTTCTCAAAAGATCCTTAGGATGCGAATCGAACTTTCTCAGAATTTTCCCCACCATGCTGCTGTAGGAGGGTTAAATTTCCATCTTATTTGCAAAAGGCCACACTCCTTTTCAATCTCAGCCTAGTCGAGTCGGTTCAAAGGATTGTTAACTCCAACGAGATTGGTGCCATTGTCTGAGTACAAAATGAATCTCATTGTTTGGATTAGCACTGTCACATTCAACTAAAGTACAAGGTCCAAGTGTACAGCTCTATATACTGCACAGGTGAACAGAACCACCCAACACTTTTCACCATAGCTGAGGTATAGTGATCCAGTTAAATCCATTCCATTAACTTGAAATGCTGCAGCTATGCTTGAGTGATCTCTAGGGAGAGGTGTAAGGGTACTTCTAGAGCTTTTGCCTTATTCTTGCAACATATCAGACACTTTCTGACTACAGAACTCACTGTTCTCCTTCCCTGCAGAATCCAAATTCTCATACTCTAGTGTGATTCTGCCTTCTATGTTCATGTTCAATTAACCTAATCACCAGAACAACAAGGTACCTGAATTCTTCAGTGTCTTCATCTTCTAGAATATATGATTTCATGTCCAGCAACTCTCTCACTTCATTGAAGAAAGTGAAACCTTTTAACATACTGTGTCCTGTATCTCTGGTAAAAGACTCCTTTTGGATGGAGTGTAACATAATTATTTCGGCATTCCCATACTTTTCACTAGTGATCTGTTGATTTGCAACCAGATTGTGTGACAGCAAATAGCATCCAACACTCTTACTATGGTTCAAATGATTTTTAGTGTAGCTAGAAAATCTAGTGGATAAAGCTGCCAATGAAAATTCTGTCACCTTGGTTGCTTTGGCAGCAATCACAGTCTTTCTTGCCTCCCTGTTAACTTCTGCATCATCTACAGCAGGATTACTAACAGGCCATTCTTCTTCCGGTCGATAAAGCCAGGAGGGCCCCTCCCACCATCGGAATTCCAGAAGTTGCAGTGGCATACATCCCCTTGATAACAGGTCTACAGGGTTGACGGTGCCAGGAATGTGGTGCCAATGGGAAGGTTGGCTGACTTTCTGGATTTTCTTAATCATGTAGTTCACAATGACAGCCCATTGTCTCAGATTGGTAATCCATGCCTGTACTGCAACAGAATCAATCCAAAAGTTGGTTTCTTCAACTGGACCTTTGAATCCTTGCAATGCTAGAGAACACCAGTGAGGGTAGCCATAAACTCCAAACAAGGTAGCATCAGGATCTTGGTTGGGGCCAGCCTTGACTAAGCCATGATCAAATTCACATGAAGAGCTCCCAGGCATTGTGTTCTCACAAAAATACATCAAGCAAACACCACCTTGCTTGCATCACCGAGCACATGGATTGTGATTGATGAGTTTATGAAAATACTTCTAGGTATTTTACGTTCATTCAAGGTCTTAATCTGCATGATCCATCGTAAAAATTCTTCTGTTATTTCATCGGGAAGAGGACCGTTCCACCTGAATTCACAATTCCAGGATTTCTGAAGGATTATCTTCGGAATGAGGCTAACTGGAGGCATAAAGCCAATGGGATCGTAGGCATGTTGTGCCATTGACAGCAGAGTTCTTCCTGTCAGCAATGCAGATACAGGTACACCATCCAGTAATTTAATATTACAACTCAGATGGTCAGGTCCACAGAACCACAACAACTCAAGCACATTTTCAATCTTGTCTGGGTCCCAAATATTTGATACCCATCCTCTAAGATTGAATCCAGCAGATTTCATCAATGTCTTTGATTATGTTATGAGCACGTAGGGTTCTTCTTCTGAATCCACTCCTGAAGGACAGTTGTCAATGTAAAAGGATCGAGTCAACTTACCTCCAGTCCTCTGGAGATGGGAAAGTGCATTGTTCAGAAGATGGTTGATTATGGCCCCTAACAAGTAGGGACTTGTAGACACACCAAAGACCACTCTACAGTGTCGCATAGTCACTATGCCAAAAAATCCTCAATTCACGATCAGATTGGTCTAAGACGATTTGCAGGAAAGCCTTCTCCATATCTGTAGATACAGCTACCGGGTACAACCTAAGTTGTTCAAGATCACTGTGATCAATTGGGTGAGATTAAGACACTTTTCCTTCGATTCATTGAGGCAGTGTCCATGTTTATCCCGATTGGAAGCATCAAACACTGGACGAACTTTAGTGGTACTATCCTCCTTTATCACAGATCTATGGGGAGGGTAATACCCATAATTGTACAGTTCAGTACTTGACACTATTTCAACTATACCTTCGTGTATCACGCCGTCGTATACATCATATCGCTCCATCTGTCGAAGCTTCTGTGCGGTAGTCTTCAATCTCTTCAGTGCTGCTTCCTTGTTGTCGTCCACTGTAGGGCGAACACCATCCAACCACGGAATCTTGACTGAAAATTGTCCGTTGAGGAACCCAAGGTAATTGCGTATATGCTGTGCGATTTTAGTGAGGTCTTGTGACCACCAAAGAGCTTCTGGCTAATCATAACGTTACCGTGCCTTTGATTTTCAGTTTTCTTACACAGTCCCTCATAATATAGCTTTTTTGAGAGCCGGAGTCTAATAAGACTCTCACTCTACACTCTTCTCCATCACAAAGTATATTAGCCATAAGAGTTTGCAAGGAAGTAACTTTCCCTGTTCCGCTGTTAGCTATCATCACCTTAGTGTTAACAATTTCCTCGGTCTTTTGCGGTAGGTCAGAAGACAGTTTATTACACATTAAGGTATAAAGCCTACCTTTACATAGAGCACATTTCTCGACAGATTTTCACTTCCCACACAAGTGACCCTAAAGCAACGGAAACAAGCCCCCTTTATCTTGACTCTTTCATTTCTTTCTGACAAGTACAGATCAACTGCTTGAATACATTCGGTGGAGTTGTGTGATTTGTCACAAAGATGCATTCAATGTTCTATCCGGCTGATTTTTGAAAGTGTTCTTACGTAATTGCAATCATTCTTCTCCCTCGACCTCAACTCGCAGGAATGTCAACAATTCTGTCAGACAATCATCGGGACCCTTAACTGAAGCCTTTTTCCCAATCCTGTGCTTCTCCCAGACCTTGAAAACGCTCTCTGGGACAGCTGATTCGACTACTGGGAATACCATGGCTGCATATTTTTCTTTGGAAACCATAGTAAATCTGTCGCGCGCCGTTGTGCTTCTAATTTTTTCGTTCAACTGAGAAACGGAAATCCTCTCTGATCTCTTCAGTACTAATGAAACCAATTCCGTACGTAGTACTCTATGAGAAATTCGTCTTTACCATAAAAATATTTCAACAATTCTATTGCTTTGGTATAGTTTTCTCTTGAAGTTGGGAATCCTTCGATAAGTTTCTGAGCAGGGGAATCCGGTTTGAGTGAATTAAGAAGAAAAAACTGAATTTATCTCTTATATTAATGTCGTCATGAATCTTAACGATCTGAGCCCAAAAAGCAATCCAATTCTTCAAATCTCCGTCGAATTTCCTGATATCGAGTCTGTAAAACTGCAGTGGTGAAGTGCATGCTCTCTAAACCGTGCCTACTTCAATCACGGGAGCCTTATCGACTTCTACCACTTCATTAACAACTTCTTTCAATCGAAGATACGTAAATTTGTGCTCACTCATTTCTCGTACTCACCTATCAAGTCTTCATCCTTGCACTGCTTCGTCAACATATTTTGTATGATTTATTCATCCAGAAGTCTCATTTTTTCATACTTGGCCGTGAGTGCAGCAAACCTAGCATGAATATCCATTTTGGAACTATTATTTTTTAGAAGTTCCTTCAAAATGTTTGCTTCTTTCGTGAAAACGAACCCTAAGCACACGGCGATCTTGTACGTTTCCATATTTACTTAGGCCTAATTCACCACAAATACTAACAGTAAGTCTTGTCACGGTCGCCAGAATATGTAGTAAACACACTAAACATCTAATAATTTGCATTCGCTATCTTTAATATCTGCACTGTTAACATGTGTTACCAGAGGCATATCCAACAATAGTTTGTTGTCTAAGGCTAGTTTTAACCTTCTTGACTCGTTAATTTAAATTATCAGTAATGATGTCACATATTTCATGTATAGTGATACTAGGACACATGTTGATTGTATCAGATGAATGTACTGAATGGTTATTATGAATTTTGATATTTTTGACTTCATCAACTAATTCTGTGATACAAGAAATGAGACTTTTAGTGAGCAACCTTCAGGGAAAAGAAGAAAAACAATTGAAATATGGAAATAAATAAGAAGAAATTTAAATATGTATATCTGGAACCACCTGGACTACGACCATCCGAAAACTGTGTCATGCCATTCAGGCACACCCATTCCATTGAAATTTCGATGGTTCGGAATGTCTGAATTCCACAAATAAGAGCAAAAATTTTTCTTCCTTCATACAAACAGGTTAGCCTGTGTTACTTTTTATTATTGTATTATACTTTGATACAGACAAAAACTCTTAAATTTCTTGTTAAGTTTTATAAAAATGTATTTAATTTCACAATCTCGTCTTCTTTACTATGTGTATTTAAAATAATGGGTTATACTCATTTAAAATGCCTTAATAATTAGCCAGGTATTCATATTTTTAAACCTATAATTTAAGGATTTTTTCGTGGGGGGCACATTGAACTTTTAGCCATGACTGAAGGGTACAATTTCATAATAGTCTGAGAACCTCTCCTCTAAAGTCTCTAATGACATGTTTTAAGTCAAACGAAACCATAACATACAGACAAAACATAAATGTTATTTATAGGAGAATTTGTTTTACGTCGCACCGACACAGATAGGTCATGTCGGCGATGGGATAGGAAAGGGGTAGGAGTGGGAAGGAATCGGCCGTGGCGTTAATTAAAGTACATCCCCAGCGTTTGCCTGGTGTGAAAATGGGAAACCGCAGAAAACCATCTTCAGGGCTGCCGACAGTGGGGTTTGAACCCACTATCTCTCGGATGCAAGCTCACAGCTGCGTGCCCCTAACCGCACGGCCAACTCGCCCGGTTTTATTTATAGGTATATCGGGAATCTCCTGAAGTGAATTTGGTAAATCCCAGGAAATTACTTTGGATGTGCGATGCAAGTGTTGGAATTCGGACCTTCGGACAGTTCAACTCTACCGTCTCTCAGTTGTCTTGAGCTATGTCGAGGAAGATCACTACCACCTCTCAAACCCATCTACATGTCCATACTCGGTAAAGCAGCTGGTAGGCATTTAAGAGTGGTTAAATGCGAGATAGTCGTGGTTCAAATTTACTGGCACGTTGAAGTTCCTCTTTACGGGATGGAATTCTAATGTGCGGAGTTTCAGAATACCGCCAATACTTGGTTGTATGAGAAACCTGTAGCTATATGAAGTTAGTGGCAAAATTATGCGTGCACAAGAGTCAAGAAGTTCTAACGAGCAGTCCTTCAGTAGGCAGAGACAAGAGAACAGATGGATTCAGCAGTGGACAGTAAACAGAGTAAGGCAGATGTAGAATAAGATTGATTGGTGCTTCATAAACAGCGCAAAGTGGATCAGGAAAAAATATAGGTATTCCCTGTTCTTAGGCTTTCCCACGCGAGGGAGAAAGGCAGGATTGGAAAGGAATAGGTGATATGTTTCTTTAATGATTCTGGGCTGTGAGGACTCAATAATAATAGTGAGTCATCTGAGATTGGACTAGGGTCAAGAGAACTTGGAGTGCAAGGTAGCACAGTGTCTTCGATAAGAACGCTAATATTTGTTAATTTTGGTCGTCCGGCTCCTTGGCTAAATTATCAGCGTACTGGCCTTCGGTTCAGAGGGCCTCGGGTTCGAATTCCGGCCGGCTCAGGGAGTTTTAACTACGTTGGTTAATTCCCCTGACCCGGGGACTTGACCTTTGTGTCCGTCTTAATGCACTACCAAAGACCATAGACATACGCAATAGTGAATATATCCTTCCACATAGGGTGGGCGTCAGGAAGGGCACCTGGCCGAAAAAGTGGGCAAAATCCACATAAATTGCCGGCCCCAATAAATTTGGAGAAAGACCAGGAAAAGAAGAAGAATATTTTTTAAATTTTCGTTGGTGATGTGGTGGTGGTGATTATTGTTTTAAGAGAAAGCACGCCCACCAAAAGAAAAATTGGTTAGTGAGGACGTCGTTATGACACGGTCGATTTTCGATTCCTTCTACGTCCCAGTAACTACTTTTACGGTTTTCGGGGACGCCGTCGTGCCGGAATGTTTATCATACAGGAGATTTTTACTTGTCAGTAAAGCTACAGACACAAACTAATCCAAACTCCACGGCACTGCAGCCCTGATGGACCGTGGCCTGCGGTCAGCGCACCGAATCCTCTCGGTTATTATTCTGGGGCTTCTAGACCGGGGCCGCTATCTCGGTGTCAGTTAGTTCCTCAATTTTTCTCACGTAGACTGAGTGGACCTCGACCTCGAACCAGCCTTCAGTTCCAGGTAAAAATACCTGAACTGCCCGGGAACTGAACCTAGGGCCGCCGGGTAAGAGACGGCTCGCTGCCCCTTGACCGTGGGACCGGTAATTCTGCAGACAAGAGACTAGCGTATTTCAGCAACTTCAAGTGCCACTGAGCTAAGTCGGAACTGAACACGCCACCTTGGGCTCTGAAAGCCAACGCTCTACCATCTGACAGTGAGTCCGTCAGCCTGGCTTTCGATTCCGTTCTCCTGAAATATTAGCCCGTCTGGAGGCCATGATCGTTAAGGTGTAAGTCCATATTGTCTGACATCGTGGTTAACTGGTTCGAGTCCAATTGGTCGAAAAAGATCACCATCAGAATATTGGCCCGTAGGGTAGGAGAGGTGGTGGTATACAATTTCTAATCACTCGATTGCGTGCAAAAAGCCTGGATTCAATCCCAGACCTCTCCGAAGTCTTCATATGGAGTGACGCTGTTGATGGTGATTTTTTGTCCGTTGGATGGAGACGTCAAGCGATGAGCAGAGCCCTTCATGCTAGTCGACAGGAATAGGCGATGTGCCAACACTGAGTTACATCCTCTCCCTACCTTATCATCATCATCATCATCATCATCGCCCCACATCCAGACGCGTAGGTCTCCCATGGGAGGCGAGCTGGACATGTCCTCGGACACTCCCGTACTAAAAGGTATACGATAAATAATAAATCTGAAAAAAGATCATTGGGTCATACGAAAATCTCGCCTAGAATCTGAAGAAGTTAAGATAATAATATTAATAATTTCGTGTGGCTACTTCTAGCCGAGTGCAGCCCTTGTGAGGCAGACCCTCCGATGAGGGTGGGCGGCATCTGCCACGTGTAGGTAACCGACTGTTATTGTGGTGGAGGATAGTGTTATGCGTGGTGTGTGAGTTGCAGGGATGTTGGGGACAGCACAAACACCCAGCCCCCGGGCCATTAGAATTAACCAATGAAGGTTAAAATCCCCGACCCGGCCGGGAATCGAACCTTGGACCCTTTGAACCGAAGGCCAGTGCGTTGACCGTTCAGCCAACGAGTCAGACAAGAAGTTAAGGTGATCAAAAATATATCAGACCCCTGATACAAAGTCATCAACAATTGCAACAGATCACCAATTAATCACATTCCCTCTAGGATATCGCCTGCTATTTCAGATGGATGATGTGGTCTCGTGAAAATACCCAATCTCCAATAACATTACAGAACACGATGTTACTCTAATTTCCCTCCAATTAAATTAACATTGCGGCTTTATTCAGGAATTAAACCAAGAATTAACTTTCAACGCTTAGTAACTTAGCATTTTGTGTGGTGTTTTTTCTTGTTGTTGTTGTTGTTGTTGTTGTTGTTGTTGAAACAAGAGATTGTAAAAAAATTGCTATTTTTAAAAGCGAGATAAATAAATAAATAAATAAATAAATAAATAGATTAATAATGTTTTGTGTTGAAACAACGTATTGTAAAAAATTGCTATTATTTAAAGGTAAGGTAAGGGTTATTCTGCCCTAAGGCAGGTCCGAACCTCCGCAGAGGTGTTCCTGAGCCGGGGTTTACGTGCAGTAGGGTGGCCAGTTCCTTTCCGCTCCTCCATTCCCTTACCCCCCACCAACAGCGCGTGGCAACCCATTCAACTCCTGACCACGCCCAATGTTGCTAAACTTCGGAGATCTCACGTGATCCGGTATTTCAACACGGCTACGGCCGTTGGCATTATTTAAAGCGAGATAAATAAATTGTGAATACAGCATATGATGAACAGCCAGCCTGTTGTAGCTTCCGTCGGAGTCCCAGTCCCGTTGATGTCTGTGACAGTACGGAAGCTGCTGAGGTTTTGGTAGTGCTGGGCACAAATCTATTTTTGAAAAGTGCTGTTCATAGGGTCAGTCGTATTGCAATAGCATTTTGTGGCTCAGTGAGGAAAGTAGTGGAAAACTATCTCAGTCCTCATCCTGTCCAGTACGCCTCATTTTGGCGCCACCGCAGGTTTTCCGGTTTTCCTATAACCTCTCTGCTGGTGCTATTTGAGCAGCCAACCGGCTTTCGTTCTGATGACCTAACAGTCATTATATGATAAATGTCAAAATAGAATTACTATACAGAATTGGAAATTTCGTACTGATACCTCCACAAGCCCTCAGATACAGGACCTCCTATAAGTAATTTTTTAAAGAATGAATAAAAATTGACAATGAGATGAAAGCTCCGTATCAATTTGAATTTCATGTTTGGAATAGAGTAAACAGAATGTCAAAATTCAGAACTATACAAGGCCACATATATATGATTTTTGTCATAATTTTTCATTGAAGTGAGCAGTCACTGATCTGATCTAGCAATGTCAATCCTTTTTCCTTAAAGTAGCAGAAAATAATTCAAATGATTTTAAATGCCGTTATAGATTTAGGAAACTGATGCTTATTCACGTAACAGCAGAGGAAAGTTCGGTATATAGAGTGAAATATGTATGTGACAATTTTAACTCTTCATGTATTACATCCCTTCCCACTTTAAATTCGGCAATAGCATATCGACATAGCACATCTTCAGTTTCTTTTGCTGTGACCATCAATAGGTAGTTACAGGTGCACCTTTCTTTAAAAATAATCAGTTTTGTCACAGTTTTTATGATTAAGAACTATATCAGTGGCTTATTCAGAAATTAAACCAAGAAGTAACTTGCAACGTTTAATAACGTGGCATTTTGTATGATATGATACGTGATACGGAAAAGGGTTGAATTGTTGTAAAATTATCATAAGCTTCGAAATCCTGTCATGGGCCATCTCTTAGCTCCCTCAGTTATAAAGTAGATGTATACTGCAGCAGTGAAGCTGATAATCACTTTCGTTTGATACGCGGAACTGACACAGAAGCGTTAAAAATATTCGGGGTCTTTTATTATTATTATTATTATTATTATTATTATTATTATTATTATTATTATTATTATTATTATTATTATTAGAGATCATTTTAATTATTGACATTCATATGACAATTTATATATCGAAAGTCTGGCACACTTGGCAACATAGATTGGTGCATTCTTACACTGAGGTAACAAAGAACGTTTCACAGAGCGGCGAAATCCATTTCGCATGCTGTACATGTTCCCCAAGAGGCAGCCTGTGCTGTGGACCAAATTCACGAACGGAGCAGACGCAGAAAAAACTTGAAGAACAAGATGCAACTCTTTAAAACATGGGAAAAAAGAAAGAAGCTGGCATACGCAGAGAGAGGAATAAAGGTTATTTTGCCAATAATAAATAGCGCTTGGTGACATCAAGTATTAAAAAATGATAAAGAAGTGCAATAAAAATGTGACTGGACCAATGAAACTTTCCAATAAAAGAACAACTAAGCCAGTGCAAGAACATTTATGCATTCGCATACAACCAACGAAATGTGCAGATAGGATTTTTCGAACAGGTTTTGGTGTCTGCCAAAACCAGTTCCAATGCAAATGAGACATTAAACTTGGAACAGATCGTACAGCTCCAGCCAAAGCGTACTTTGGGAGACTAATGCATTTCAAGTCGCATGCATGGGTGTACAGTCTCGTAAAATAGTTGGAAATAAAATAAGGAAGAACATGTGGATGTATCTTAAGGGTTTAGATCTATTAATAATAAGTACTCGAACAGAGAAATACCAAAATAAATTTGTTTAACAGAAAACAGAGTTTTCGTCGGTGATTATTACGATCAGCCCAAGGATTTTAATTCTGGACTGAGAGTCGGGAATAGATTCTCTCAACCCTTTGAGACCAACTGAGAAACTGTCTGCTGTAAGAGACAGTGGACCCGGTCACAAAACCAAGCGAACCGAGCTCGATAGCTGCAGTCGCTTAAGTGCGGCCAGTATCCAGTATTCGGGAGATAGTAGGTTCGAACCCCACTGTCGGCAGCCCTAAAAATGGTTTTCCGTGGTTTCCCATTTTCACACCAGGCAAATGCTGGGGCTGTACCTTAATTAAGGCCACGGCCGCTTCCTTCCCACTCCTAGCCCTTTCCTCTCCCATCGTCGCCATAAGACCTATCTGTGTCGGTGCGACGTAAAGCAACTAGCAAAAAAAAAAAAAAAAAAAAAAAAAAACCAAGCGATGTGACCAAGGAAGATATCACTCTAACCAGGTAGCACTCCGGTATACGCAAGCTATGGGGCTGGGCAGCAGTCATCTTAGTTAGCCGAGTCCCTGTGCCAAGAGTTTGTTTTGTTGTCTTAGTTGAACATCTGGCCTGTGTACAGGGTCTGTATACGTACATTGTTGCTGTGAGTGCCGGGTGGCCACGTCTGTTGAACTGTTGATGTGTTTCTGGGTGATGGTTGTTGCTGATGATGTTTGTTGTTTAAAGGGGCCGAACAGCTAGGTCATCAGCCCTATGTGTTTCTAGAAGTAACATGTGTGGTTGTAATTTTGTTTTCTACATTCTTTGTGAAAGTTTAAAATATGCTCCTCTTTTCACCCTTCACACCAGAACGTGAAGTCCATACACTTATAACTAGGGCTCGGAAGTTGAAGACCTATAAACTGTCTTAAAAAGACCTGTAAAAATACCTAAAAATATGGAAAAAGTGCCTAAAAACTAGCAAAAAGGACGTAAAAATTCGATCCAAATTCACCCATAATCTTAATTACATATGTAATGAAGGAATATAGTGTTTCAAAATGCAAAATTCTGGTGGTCTGCAACATACAGTGCAAAGAACATGAGTGAAATACTTCTTTCAAACATTATATATAATTTAGATTAAATAATTTAAAAAAGAGAATTCAGTCTTTTTTTAAAAAGTATTGCAGAATTTAGAATGAAATATTTTTTCGCCTTGAAAGGATTCAGCGAACCCGCAATGCACATCCTGGAGAAAGAAATTGAAATAAGTACAACTGGAATCGTATTTGGCTAACCACACTAGGGTTACAGATATTGGAATCCGTAAACCTTACCTCAGTTGGCCTTGCAGTAGATCACAATAGTCATCTCCAGGTTCTTAGGTGTAAAGGATCGTCGGTTTTCAGACAGTACGTTGCGAAACATCGAGAAATTTCTCTCCACATCAACGGATTTTAAGGGTCCATATTTGAACCAAGCGACTGCTTCCTTTCTACAAAAAAAAAAAAAAAAAAAAAAAAAAAAACCTCACAACGAAATTTCCTCCTTTCAATATTTCACTTATATTGCACATAATTTGTACCCCTTAGTTTTTTAAGCATTAGTTTCGTTTTTTCATTTCATTTTTATCTCGCACTACAGAAAATATATTTAAGAGATGATGATTGAACTAATGATGATTCGAATTGAGAATGGGCAGTACAATGCAGTCTAAAGGAGGCGAAGTTGCGAAATAAAAGCCGTTAAGACCTAAACAAGGCTAAAGAAGGACCTGTAATCCAAAAACGCCGATAAAAGCAAAAAACAAAAAAAAACAAATAAAACCCACCATTTTCAGGCCTACAATGACCTAGAATGAATATGTATTATGTTGGGCCTCGTCTTCGCACACTCGTGAAAAAAAAAAAGGATATTTCCTCAACGTTCGAGCCCTACTTATAAAATTCTGCTCCAGCAACATGTGGCCCATATCCCAGATTTCAAGTCTCCCATTGTTTAGACAATTGTTTAACACTCAGGTTCAAGTTATTGGAGTTGATAATACTGCTAGTTAGACCTGAAATGACCTAGGAAGAAATGAAGCAGAGGGAACCCAATACCAGTTCAGGGACACTGAAAGCATCAGTTGTGTCACATTGTTTGCAATGAACCTACGAATGCAAGCAACAAAGAGAGAATTGAGAGGCCCAATGGAAAAGAGACACATACCATGAAACCATAAGTTTACAATGAAGAGGAATTTGTGTAAAAATTACGCATGCAATTGAAATTACTGAAACCTGTTTTCAAAATGAACAATATTACACACATTCAATTAAATATTGGCTAAAATATAGTCATACACTACCGGTACGCATTTATTACCGATTTTAGTTAAAATAATAGCATTGAACATGAGCCATATGCTTATTAGGTGTAGTTCAGAATACTATGTTTGGAAAAGGAAATGTTTCACCGAGTGTGTTGATCGCGCTGTTAGGATCGCGTAGCTATGTGCTTGCATTCGGAAGATGGTGGTTCGAATCCCACTGTCGACAGCCCTGAAGATCGTTTTGCATGGTTTCGCATTTTCACGGCCGGGAAATGCTGGGGCTGTACCTTAATTAAGGTCTCGGCCTCTACCTTCACAATCCTAGCCCGTTTCCATCCATGCGTCGTCGAAAGCCTTCGATGACTTAGTGTGACGTTAAGGCACTGGAAAGAAAAAGGAAATGTTTCAGAAATTAAGCATCATTCTATGTAAGATGGTGACTGGACGTGCACGTGTTTGAGGGAGACAGATATGTCAACTTTCCTGGACATACTGTAGCTCTCTAGATATATTTCAGTTTTGCATTTACACCCACTGAGCCGATACGTTCCTTAATGAAAACTGATAACTCGTTGAGTAGCTGTCAGCTTGCAATGGGAAGATGGTGCGTTCAAGCTCCACCTTCACAGCCCCCCCCCCCTACAAAAATGAAATGGCGTATGGTTTTTAGTGCCAGGAGTGTCCGAGGACAAGTTCGGCTCGCCAGATGCAGGTCTTTCGATTTGACGTCCGTAGGCGACCAGCGCGTCGTTATGAGGATGAAATGATGATCAAGACGACACATACACCCAGCATCCATGCCAGCGAAATTAACCAATTATGGTTAAAATTCCCGACCCTGCCGGAAATCGAAACCGGGACCCCTGTGACCAAAGGCCAGCACGCTAACCATTTAGCCATGGAGCTGGACCGTCCCGAAGATTTCCATTTTTACATCAGGCAAAAACTACGTCTGTATATTATTACTATGGCCTCCCCAGTCTTTGCCCGTTTCCTATCTCATCGGCGCTGAAAATCTCTGAAAATCTCGATGTCAATAATCTATATATATAAAGTAACTTGTCCTGACTGACTGACTGACTGACTGACTGACTGACAGATTCATCATCGCCGAGCCAAAACTACTGGACATAAAGGAATGAAATTTCAAGGATATATTCATATTAAGATGTAGGTGCTCGCTAAGAGAGGATTTTTGGATATTCCGTCGCTAAGGGGGTGAAAAGGGGGTGTGAAATTTTAAAATGAGTGTATATATATCTCAAAACTTTAAAAGTTTACAGATGTGAAAATTGGTATTTAGAATCTTCTTTAAAAATAAGCAAACCCGTATTTTTTTATTTTCAGAAAATCCCAATAGGATGGGTGAAAGAGGGTGAAAAAGGGGTTGAATGCCTTTTAATCAGGATACCGGTACTTATATCTCAGAAACCGCAGACATTACAGACCTGAAAATTGGAACTTTTGTTCGCTTTTAAACATTAAGAAGCACGTATTTTTTTGTTTTTGGAAAATCCAATTAATGGGAGGGTGAAAAGGGGGGTGAATTTTTGAAATGAGTGCATCTATATCTCAAAACTTTTAAAGTTTACAAATGTAAAAATTGGTATTTAGAATCTTCATTAAAAATAAAGAAGCACGTATTTCTTTGTTTTCGGAAAACCCCAATGGGAGGGGTGAAAAGAGGTGAAAAAGTGGTTGAATGCCTTTAAAGAGAATACTTATATCTCAGAAACTGAAGATATTACAGACCTGAAAATTGGTGTTTAGGATCTCTTTTAAAAATAAAGAAACACGTATTTTTTGTTTTTGGAAAATACAATTCATGGTGGGGCTGAAAAGGGGGTGGAATTTTAAAATGAGTGTATCTATATCTCAAAACTTTTAAAGCTTATAGATGTAAAAATTGGTATTTAGAATCTCCTTTAAAAATAAAGAAACATAATTTTTTTGTTTTCGGAAGATCCCAATAGGAAGGGTGGAAAAGGGTGAAAAACGGGTTGAATGCCTTTAATGTAGCTACTTATATTTCAGAACCTGAAGATATTACAGACCTGAAAACTGGTGTTTGGGATCTCCTTTAAAAATAGAGAAACACGTATTGTTTCGGTTTCGGAAAATCCAATTAATGGGGAGGGGGTGAAAAGGGGGCGATTTTTTAAAATGAGTGCATCTATATCTCAAAACTTTTAAAGTTTATAGATGTAAAAATTGGTATTTAGAATCTCCTTTAAAAATAAAGAGACATGTATTTTTTTGTTTTCGGAAAATCCCAATAGGAAGGGTTTAAAAGGGTGAAAAAAAGGTTGAATGCCTTTAATGAGGCTACTTATATTTCAGAACCTGGAGATATTACAGACCTGAAAATTGGTATTTGGGATCTACTTTAAAACTAAAGAAGCAGGTATTTTTTCGTTTTTGGAAAATCCAAGTAATTGGGGGGGGGTGAAAAGGGGGGTGGATTTTTAAAATAAGTGTGTCTACATATTAAAACTTTAAAAGTTTACAGATATAAAAATTCGTATTTCGAATCTCCCTTAAAAATGAAGGAAAACGTATTTTTTTGTTTTCTGTAAATCCCAATAGGAGGGGTTTAAAATGGTGAATAATTGGTTGAATGCCTTTAATGAGGATACATATATCTCAGAAACTGAAGATATTACAGAACTGAAAATTTGTATATGGGATCTCCTTTAAAAACAAAGAAACACGTATTTTTTGCTTTTGGAAAATCCAATTAATGGCGGTTAAACAGGAGTGACAAATTGGGGTGAATTTTTTGAAAGACTATATCTACAGAACATCTGAGGAACGTAAAATGTTGCAGACGTAAAAAGCGTGTATTTGGAATCTCCTGTAAATGTAAAGAAACATAGGTGATTTGTTTTTGGAAACTCCACTTAAGGGGAACTGAAAGTGGTGAAATTTTTAAAATGAGAATTTCTACAGTATATCTCAAAAAAGTTAACATATTACAGAAGTGAAAAATTGTATTTTTTATCTTATTAAAAATTTAAAAAATTTAGTTTTCGGAAATACCACTTGGGTGGAGGGGGGGGTAAAATTGACTGAAGATAGTGTTGATTTCTTTTAATTAGGCTACTGATATCTCAAAAATGAAGATGTTACAGACGTGAAATTTGATATTTGGAATCTGCTTTAAAAAGTAAAGAAACGCGTTTTCTCGGAAAATCCAATGAGGAGGGGGGGTGAGAAATTATAGAAAAATTAATTGACTTAATTGTATGAGAATACTTACATCTAATAAAAACTATATTTGTTACAGGCGTGAAAATTGGTTTTTGTATCTCCTTTAAAATCAAAGAAAAACGCGTTTTGGGGGGAATAATCTTGGGGGGCGGGAGTGAAAAGGAGTTGAATTCCTTTCATAAGGACACATAAATCAAAAACTGAAGAGGTTAGAGTCGTGATAATTGGTATTTAGAAGATCCTTTACTATTAAAGAAACGAGTTTGTTGCAGGAAAATTCACTTAGGGGGGGGGGGTGAAAGATGTGAAAAAAGTTAATTATTTTTATGGGGATACTTATATCTCAAAACTGAAGGTTATAGACGTGAACATTGGAGTTTGGAATCTCTTTTAAACATAAAGAAACACGCCTTCTTTTCTTTTTTGCGGGGGGGGGGGCGGGGGGAATGAAACTAACGACGGTGGGGTGTAAAAGGAGGTTAGACCAATTGATTTTACTGTTTATTCATTCCATTCCTGACCCTGTCGAATGACTGGAAACAGGCTGTGGATTTTCGATGTACTTATTCTGATCATAAACCGATCATTTTTAATCTTTCCTGGGTTCGTTTTCAAGAACCATCTTTTCCTTGGGAGAACGTTCTTAGATTACAGTAGATTCTCCTGGCATATAAATAAAAATTAAAAACATTTGAAATAAACGATAGAAATGAGATTGATTGTCCAATTGTTCACCTCTATAATAAGGTCAATAATGCACGGAAGTATGTCATTCGTATCGCCAGAAATTCCGCGTACTTGCCTACGCGCGACAATGGTGCTGGTCACAATGTCAAAAATGACAATGGCAGCAGATGGAATTTACCGCCAATTAGCGGTCTTACATCTTGCTGTGGGGTCCAGAACATCTATAATAATAATAATAATAATAATAATAATAATAATAATAATAATAATAATAATAATAATAATAATAATAATAATAATAATATTCTAGACGGTCGTCAAATGTGCGGACCGCGCTGGAAACGTGTCTGGACGGGTAATGACTACAAATGCAGTCCGGCCGCGGGTTCAGTACTGCCAAGGCACCCAAGAAGACACCACGCCGAATCTCCTCAAGAATTTGATCCATATTAAAAATGCTTATAGGAAAAGATGTCAAACATTTAGGGACCGAACTGACCGGGTGGAATACGTGGTCCTAGCCCGGGAAGTACGAAATCGATTGCTGGAAAGAAAGATTGAAAAATGGGAGGGAACTTGCCGTAATCTCTCAGAAAACGAGTCAGATTTCGAATTTTGACGGATTATATATAAATCGATATCCATTCAATTATAAATTTCAGTATAATACCGTAGCGAAGCACGGGTATCTTGCTAATAATAATAATAATAATAATAATAATAATAATAATAATAATAATAATAATAATAATAATAATAATAATAATAATTTTTTTATTTATTTATTTTATTTATTTATAACTTATCTAAAATAGATTTGCAAATATGCAGTAGGATATTATACATTATCTTTGCAATTATTTACACCTGCAAAGCACTTGATGTGCTTATCTGCCGGTGTAGTTGTTTCACATTTATATACAATGTTGCAATCCTTACTGTTTACAACATTAATAAGGTATGTATATTTACATTAGCATTGTAATTTTGTCCTGTGGTGTGAGTTTTTCTTAATCCCTGAAAGTATCACTCAAAATAGATAAGTCTTTGGTACATTTTTCATTCATGAACAAATATTTAAACTGTAATTTTATTATCTATGATCCATAGTTTCACATGTTTTTTTAGTTGATATTTGGTTTTCAAGTGTGTCAATTCTGAGGGCAACTTGTTCAAAAATTTAGGAACTTCAACTTGCAGTGTTCTGGATCCATATTTGTTGTAGTACCTCATGACCTGAAAATAACTTATATGCCTCAGTCTTGTTCCATGTGTATGTTCATTAACAATTCTATATTGTGGCTTCCAGTAATTTTCTTTAATTATGTTGTACATATTTAGTTGTTTAACTCTCAAGAACCTTTCCTTCTGGTACATCCCTGTTAACATATCCTCACTTAAGCTAAATATTCCTCTGTTTTCATACCAAAAGAATGCTTTGACAATGCGATTTTGTAACATTTGTACCATGTTTATGTCTGTAACAGAAGCTGAACCCCATACACTTACACCATATGATATAAGTGACTCAACAAGTGAATGATAAACCAATTTTAAGCTATCATGAGGTATTATATACTTAACCATTTGCATTTTGAACAAGCTTAGCCTCAGTCTTTCACACAACTTATTAATATGTTGCTTCCATGAAAAATATCTATTATTATACCTAAATATTTCATGTTATCAACTTCCTCTATTACATAGTCACAATTGCATGATTTTTGTTCACCATCGTGAATGCACTGAACTGAATGGCCTGTTATTTTAATGTTTTCTCTTTGCATTTTTGGGGTAGTAATGTACAAGACTTTTGTTTTTTAAGTGTTAATTATTAGACCCTTATCATGGCACCATTCTTGAAAGTAGTTGTAGGGCCTACTCCATTTGTAAATGCTTCTCTGCTACTTTTGGGCTTTTATGTACTGATACAATTAGTTTATCGTCTGCATACATGAAATATTTACATTTTTTAAAACATGAGCTTATATCATTGACAAAAATAATATACAAATAATAATAATAATAATAATAATAATAATAATAATAATAATAATAATAATAATAATAATAATAATAATAATAATAATAATAATAACAGAGTGTGTCTATCGCTATGATGCAGCCATTGTAAGGCAAACCGTCTGCTGAGTGTTAGTGTGGTGGAAGATAGTGTTGGGTATGGTGCATGAGTTGCACGGATGTTGGGGACAGCACAAACACCCAGTCCTTGGACCAACGGCATTACATTAAGCATTTCAGGTTAAAATCCCCGACCCGTCCAAGTATCGAACCCTGAGCCCTCTGAACAGAAGACCACTACCCTGATCATTTCGTACAAAGAGCCGAAATTAATAATAATAATAATAATAATAATAATAATAATAATAATAATAATAATAATAATAATTTTTCTTTTACCAAACGCGTGACTTATCTATATAAATAAAAATTGCATTTTGTCTTTATGAAAAATCACAATGTTGGTTGTCAAAAAATCAATTTATGTATGAACAGAGAGTGGTGCAACCCGTAGTTTATAAAAAAACTAAAAGACCTCGCTCCCTGTTCCTATACAGGTTTAGTATTCGTCTTCTTTATCTGTTTACCCTCCTGGGTCGGTTTTCCCCTCGGACTCAGCGAGCGATGCCACCTCTACCACCTCAAGGGCAGTGTCCTGGAGCTTCAGACTCTGGGTCAGGGAATACAACTGGGGAGAATGACCAGTACCTCGCCCAGGCGGCCTCACCTACCATGCTGAACAGGGGCCTTGGGAATTGAACCCACCTCTAATCAGTTGACCTCCCCAGGCTGAGTGGACCCCGTTCCAGCCCTCGTACCACTTTTCAAATTTCATGGTATTTGTTGCTAGTGTTTGTTTACCTCAGTGGGTAGAAGGCGACAGCGGGGCGAGCAGCGGGAACGTCAGTGGACCTAGTACAGTCATCACATGAGTCCCACATTAGAGACAGGACTAGAGACAATTGTGTGACTGCTACAAATGTAAAACAAACAGAACGAATTCGTCAGAATGGATTAAAAACAAAACAAAAAGAAACAATACAATAAATATAAATCCCCGGAACGTTAGAGCGAAAAGAATCTATGTATCATCAAGGTCTAACTAAGTGAGCAGTGATAGATTTGATGATGATGATGATGATGCTTGTTGTTTAAAGGGGCCTAACATCGAGGTCATCGGCCCCAGTGATAGATTTAGCGCGCTACTGTACCTGTAGACAGAACCGGATGGCACAACACAGGGCATAGAAATCGGTAGTTTTTGGCATGGTCGATTGCAATCGTATTTTGAACGCATAATACAACGAAATGTTTGAGTTTAAGATCGACAATAAAGGAATTGTCAGCACCAGAGGTAATCCAATAATAGAAATTCTATGACCGCATAAAATGAGCAGCTAATAACACGTGAAGACAGAAAGTATTCGTTAAGTTTGCGACAGATGTCTCTGGGAACTTCCAAACAGAAGCAGCAGACTTCGCTGTAAGAAAAGCGACAATAAACTCAACACTAGGCCTATGGCTGCGAAACCATCCCGTGTGAAGACAACTTCGAATCGCGAGCAGTTCTTGCATCTCTCTTTTCTTTTTGAATGTGATATTGGCATAATTACTCGTTTCCAAATAATGGATTCATTTTTTACCCTACCGAGCTCGATAGCTGCAGTCGTTTAAGTGCGGCCAGTATCCAGTAATCGGGAGATAGTGGGTTCGAGCCCCACTGTCGGCAGCCCTGAAGATGGTTTTCTGTGGTTTCCCATTTTCACACCAGGCAAATGCCGGGGCTGTTCCTTAATTAAGGCCACGGCCGCTTCCTTCCAATTCCTAGACCTTTCCTATCGCATCGTCGCCGTAAGACATATGTGTGTCGGTGCGACGTAAAGCGAATAACAAGAAGTAGCATTTTTTACCCTGAAGAGGTCCGTTTGTATCGGATGCTACGTACTGCCACTGTTATGAAAACGTGATTCACTCGAAAAGAGGGCTGTTCATAAATGGGCTGAATCGTTAACCACATTGTGTAATGTCCATCGACAAAATACTCCCCAAGCGTCGAAATTAGACCGTAGAGCTTTTAAACGGTATGTGCGAAATTTTTTGTTATGCAATAAATAATCAATACACCATCTTAATCGAATAGCTGCAGAGTATATGGAAATATCAATTTAAAACACTTGATTTTTCTTTCTTTCTTAATCTGTTTACCCTCGGACTCAGCGTGGGATCCCACCTCTACCGCCTCAAAGGCAGTGTCCTAGAGCGTGAGACTTTGGGTCGGGTGGATACAGCTGGGGAGGAGGACCAGTACCTCGCCTAGGCAGCTTTACCCGCTATGCTGAACAGGGGCCTTGTGGAGGGGGGGAGATTGGAAGGGATAGAGAGGAAAGAGGGAAGGAAGCGGCCGTGGCCCTAGTTAGGTACCATCCCGGCATTTGCCTGGAGGAGAAGTGAGGAAGTGGGGAAACTACGGAAAACTACTTCGAAGATGGCTGAGGTGTGAATCGAACCCTCCTCTACTCAGTTGACCTCCCGAGGCTGAGTGGACCCCGTTCCAGCCCTCGTACCACTTTTCAAATTTTCGTGGTGGAGCCGAGAATCGAACCCGGGCCTCCGGGGGTGGCAGCTAACCGCGCTAAGCACTACACCACAGAGGCAGACTTAATATTTATTTATTTATTTATTTCGCGTATGATAATGTATCAATTGTCAATAATCGGCATTTGGAGCTGTCGCCCAGGTGGCAGATTTCCTATCAGTTGTTTACCTCGCTTGTTCCTAAGCGTTTTTTTCTTTACAAGTAGTTTTATCTCTCACCGACACAGATAGGTCTTATGGCGACGATGGGACAGGAAAGGGCTACGAGTGGGAAGGAAGCGGCCGTGGCCTTAATTAAGGTATAGGCCCAGCACTTGCATGGTGTGAATATGGGAAACCACGGAAAACCATCTTCAGGGCTGCCGACAGTGGAATTCGAACCCACTACTGTACCTTCCGAATACTGGATGCTGGCCGCACTTAAGCGACTGCAGCTATCGAGCTCGGTCCAAAAGTTTTCAAAAACTTGCAAATTTATCGATTATTTCCCTTGAAAATTTATTCCAAACCCCTATTCCTCGTCCTATAAATGAATATTTGCCCCAATTTGTCCTCTTGAATTCCAACTTTATATTATGATCGTTCCTGTTTTTAAAAGCAGGACTATGGGACGATAATTTTCCACATACATACATACATACATACATACATACATACATACATACATACATACACACACATACATACATACATACATACATACATACATACATACATACATACATACATACATACATACATACATACATACATACTGTACCAGGAAGGCCTAGGTCCTGGTCCATATTAATTGAAAGAAATGTTATTTCCAGCATTAAAGATCCGACCGACGTACGAACATCTATGTAAAGAATGTTCCAGTATGTGCCAGACCCTACGAGTACGCTAGGCGGAGTCAAGTGACGTCACCTGTCGCTCGAAGCTCACCTCCCCTAGAGATATTTCTCGAAAGAATTTTTCTTTTAACAGCTTTTTAACACCTTAACCAATTTCAACGGGACAAACGCTGAATTATAGCAAACATCATAAAAGTTAATCCCTGTAAATTTCAAATTAATTCATCAAACGGTTGTTGAGTTATAACAATTTAAAGTCTCAACGAAATTACGTAATTACGGTCACATGGCCGAGAGAGAGCTGCCACCCCTCCCTGCGCTGGTATCTATATATGTCAAGGCCAGATAGCCCGCAAACCAGTGCAGTGCAGTACAGTACAGTACCGTACAAGGACAAGCAGACAACTGTGTGAGTGAGATAGTGAAGAGACCGGCCCGCGTACAGTATGTTCGCGCAGTCACGGTAGAAGTACTTTCGTCGTATCTCCAGAACGCGAAATTCTATCGCCGATAAAGGACGTCGCACTGCAGTTAGTATGTCGCGTCGCGATTACAATATAATCCTAAAAAGACATTTAAGACTGTAACACGAGTGAACTTATTGGAGTACAAATATTAACTATTTCATTACGTGTGGACTTAGGCAACGTCAAGTAACATTAAACTTCTACAGAGCCTAATACTTAAGAATCACCAGAACTTATTTTTTTTCTCGAGTATTGCATTATATTTCTTTATTCACGTCACATCAATATTTTGAATGAAAAAGTAAGAACTTTTCTGAGTTAATATAACAGGATTAGCAGAAAATCTAACTTAATGACTGTGTTCACAGACTGTGCTTATCGACTTGCTTTCTTTTTTTTTCTTTCTTCAAGTGTGAACTGTGTGATTAAGAACGTTTCAATAACGACTGTAAATAGTATTTAGTACAGAAAGGACTGTGATTCTTCATACGCCATAAATAGTGTTCAACAGTGTAAGTGATAACCAGTCGCACTAAATGAATTTTCGCGTGCGAAACTCAACAGTTCCAGCTGTCATCACCTCATCGGGAACGTCAACATCGCCGATCCTGATTCTACATGGAACATTCCAGATGTCCATCTTTCGACATTTGGTAACAACAGTTCTTGTCATAAGTGAGTAACAAACTGACTAAACTTTTTCATTTATTATGAACAGTGAAACTTCAGTGTCGCGTGTGAACAATTTCCATAATTTCTCAAAAGTGATAAATTTAATTTCAATTTCATTTCTCGTAGAAAGACTGTAGGATTTCAAGTGTGCTGTATAACGAGATTGACGAACTGAGAACTGAAAACTTTTAATAATTTCTCATATCCATTTACCATTATAAAAGTGTGCTTAGGTTTAAAAAGACTTTAGGTGGAAATTCACACATATGAAAGACTTTGAAACCAATGATATTTATGCCATTTTTTTCAAGAAGATTATTTTCAACATTTAATTTCAATATAAATTTTGAGTCAACAATCATACCGCAGGGTGAGAAATTAATAAATTGTTTTGAAAAAAAAATTATTTACCATCTATTATTCGCTCTGCGAGACTATCCTTCTCTGTATCGGCTCCAAAACCCAGTTCCACTCCCTGAGGTCCTACTCATGCCCTTTGCCCACAACTTTTCCTGGTACAGAGAGGATAGTATAATAATAGATGGCGCCGCAACTTCAAGGGCACGATTCTGGAGCCATACTATAATAATAGATGACATCGCAATTTCAAGGACTCAATTTTGAAGCCGTGCTATAATAATAAATGATGCACTTGCAATAATCGCAACATTCAGGGTTCGATTCAAGTCATTATATTTCGAGCACAGGATTTGACTGCAAAGAACTTGTTTTATTTGACTTATTCGAATATTCCGGAAACATGGATAACATACTTGCAGCAATCGAAGCTCTCAGGCTTAGCATTAATGATCAGAATGCTAAGATTGATAGGTCTAATAACCAGATAGCACAAATGAACACACAAATAGAGCGAATTAATACGCAAATGGTAGAGTCTAATAACCAATTGCAGACTCAAATGATCGAATCTAATTCCCAATTGCAGGCTCAAATAGTTGACTCTAATTCTCAACTATAGGCGCAGTGCTATATCAAGCGAGACCTGAAAATCCCGATTACAGACTTTTCATCTCGTTTCTAAGTAGAAAACTACGACCTCACGAAAAGTCTTATACTATAACTGAACTCGAAGCTTTGGCTGTTGTTTTTTCTCTCCAGTATTGGAAAAAAATCATCTACGGCTATCCCATTACGATTTACACAGACCATAAAGCTCTGACATTCATACTGTCATCCGACATGACAAATGAGAGAGTTTCCCGATGGGCTCTTTTTATTCAACAGTTTGACCTCACTGTAATACATAGGCCTGGTCGGAAGAATGCTCTAGCAGATGCCCTCAGCCGCAACCCTGCTGAAGTTATCGAAGTTCACGAAGTTAACATCATGACTGATGATGACGAAGAATGTCTTCGCAAACTTCGTTACCTTACCCAGATGCAACGAAGAGACGCCAATTGTAGGGAATTAATTCGATTTTTATCAGGTTCGATTCCCGCCGATGATGATGAATTCCCACGTCTCCAACGACTTTCTTCAAACTTCTGTTTAAGGGATGGAATTCTTATGAAATACATTGACTTAGCCAAGACGCAATGCAGGATTTATGCACCTGTTAAAATCAGGAAGACTATCATATGGCATTGTCACTCAATTTCAGGCCATGCTGGTACGGATAAAGTTCTCAACCTTATTAAAGAGAGGTTTACATGGGAATATCTTAGGCGAGACATTAGGAGAATTTTACGGTCCTGTGATTTATGCCAGCGGATCAAACCGAATAATTATCTCCTCAAGGAATTTCCCAAACCGCTGATCCCGGAAAAGCCCGGAGAAATAATGGCAATCGATCTGTACGGCCCTTTGCCAAAGGCGACCAGGGGGACAGACATGTCATTGTAGTTGTGGATGTCTTTTCCAAATATACTATGCTATTGCCTATCCAGAAAGCTAACGCCGGTAACATCTTAAGGAGGCTGAAAAGGAACATCATCCCTGAGATGGGAAAGCCTGAATACCTACTAACGGATCACGGAACGCAATTCACTTCCGTAGAATTCCAACAGGCTTTGGAAGAACTCAACATTCGACATATCATGAATTCTATTAGGCATCCGGAAGCTAACCCTGCTGAAAGAATAATGAGAGAACTCGCGAAATTCTGTCGGATTTATTGCAGTGAACATCACTGGAAGTGGATCGAGGTCTTGCCAGTAATGCAAAAAATTATGAACTCTATTGTGCATGAATCTACTAATGACATTCCTCTCAGCCTACATCACGGGTCAAAACCAGAGCGACCTTGGGACAGAATATTACCAGCCCTACCAAATGCTATTGTGCCGCAGCAAGTCAAGATCAACGACGCGCTGACCAGGTTAAGACATGCAGCCGCCATCAGAGAACGACGCCAGCGTAATAGGAAGTTCAGAAGACCATTGAATCCTGGAGACCTTATTTTAATACGGAGACCAGCTACTTCCAACCCTGAGAGAAGGATTTACGCTAAGTTCTGTCCACTATTCGTAGGTCCTTACCGTATCCGCACTGTATTGAGAAACGGGGCTTATGAAATTGTAAGATTGGACGGCACTTTCGAGGGTATTTATAACTCAGCCAATTTAAAACAATATGTACCACAGGAAGAGTAAAGCCTGGAAAAGAAAATCCTGCGTATTTTCTTTTCGTCCAACCAAGGGGAAGATGTACCAGGAAGGCCTAGGTCCTGGTCCATATTAATTGAAAGAAATGTTATTTCCAGCATTAAAGATCCGACCGACGTACGAACATCTATGTAAAGAATGTTCCAGTATGTGCCAGACCCTACGAGTACGCTAGGCGGAGTCAAGTGACGTCACCTGTCGCTCGAAGCTCACCTCCCCTAGAGATATTTCTCGAAAGAATTTTTCTTTTAACAGCTTTTTAACACCTTAACCAATTTCAACGGGACAAACGCTGAATTATAGCAAACATCATAAAAGTTAATCCCTGTAAATTTCAAATTAATTCATCAAACGGTTGTTGAGTTATAACAATTTAAAGTCTCAACGAAATTACGTAATTACGGTCACATGGCCGAGAGAGAGCTGCCACCCCTCCCTGCGCTGGTATCTATATATGTCAAGGCCAGATAGCCCGCAAACCAGTGCAGTGCAGTACAGTACAGTACCGTACAAGGACAAGCAGACAACTGTGTGAGTGAGATAGTGAAGAGACCGGCCCGCGTACAGTATGTTCGCGCAGTCACGGTAGAAGTACTTTCGTCGTATCTCCAGAACGCGAAATTCTATCGCCGATAAAGGACGTCGCACTGCAGTTAGTATGTCGCGTCGCGATTACAATATAATCCTAAAAAGACATTTAAGACTGTAACACGAGTGAACTTATTGGAGTACAAATATTAACTATTTCATTACGTGTGGACTTAGGCAACGTCAAGTAACATTAAACTTCTACAGAGCCTAATACTTAAGAATCACCAGAACTTATTTTTTTTCTCGAGTATTGCATTATATTTCTTTATTCACGTCACATCAATATTTTGAATGAAAAAGTAAGAACTTTTCTGAGTTAATATAACAGGATTAGCAGAAAATCTAACTTAATGACTGTGTTCACAGACTGTGCTTATCGACTTGCTTTCTTTTTTTTCTTTCTTCAAGTGTGAACTGTGTGATTAAGAACGTTTCAATAACGACTGTAAATAGTATTTAGTACAGAAAGGACTGTGATTCTTCATACGCCATAAATAGTGTTCAACAGTGTAAGTGATAACCAGTCGCACTAAATGAATTTTCGCGTGCGAAACTCAACAGTTCCAGCTGTCATCACCTCATCGGGAACGTCAACATCGCCGATCCTGATTCTACATGGAACATTCCAGATGTCCATCTTTCGACATTTGGTAACAACAGTTCTTGTCATAAGTGAGTAACAAACTGACTAAACTTTTTCATTTATTATGAACAGTGAAACTTCAGTGTCGCGTGTGAACAATTTCCATAATTTCTCAAAAGTGATAAATTTAATTTCAATTTCATTTCTCGTAGAAAGACTGTAGGATTTCAAGTGTGCTGTATAACGAGATTGACGAACTGAGAACTGAAAACTTTTAATAATTTCTCATATCCATTTACCATTATAAAAGTGTGCTTAGGTTTAAAAAGACTTTAGGTGGAAATTCACACATATGAAAGACTTTGAAACCAATGATATTTATGCCATTTTTTTTCAAGAAGATTATTTTCAACATTTAATTTCAATATAAATTTTGAGTCAACAATCATACCGCAGGGTGAGAAATTAATAAATTGTTTTGAAAAAAAAATTATTTACCATCTATTATTCGCTCTGCGAGACTATCCTTCTCTGTATCGGCTCCAAAACCCAGTTCCACTCCCTGAGGTCCTACTCATGCCCTTTGCCCACAACTTTTCCTGGTACAATACATACATACATACATACATACATACATACATACATACATACATCTTTGGTTGGGCTGGCGATCGCTATTATTTCGGTTTTCTCGAAAAGTTGTGGTAGATTGCCTGTCTCCACTCTCCAAAATGTTCGAGAAGAAAGTTGACAAAGCCATCTGATCGTAGCTGGTCCACAATACAGTAGAAACTCGGGGTAATATCTATCGACACCTTTAGATATTCCTGGTTTTATACACTCGAGAGCTTCTATGGTCTCGTCTAGTTGAAAAGGGACTGAAAATTTTGAGAATTTAGGTGCTACGCGCTTCTTTATATTCAGCTGAGTTTTGACTTGTCTTTTAAGGCCTCATGCCTTTGTGTCTTTTGAGATAGAGCATACAATTGGCCATATTATCCAAATTGATGTTAGTTTTTGGTCTATTGGTAATTTTGGATGTGTCACACCTTTCGATAAGTGACCATGCATTCCTGTTTAGGTAGATATGATCTAGGGACTCCACAGCTTCTTGCCATATTTTCATCCTACTTTCATTTAACGACCTGAGTCGTGTCGGCTTCACCACTATGCTCAAATTCTTTAAGAAGCCGCTCGCTGTCTTCGTTCCAGCCTGGAACATTCTCTCTGTGATAACCTCTGGGTATGGAACGTTTGGCGCATGAAGTTACTCATGTCGGCAGCATACCTTAAGCTGTACTTGTCCCTTAGGTGGTGCTAAACGAGAGACAATGCTAAGACCGAACTATCTGAATAGACCTCTCGGTCAAAAAGTAAGGAGAAATAGAAGAAGTATTCATTCTTAACATAACATTGTGTTACAGTCCCATAGGGGCATGCTCGGCCCTTCATGGATGCAGTAAAGTTGTGAACACCTTAAAAATAACTGCGAGGTGGAGGATTCGGACCGTCAATCCACTTTCAGATCGTAGAGATGACCAGTATCTTACTGAATCAGCCGGAAAGACAACACTTTGCCGTTATGCAGTCAGGAAGAGCACAACTAACATATGCCTGTTTTATTTCGGTATTTAATTTCTGTGCAATATATTTATGTTTTATAGCTTTCATTTAGCATTCTACCGCTACAGATAACTTCGCACAACGTGTTAATTTGATTGTATTACCAGAACATATATTATAACAGCACACAATAAACAAGATGGTTGTAGAATGGTCATTTTTTCTTGGCGAGAGGAATGCATATAGTTGTTTATCTTATGTAGTTCGGCTATTTTTACGTTTCTGCCATATACTTAGGTAGCAAGCAGAGCAATATCGAATTACAAGGCGCTGGTGGACCACTGTGTAGATGTATGTATGTATGTATGTATGTATGTATGTATGTATGTATGTATGTATGTATGTATGTATGTATGTATGTATGTATGTATGTATGTATGTATGTATGTATGTATGTATGTATGTATGTATTGTACCAGTAAAAGAGCCCGACTCTCAGATTACATTTTAAAGTAGCATGACTATAGTTCTCAGGGCGAAAAACTGGATTAATTGTAGCTAGGGCTCGGTACAGGAGGTAGGGTCCTATCTACAGAAAAACTTTGACTATGATTGCACAAGGGTTTATTCAAATAAGTCATGAATTTGCACATCACCTCTAAGTAGAAATGGATGGTCTTCCTCGTATTCCAATAGTATGGCTCGGGTTCTCCAGCTCACCAAGCCAAGCTGGTTGAAGCACGTTCCAGAAGACTCCAGGGATTCCAGGGACTCCAGATACTCCAGACAGAGGCAGCTGGACTGTCTGGATTGACGGCAAGTAGAGATGTCTCGAACTCTGAGGCCCGGGTTGAACCCCGGTGATCCAGGCGATGTTGTCGATAGTCATGTACAACCTCAGCCCAATGAGACTGAGAGGATTGATGTTCCCAAGGTCACTAGTAGCACTGGGTCCATGAAAACCTTGGATGATCAACTTATAAGCAGAGTTCTTGATAATTGTACATCAAGACTTCCAACACTCCTAAAACTATATGAGTGGTATTAATAATTTAGAGTTCATCACTAGGAAAATCCTCGTCCCTGAATAACTTTGGCAACGAAAAATACAAGTCCCTTCTTGTGAAATTATAGTTAAACTCAAAGTTCATTACTGGCGAAGGTGCAAGTCTTCGCCTAAACTCGAATGAAAACACAAGTCCATTCACTTGTAAGTTTGAATATATTTAAAGTTAATCACTGGTGAAATTCATAAAGTCTTTGAGTGACCACTGACGAAAACACAAGTCCTTCCACATAAATAAATTCACTGACGAAATTTATAAGTCTTTTAAACCAACACTGGCAAATGTACAAGTCTTTGAGTAAATGTAAGTGAAATCCTAACTTCGTTTAAAGCCGTTGGAAAGTTAAAGTTCATCACTAGCAATGTTAATCAATCACTGTCTATTAGGAGGATGAGTTCCTCAACAGTCGCAAATATTCCACGTAAATAATACAAGTCCATTTAGTGAACACTTAGAAAAGTTCTGGTCTCGAACACATGAAAATAATACAAGTCCATTCAGCGAACACTTAGAAGAATTCGGGTCTCGAACCCATGTAAATAATACAAGTCCATTTCACGAACACTTAGAAAAATTCCAGCTTCGAAGACACGTAAATAATACAAATCCAAACACTTAGAAAGGTTTCAGTCTCGAAGGCACGTAAATAATACAAGTCCATTTAATTAACACTTATAAATATTCTAAGTTCAATTACGAAGACTTAGAAAATTTTCTACAACACTCGAAGTCTTATGAGTCCACTTTATAGTACTTGGAAGAATCGTCTCCCCACACTTGTATAATGACAGAGTTCCACGATGATAGTAGCAGCAAGGGTGTCCCCGCTGACTACTCAGCTGAGACTGTCTGAATAGGCTACAGTAGGTCCTCCTTTTATTCAATCCGGGATGTCTACGTCATAATACGGTTTGATTGAATATCTCCCGAATCCCTCGATGGATTTGCTTGAAACTCGAGCATTGGGACGTTTAGTTGATCCCAAACAAGATGACATATCGCTCGACTCGCTAGCATCATTATTATAGAAATTTCAAAATTTTCTCCATCGAACTCTCTAGAACAAGTGACGTGGAATCGAGAAAATACCAGTCAAGGCTGGTAACACGTGTTGAGACGAGCGGGCGGTCTAGCTAGCCCATGTGGCTACGTCACAGCTCACAGTCGTCATACTCTCGCTAGCTGGTCCTCGCTGCTAGTAAACAAACCAGGCGCGCTCGGAACATTACGCGTGGTAAATAAACGTAACTTATGCTCAAAAAATACTTATGTACAGGTCGTAACCGGTACAGTATGTATGTATGTATGTATGTATGTATGTATGTATGTATGTATGTATGTATGTATGTATGTATGTATGTATGTACGTATGTATGTATGTATGGTGGAGGTGTATCAAAATTCAATACTCAAACTCAATACTCAATAACCATAGGTGGAAATCGATAGTTGAAGTGAATTTTGAGATTGAGAAGGGATGATAGAAGGGATAGAAACAAACGTTTTCCGGTAAATAACCATGGGTCTGAAACGAATTATCTACTGACAAAATTGCAAACTGTACTGTATGGGTATAATTAATTATGACTCTCATTCTTCAGAACCATCAATATTACATATTCTGTTAAACATGCCATGATGTCAGAATGTAATGTACTGTGACAACACGCAGTACGTTTTCTTTCGTTTAGAACAGAGTTGGGGAATGCATACGACTCCAATAATATTGAATACAAGGAAGAGTTCTTCGCAAGGGTGCTTCAAGCTTCATACTCTATACAACGCATACCTAGGGTCTTTGAACGTGTACGATGCCATGCCGTTGCAGGGCGTGTACCGAAGCAGTAGGACACAATTTTGAACAGATTTTGTGAAAAAAATACAATTAAATAGATATGTTATAGCTTTATTCTCAACAACCTCAAAGTGTACTTCAACTATTGATTCGTCACCGAGGTTTTTTTGTTTCTTTTATTATCCTTAAATGTTTGAGTGTCGAATTTTTATATGTCCCGTATGTATGTATGTATGTATGTATGTATGTATGTATGTATGTATGTATGTATGTATGTATGTATGTATGTATGTATGTATGTATGTATGTATGTACGTATGTATGTATGTATGTATGTATGTATGTATGTATGTATGTATGTATGTATGTATGTATGTATGTATGTATGTATGTATGTATGTATGTATGTATGTATTGTGACCTTTGAACGTATGGAGATTTCCATGTTATGGAACTAAACATGGGAGAATGATATGTTTGCGGTTTTTGTAGAAAAGAGATGAACAGTCTTGGAAACAGAGTAATGTCGACCATGAGCCATGCGATGAGTGTGTTTCGGCTCGGTCTGTTTAATCTGAAGGTATAATTTCAAGGAAAATCTCAGATATTTGATTTTAAAAAAGCAAATCTTTTCATGAAATACTACGATTTAAATTTTGAAACATATTAGGTCTGCTTGATTTTCGACGTAAGGATGGTCATCAACACTTTTAGAATCAAAATTGACAAATATGGAATATTTAAAGGAACGAAGAAGATGACGTATATTTGGGATTATTATTTGAAAGGAGTCGAAACTTACGCCAAACTGAAATTACAGCGGTGATTAATGACTGTGTTTGATGGAAATTGAAGCTAAATAATGTGAACTTTTAGTACCATATACACTAATGACCGCATGCAGATTTTGCAAGGTTTCACCATAGTGTTTCTACATTGTTGCGAGAGCGCCAGCCACCCATATAAAAGGATTGGATTCCAGCATATCTTGTCTTACTCCGTGGCTACTTTCGAGTCTACTGAATCTTTGTACACCTACCTGCAGCGTCTGCACGCTATAGCATCGCCATTTTGCTTGAGTTACCGGCGCGGCTGGATTATGTACACATTCAATGCGGAAGCGAAGTGAAATTGCATTCGAGAATTAAGATGTGTAATTTAAAGTAGTATGAGAGTCCAATATTCGAGTGCTAATTATAAAAGCGCGCGTGTGCTGATACCTCATATTTTGATTCAAGGCGAGTGTAAATTTTGGAGCTTGTAAGTTATTTAAAATGTGTAGCATGAATACAGTATAACCATTCAATTCTTGTTTCAGGAATATCGGACAGAACTGGAGTATGTTAGCGCCGGGTTCCAGTTGATGTACCTCAAGATATCCAGTTAATGGTATGGAGGAACCAAAAAATGGAGAGGACTGATTGGATACCGTGAACTATCTGCGCGAGATCGTGATGAAGCCACTACCAGGTAAGTGGAAATACTTTTTAACCTTTCGTTCATTCTCTTTATATTTGCCTATTTAATTCATTTTTACTTGTTGCCTTATGTTTAACTAATTGTAGCTTGAGGGAATTGATGTAGGATCTTCTTCGTGCAATGGGAAATTAGTGGTAATTAATATTTGTTACTTGAGATTATCGGGACGATGAACAGCAAAGCCGGATCTTCGAAAAGTAAAAATTTAACTGAATATGCTTATGAATAAATGGCGTGCAGTTAGACCGGGATGTTGGTAACTTGCAATTTAATCTGAGTTTATTAAGGTCATGGTTTAACGCGTTTTGTTTCGTTTCACGTTTATACAGAAAGACATGGTGTTCAACCTTCTAAAATAACCAGAGAGATTATCTGAGTCTGGTAGAGTTATGTTAATACAACCGTTCGTAATAAGGCGTATATGAATTTGGGACGCCTATCTTCGAACAAGAGTCTGAAGAATGCTATGCTAATACATATTGAACGATGTGATGGTAATATATATGAACTGTAGAATTATACATGCGTTGGATAGTAATGAGTCATTGGAATATAAATCGTAGTGAAATGAAGTGTTTATAGTAAACAGTCTTTGCGACGGGATGTTATGCGGTTGAGTAATTTTACGGGAAATTGTCTGCGAGTTTTTTGAAGTGGATAGAGTCATATGTGATGATTTATTTTGTTAGTTATCGTGTCGGAAGCGAGAAACATTAAATTAAAGAGAGAATATATAGTGTTTGTATGTGATGATAATGTGTTAAAATCGCATGTTTGTAAGCATAACCGTGATAGTAGTAATTATACATCCGCGGAGGTTGCTTCACGAGGTAATGGCATTGGCATAGCAAATGATTGGATCTGTCAGAAGGTATGGATTTCAATATTCTGAACCCTAACGATATTTGGACAGCTCCAGCTTTGTTATTATGGTATAATTGAGACGTTAATGAAGTATTCTGAAGGAATAATCACGTAGCGCTAGAAACGTGTAGATCATCAGCCATGGTCCTTGATAGTTGCCGCGAATAGGAATATTGCGGGTGAAGTTACTTAGTAGGATTTGATTTGTAGTGTACATGGTAATCTAAAACTGGTACACCGAGTTTATTTCAGCATTGCATTTGGGTGAACCTAAATATGTTCAGCTGTTCATCCGAGGAGGCAGAAAGAGATTCTGTGTGGACTTGTGCACCGACCCCATTGCATGATATTACTATCACTAGGGCTCGGAAGTTGAAGTCCTATACATTGCCTAAAAAAAGGCCTGTAGAAAGGCCTAAAAATAACCAATAAGGGACCTAAAAACTGGCAAAAGGGACGAAAAATGGTATCCAAATTCATTCATAATTGTAGTTTTAATTACATGTTTGATGAAAGAATAAGATATTTTAAAATGCAAAATTCTGTTGGTATGCAACATAGAGTGCAAAAATATACGAGTGAAATACTTCTTCTTTCAGACATATATTTTTAGATTAACATCATTTTTAAGAAAGGAATTCCGTGTTTGTTAAAAATACTTGCAGAATTTAGAATGAAATGGTATTTTCCGCGTAGAATGAATTCAGCGAACCCGCAATGGACATCGTGGAGAAAGAAATTGAAATAAGGATAATTGGAATCATATTTGGCTTAACCACAGCAGGGTTACAGAAATTGGAATTCGGAAACCTCACCTCATTTGGCTTTGCAGTATATCACTATAGTCGTCTCCAGATGCTTAGGTGTAAGGGATCGTCTGTTTTCAGACAGGACGTTGCAAAATATCGATAAACTTTTCTCCATATCAGCGGATGTTAAGGGTTCATACTTGAAACAAGTGGGATCTTCCTCTTCAAAAACAGTCGTATCAAGAGGTTATCCTTTCAATATATCACTTATCTTGCACATAATCTGATATCCCTGGTGTTTTCAAGCACTAGTTTCTTATTTTCGTTTCATTTCACTTTCATTTCATTTCATTTTATCTCTTAGTACAGAAACGATGTTTAAAAGGCGACGGATGAACCAGTGATGATTCAAATTGAGAATGGGCAGTACAAATAGTTGCAAGAAGGTGAAGTTGCAAAAAATAAAGTCGTTACGACCAAAACTAAATGTAAAAAAAGGACATGTAATACAAAAAACCGAAAAATGCAAAACATGACAAATAAAACCCATCCTCTTCTGGCCAACAATGGCCCAGAATGAAGAAATATTATATTGGGCCTCGTCTTCGGTCATCCGAGAAAAAAAGGACTTTTTATCAACTTCCGGGCCCTAACTGTCACCTGTTGTGTAGAGTTTCTTCCTTTTTTCAGATTGGATTGTGTTGTAGTTCGTGTTTTTCTTACATAGTCCAGAAGTGGTTAATATTGTGTTATTATTTACATCCTTCAAGGAGAACCAACAATGAAGCCGGTGTTTGCCAACCGTGTCTCTTTATTGTTTTACTAGCGAATGTACCCGTGCTTCGCTACGGTATTCTACATTGTATTCGAATATCGAAGTAAATAGTGTGCATGCAGTAAATAAGATTGTTTTAAAATTGCATGTCTCTTAGCGTTATCCGAAAAAGAGCATGGGGAGGTCCCCGTACGTTGTTTCCAATGTAAAGTGTTTGTTATGAATTTGTGATATAACGGCAGGCTCACTTGCCTACTGCCATTCACAATCTGGGAAGTTTACATTATAATTGCAGGCCCCATTGCCTACTATGCGGACAGAATCGATTTGGGGAGTTTTCGTTAAAATGGCAGCCCCCCTTTCCCACTTCCACACAGATTACAGTTTTTATTATAATGGCAGGCAATTACCCTACTATCACTCGAAATTGAGTTGTGCAGTTATCATTATAATGCCAGGCCCATTTTCCTACTTTCAGCCAGCTTACTGCCAGTCACACCAAGTTGGTGAGTTTCCATCAAAATAGCAGGCCACTATGCCTAATGCTAGTCACATTTTAGATGAGTACATTTCTTTATAATGGCGGGTACCCTTGCCTACTGCCAAACACAATCGGGTAGGGGAGTTTTAAACAAAACTGCATGCTCACTTGCCTTCTGCAAGTCAAATAGAGAAGTGAACTATTCATTACAATTGTAGACCTTCCTTACTAATGACAGTTACACAGGAGTTGGAGAAGGAACCCTTTCATACTGCCAGTCAAAGCCGGTGTGGGGAGTACTGATTACAATAGCAGACCCACCCTTTCTCGATCGCTACAAATCGACATCAGTGAATATATATAGATCGACATACGAATGTATATGCGTGTTTACAATATTGAAGACCTTCATTTACAGATTAACTGCTACTAAACGTACGTCATATCGACAAAGGATTATACCATAAGACACGCCGGATTTAGTGACCTAAATGGCTGGTCCTATGATATCTCATCTATTCTTGGGTCAGATTGAGTTAGAAACGTGGAACAGGGTAACGTTCTTGTAAGATTATCTCACATTACATTACTTTTCGGATAATTATGTGACAGCTACATACATAGCATTTGGCTCATATATGGCTACTGGGTGGGCCAATTTTCGTGAAGAGTTTGATGATTCTGTATTTCATATAAGTAATCGAAGGTATGAATTATGCATGTGAAAATTCCAAATTGACTTAACATCCATTAATAGAGAAAAATCAAACGTAAAAGGGATACAGATACGGCAAAAAGTCATAAGACCAAGGTTGTAGATCATTCCAGATTGTGCAATCTGTTATGTGATAGGAATTTCCGAAGGTCTGCACCATCATTAAAATTGCCTGCATATTTCGATATTCTTCGGGGATAAAAAGTGAAAAATTTAATGATCTTGGATGTTTTTCCGTTCGTTACAGTCTAAAATGTATAATTTTTTCAAATTTCAATTATCTTCTTTTTCTTCTGGCAGATTATGCCGCAATCTGGATTTTGGGCGAGGCGGGTAAAAATTAGGACTTTCAGGAAACTAAACCAAAAATTATGCAGATGGTCATTATTACCCCTTAAACGGAAAGCTGTACGAAAATTTCGCCAAAATAGTCAGTGTAGAGGCACACAGTCGTTACGATTTGATTTATATAGATAAGGAATCTGCTCCATGTAAAACACCTTTTCGGCTATGTCCGCTGGACTTAACCTGCAAAACTGACCATTCATGATATCTCCCTTATTAATCCTCCTGACGAAAAAATGCACATGAAAAAAGGTTTAGAGGTGGAATTCCATCACGTTTGGTCGATTTCCAGTCAGGTTGGTCTTGTTCTGTATATATTGTGGAAGAGTAAAATCACCATTTCGGTTCCCTATAAACCGCCAGTCCATTCCGGAATATGAAATGTTATTTACGTTTAAAACCTACCTTTGGACAGGTGGGTGCTAAATATGAATTTTGGTTCGAATGTCTTCAGTAGTTTTCAAGTTGTAAGGAATACGCTTTACACGCACCCGCTCGTGAGTTACGTCCGATGGGACTTGTACAAAAAAACGGTCCGTTAATGATATCTCCCTTATTAATACTCGTATCGAAATGATGCACATGAGAAAAAAGGTTTAGAAGTTAATTTCTACCAAGGCAGGTAGATTTAAATTAACGTTGGTTGTGTATATTTTGTGGAAGTGCAAAATCACTGTTTCGGTTTCGTATAAACCCCCAGTCAGTTCAGGGATTTAGAAACAATATTTGCCCTAAAACCTATCAAGGACAGGTGTATTCTAAATATGAGTATTGGTGGAAATACATCCAGTAGTTTGTAGCACTCGCGTACATACGGCGTAATTAAGGAAGAAAATAATACAGTTAAGAAAGTTGAAAGTAATAGAAAATGGATTATAACTGAGGACAGCCGGATAACGACAAATATGTAAATGCCAAGTTAATGTATTGGAAAATCAAATGCCTCTCAATAAATTATGCTAGTGTGAGTTATGGATATAATAAAGCGGTAACAGAGGAGAAATTTAGGTCCATTGATTCCTAGGTAAACAAATAATAAGAAGATGACTAATGGTGTTATTACTTAATCTATTCGAAGGCGGTTAAAACATCCAACGATATTCCGCCAATATCCCGCAGATAGGCCGATTGACGCCTCTCTAGCCTTCTACCCAAGGAACAACCACGAATTTAAAAGCATGATGAGGAAAATGGCAATACGTTACTTCCCTGCTGGCATGCAGTCAGAGACGTTGCCATGGTAACCTGTAGGTTCGTTGTCGGTCTGTCGGTCACTCAATGCAGAGCATGGTACCAGCAGAAAATTGTAAATTTCTCCGTCATGTAAAAAGTAAGGTAAATTATGAACATAACGGAAGTTGTTTATAATGAAGAGACGTTTCACGTACGGTAAACGAAGTTTACAGAAAATCAATAGTGTAAGAGAAAATGGAGGAAAACCATTCTGGTTTTCCTATAAACCCCCCGTCTATTCAAAGATTTTAAAATGATATGCATATTGAAACCTTCCCCGGGATGAGTATACGCTAAATATGAAGTTTAGTTGAGATCTATCGAGCCGTTTCGACGTGATGGTGGAAAAACCATTCTGGTTTTCGTATAAACCCCCGCCTATTCAAAGATTTTAAAATTATATGAATATCGAAACCTTCCCCGGGATGAGTATACTCTAAATATGAAATTTGGTTGAGATCTATCCAGCCGTTTCGACGTGATGGTGGAAAAAACAATTCTGGCTTTCATATAAACCCCCCGTGTATTCAAAGATTTTAAAATGATATGCATATCGAAACCTTCCCCGGGAGGAGTATACTCTAAGTATGAAGTTTGGTTGTGATCTATCCAGCCGTTTCGACGTGATGGTGGAAAAACCATTCTGGTTTTCCTATAAACCCCCCGTGTATTCAAAGATTTTAAAATAATATGATATCGAAACCTTCCCCGGGATGAGTATACTCTAAATATGAAATTTGGTTGAGATCTATCCAGCCATTTCGACGTGATGGTGGAAAAACCATTCTAGTTTTCCTATAAACCCCCCGTGTATTCAAAGATTTTAAAATGATATGCATATCGAAACCTTCCCCGGGATGAGTATACTCTAAATATGAAGTTTGGTTGAGATCTATCCAGCCGTTTCGACGTGATGGTGGAACAGACAGACAAACAGACAGACAAACAGACAAACAGACAAACAAACAGACACGAAACGTAAAAACCACCGATTCGGTCTTGAGTTGACCTAAAACGGATAAATATCTGAAAAATTGGCAAAACAAAAGAAATTACAGACAGCGGACCCCCTACAATTTTATTTATATAGATTGCAGGTTTCGCAGCGTTTTGTATGTTTGTCTATTCATATTTTGCTCTCAAGTTAAATTTGTTTGTTCTAATATTATTTGATTGGTATTTAAGAAGTTTGCAGTATGTTTTTAAAGAGGAATTATGCGAAGGGGGGAGTAATAGTTGCCGAATACGAAATACAAACAAAGAAGCAAATGAAGAGAAGTGACGCTAAATTGTATTGTTCACCTTAGGGATCTGCCTGTCTAAATAACTGTTAGCTTCATATTTGGTGTATTTAAATGTCTTTGATTGATGTTGAGACCATTAAATTTGTGTAATTCGTATTTGTATTTAGAATGTAAGTTAGGAATTCATGAAAAACAGATATGTTGTAGAATGGAGGCAGCCATCATTGTTTTAGTGTTAGAATGCGTTGTTGGACTATGTCGCGCCGATTCTTGCCCATTATTGAAAACACAGTACCTATGCCAACTATCTTAACATGAAAGATATGAATCCCTTGGTTTTGGAAGATGATGCACTTGAATTTTCTACCCACGTTGTATTCTTATATTATTTTATTCTTTAAGAAAATTTGGGACATCTCGCTATGAACATGTTGGGATTTGATCCTGTAATCTTAGAAATGCGTGGCTGCCGATTAATCGGCTGATTTTATTTATTTATTTATTTATTTATTTATTTATTTATGTATTTATTTATTTATTTATTTATTTATTTATTTATTTATTTATTTATTTATTTATTTATTTATTTATTTATTTATTTAAACATTGTTTTGAACATTACAGGTTTCCCCAATCTCAATGCTCACTACTCTATTTATGCATTTATTTTATGCCTTTGTATGCAGTGAATTTAGGGCTCTCGGCCCTTTCTTACACTTAACCACAACATATAGTACATAGTGACATAATTTGAGAGTTAATAAGACTAAATCTATACATATACTGTAAGATAAGAGTTTTGTCTGTACATTGCTCAGAATTTAAATAGAATTTCATTTCTGTATCGGTTGTGTCCACAGTAACAAGGAAATGCACTTTTTAATTTTCCGTAATGTCTGTCTGTTTGTATGTGTGTATGTACGCACATCACGACAAAACGGCTGAAGAGAATTTAATGAAAATGGGTATGTAAAGTCGGCGGATAAGTCGCTACAATCAAAGCCATAAATAATGTTATTCACGCTGAGTAAAATGGTAGTTTAAGGGAAATCCTAAAATTTAATTCTCAAATCTTTATGTTATTAGTGGTCCTATCGATAAATACTACATAACTAAAGTTACATAGTATTAAATTTCCGATAATTTATGTCTTATACATTTTTACCGTGCCGCCTATGATAACAGAGATATTAATGAATTTGTATTTTTACTGCTAAGTCTCTATCAGCGCCGAGTCACGATAAAATGGGAAAACATTTTTTAATGAAAATGGGTATTTAAAGTCGGGGAATAAGGAACAACATTCTACGCTATAAATAATTTTATAAGATGCCCTAATATCACAGAGTAGGAAGAAAACTAAATGTGAAGGCCTGCAATATATAAAGCTCAAAAAATTGATTAACAATAACATTACATTGACCATTGTTTGTTGTGATGTCCTTTGTGTCTTCAACTGCCACTCATCTCCGATAGATGGGATTAATTCTGAGTAGCGAGTTTAACAGCATGCCTGAATATTGGCTGGAAGTAGCTGGGAAATTAGATCTCTCTCTTCTTTAGCATGCTATTCCTCTGGTTCATACATTTTCTGGTACTAGTGGTACGTAACACACTGGTTCATCATAGCATTCGAGCTATTCAGTCCCTACTCTGAGACACTGATTAGAATGAACAGTGTGCACATTTAACGGAATAATGGCAGAGGAGTGTTCGCGGGTGTCTGCGGTCTGGTCATTTCAGCATTGGAACTTTGGACTGTTAGATCGGTAGCGTAGTACTGTCCGTTAAAATTGAGAAAATGTGTGGTTTTTCATGTGATCGAGTACTTTGATAAGCTTGCTTTTAATCGCTACATTCCTACTGATGTCATGGTAATGACCTATGTTGACTTCGGTTAGGAAAACCACAAAGACAGTCTTTCTGAAAATTCCGTAACGAAGCACGGGTACATCAGATAGTTAATGGAATAAAATAGTATTATAATAGTTAATATTATCTACCTACATTACCTAACAATAGGTCTACATCATACTTGCTCTCATTCACTCTAACATTCAACAAGCTGTTCTCTTCTTGCATTTAAGACGAAATCTCGACAAGACCGCTTAAATGAGGCTACTGAAGTGCTATTACGTATACTGACAGGGAGAGAATTCCATAGCCTTGCTCTAGGCACCTGAAAGGAGCGGCTGAGTGATTAAAGGGTATCATAATGGTAGAAGTCGATCTGGTATTGTGCCTATGGATAGAGGAGAGAGTTAAAGTTTGAGAATAGATATTCAAGTGATGATTCGTTCAGAAGGCGAAATATCAGTGTCGTGGTGTGGAGATTTCGTAGTTCATCGATTTCCGCCAGGAGGATAGCTTCTCAAATTAAGGGGAGATATTATGTGTCCTAAAGTTCAAAGAAAATATAAATCTTATGCAAGAGTTCATTGTCTTTGTAATTTTATTGTTTGTTCTACAGTTTCATCTTTTAGTGCAACATCGCAGGTATGAATGGGTGGGGAAAAAATGAGTGCTTGACTCGTGTGTTTTCATACTATGTGGAAGAATTTTATTTTTTTGTTTTTAGGGGGGAAGAGATGCAAATACTTTACTGCAGATACTTCCATTCCAGTTTAATGTGTCATTCATGACGACACCTAGGTTTTTTACAGACTTCCGTAAAGGTACAGCTTCTTCTTTTTCTCACAATTGGCTTTACGTTGCCCTGACAGAGATAGGTGTTATGGCGACGATGGAATAGGAAAGGGCTAGGAATGGGAAGGAAGCGGCCGTGGCCTTAGTTAAGGTACAATGCCCCTAATCGCACGGCCAACTTGCCGGGTAAGGTACAGCTTCACCGCAGAGTATCAGAGTAGACAGATATGTGATGTTTAGGGTATTTAAATGCCTAAGCTCTCCTATCATGATTGGTTGCATTTTCTCGGGTTAATTAATACGTAGTTCTCTTTTGCATAGGAGCTAATTGAATTTAAAATCGAGTTCATTTGGTAGAGCGCATTGTCAATGTCAGAGACATTGGAGTGTTAGTGTATTTGAAGATCGTCGGCATAAAGGTGATAGTTGCGGTCATTCAATTGAGAAGAAAGGTCATTAATATAATTGAAGAATAAAAGAGGTCTAAGAACAGACGCTCGAGGGACGCCAGATAGCTTAGTCTTCCTGTCTGTGGTCGTCGTGTTTGATATGACTCGCTGTCGCCTATTTTTGAGCCCAAGAGCTGAATAACAGAAGGATCCATGCAAAGTTCTTCTTTAAACTTAGCTAACAGTATGTCCATATTAACAGCGTCAAACGCACTGTTGAAGTCTAGAAGGGTAAGTACGGTCAATTTGTGTTCGTCCATTGCCCGTCTAATATCGTCCGTAACCTTGATTGCTGTTGTTGTTGCAGTGCTGTGTCCTTTTTAAAAACCAGAGTGTAAAGGATCAAATAAAGAATATTTTTCCAAGTATTTAACAATTTGTTTATGCATTATATTCTCAATAACCTTAGAAGTGCTGCGAGAATACAGGCAGGTCGGTAGTCAGATGTATTGCTTGCTGGAGAGTTTTTGGAACTGGAACAATGAGTGCATCTTTCCATTCAACTGGGATATTGCCTGAAGTAAGACATGTATTAAATAAATGCGTAATAATGGGAATATTATGTCGATTGTGTAGTTCACGAATGAAATAGGAAGTTCATCTGCTCCTATTGCGTGAAATTTAATAGATATAACGTTCCTTCTTACTTCATGCTCTGTAACGGCAGAAAATTCAAATTAAGGACGGACTGGGGATTGTTGCTTTATTATATTGCCAATGGTGATTTTTACTGCCTTTGTTTCAGGAGTGAAACGTTTCGTGGAGAAATATGTATTTATTTCATCAAAGGACGCCTCAGGATCAGTGTGCTTCACAAGTGGCTTGCCAATACCAAGTGACCGAAGTTGCCATGAGAAACCAGTGTTAATATATATTTTTTTAATGCCGGAGTGAATTACATTTCTTACTACGAATGCCTAGTTAATTCGGCTTCGAAGAACACGGTACTGTTCATGCACGTCAGCTAGTGGAGTCGTCCCAAAGCGTCGGTGTAATGCGTCTCGTTCTTTCATCATCGTCAACATCAGCAGTCAGCCAAAGACAGGGCGGACGTGTTACCCTCTTACTGCGCTTGGGGTCGTGTTTATTGTACAATTGATGTATATGAGAATTAAATATTTCCACTTTCTTATCAATGTCGCTCTTTATCATTATCAGTCTTGCGCATATTGTCTCAGTTGTATTAAATTCGTGCTTTTAAAGTCTCAAAACGTTACATATTTTGGTCGGCATTTAGGCACGCAAAGAGGGTATGCTAAGTATATGAGGTCATGGTTAGATATGTCAGGAACAGATACTTGACCGCGATGAAAGATTTTTTGGGGGGTTATTTGTTTTTACTAGATCTATGAATGTATCAGCGGAACTGGTGGAAGTATGGACGTGGTTGGTGGATTTAAGGGGCAATATAGTCATGTCAAAGAAGGCTCCAAAAACAATCACGTGCTCGTATGATGGTAGCAGTCTCAGTAAGCTGTCTTCTAAATCGCAGAAGTTCTGCACTGCATCAGGAGGCCTATATACTACACCTACCAGCATTTTTACAGTTTTGACAATTACATCTACGAACATGTCTGAAACACTCTCACAGGATATAGGAACTGGTTTTCCGACATGTTCAAATGATCTCCATCAAGATGATGCACTTGAATATACTGAGTCATAATTCTGTATAAAATGCTGGGGCTGTACCTTAATTAAGGCCACGACCGCTTCCTTCCCATTCCTAGCTCTTTCCTACCCACAAGACGACGTGCGACGTAAAACAAATTGTAACAAAAAACTGTATAACAGAGCGAGTTGGTTTCGCTGTTTGGGTCACTTAGCTGTCAACTTGCATTCGGGAGATAGTGGATTCGAACCCCACTGTCGGCAGGGCTAAAGATGATTCCCCGTAGTTTCCCGTGGTTTTTCATTTTCGAATAAGGCAAATGCTGGGTCTGTGCTGTTACTAAGGCCACGGTCGCGTTCTTCCTACTCCAAGACCTTTTCTGCCCCATCGTCACAATAGGACCTGTCTGTGTTGGTGCGATGTAAAAAACAAATAACAAAAATGTCTGTATATTGGAGATTTCTTGAGTGAATTTGGGTTTGTTTTCGCTATGAAGACTACACATATTCCGGAATCTACTGGGAACTACATAAGTTACACAGATGTTAATTCTTTCTCTATTTTTTTTTTTTTTTTGCTAGTGGCTTTATGTTGGACCGACACAGATAGGTCTTGTGGCGACGATGGGATAGGAAAGGCCTAGAAGTTGGAAAGAAGCGTGCCGTGCCTGGTGTGAAAATGGGAAACCACAGAAAACCATCTTCAGGGCTGCCGACAGTGGGGTTCGAACTCAATATCTCCCGGATGCAAGCTCACAGCCGCACGCCCCTAACCGCACGGCCAACTAGCCCGGTTTTCACTAATTTTACTATCTTCAGTTCTATGATGTATTACTTTATTTAAGGAAATACAAACCTTTACAGTTCCTTCTATTTGACAGTTTCATGACCCTGAGTGTTTTTTTTGCTAGGGGCTTTACGTCGCGCCGACACAAATAGGTCTTATGACGACGATGGGATAGGAAAGGCCTAGGAGTTGGAAGGAAGCGGCCGTGGCCTTAATTAAGGTACAGCCCCAGCATTTGCCTGGTGTGAAAATGGGAAACCACGGAAAACCATTTTCAGGGCTGCCGATAGTGGGATTCGATCCTACTATCTCCCGGATGCAAGCTCACAGCCGCGCGCCTCTACGCGCACGGCCAACTCGCCCGGTGACACTGAGTGTTAGGGCGTACGATTCGTAGTACGGATAATAACCAAACCTCTTATAATAAACATAGACTATTTATGTACCTAAATGGCTATTAACATAATAATAATAATAATAATAGTCCTGTCTACAAGTTCCCACGCTCTACCACGTCTTATGAGGAGAGGGTATCGCTGCAACATCCCATATTTTTCGCACAGGTCAATAACCTGCAATTGGGGAGATCTTCTTTGTCCCTAGCAGACCATCCTTTGATTGTCTATTTACAGGCGTGTATTATTTCTTTTCCTGTTTTGCTTGTTAGTTCAGTCTGCTATTGAGTATGGTTGATTTTTCTTTTCTCTAAACGAGATGGTTACTGGCTGCTGAGGATAATGACCTCGCTCTAGTGCTGGAGACTTGTGAGCTCTATAGCATTGTTGTTTCGTTTTATGGGTTTCTTGGTAGCAATTGATAAAATAGACTTCGTAGATTTTATGAGAGGCAGAAGTGTTTTTTGTTTGCATAGTTGGACAGAGTGTGATGGAATAAATTCGAGACTTTTTACCATGGACATTAAATCAATCCCGAAATATGTGAATAGAATGTTGCAAATATAACCATATGAATTCTGCTCTTCAAATTTCAGTTTTAGTCGTTGATTTTTGTAGCTGATATTAGTGCAGTTATTGAAGTTAAACACGAGTTTGCGTTAATGAAACGATGACATTTTATTGCTTTTACGTCCCACCAAGTACTTTTATGGTTTTCGGAGACACCGAGGTACAGGAATTTTGTCTTTTAGGCGTTCTTTTCTGTGCCGGTAAATCTAACGACACGAGGGTGAGCACCTTCAATTACTACCGGACTGAGTTGTGATCGAACCCACCTGCTTGCGGTCAGAGGGCCACTTTACCTTCTAAGCAACTTTGCCTGACACTTGGGTACCTATTTCTGTGGAAGGGGACGAAAATATTGTTAGAAGCATGCGTGGCTCTCCTCAACGTTTGACGAGCGTTATAATATTTCTTTCTAAGTTTAATCATCATCATCATCATCATCCGCAGCTTATCCCGCTTGCTCAAGGTCCCTGCGCGCACTGAGGCATGCAACACATAGCTACTGAAACAAATTGAAGAGATTTTAAAACAAAAAGTGAAAAAAGCAATGCAGCATAGGTATTTTTACATACATAGACAATGGGAGGTACCAACTGACACATATTTTAGAATGAAGAGTTCGGAAAGGGGATTCTGTGTAGTGGTAGACAAAAATACTAAATCAAAAGATGTTAGTGAAAATGAGCAGGCTTAACTCTTTACTAAAATGCTCACCGAAAACCGTTAGAAGCTACGATAAAATTGCGTACCCCTTGAGACGACCCCGCGTACCCCTAGTGGTACGCGTACCTCACTTTGGACACCACTGGCTACGTCATGCACAACGCTTAAGCAGGCCGTTTCATTATTTGTCATATGAAAAATATATAAAGAAGATGGATACTGTGAAATTACGTTTAAGCATACTACAGCCTTAGTAATACAAATCACATTATTCTGATTAGTCCTATATATAAGGAAATATTAGCGATTCATTTGTTCTCTTCCTGTCCAGGCCTTCCTCTCAACTCCCACCACTCCAGTTTCCTTTCAATGCGAATCGGAAAATGAATAGCTAAGTTGCTAATCGACCTTAGTTTAAATACCAAGATCCATGAAATACCAACCAGCTGTCTTCTCGTACTGCTGTAACAGAAGAAAATTAATCTGAATCTGACTTGGTTGCTACTTGCCCCCATTCGACGTAAACACGAAAAATTAGGTTAATATTCAGGAACTACTGTACAGTCACGCGATTTTGGTCGTATGAGATAGAACACTTAAGAAATATAATTCTTTTTCTACTATCCCTTTACCCACACTTGTGGGTTCGCGGGTGTGAACTTGTCGCACGTGTGCATTTGGTCCTGTTTTTCGGCCAGATGCCCTTCCTGACGCCAACCCTATGTGGAGGGAAATATTTACAATCGCGTGCTCTTGTGGTGGTTGGTTGTAAGGTGTGTTGTCTAAATATGAAGAGGAAAGTGTTGGGACAAACACAACCACCCAGTCTGCGAGCCAAATGAATTAATCAGATGCGATGTAAATCCCCGACTCAGCTGGGAATCGAACCCGGGAGCTTCAGCGCTGACCATTCAACCAGGGAGACGGACAAATAAGAAATATAACTCTCTCCACTATTATTTAATATATGGAAAAATATAATAAGATATGAAAATCGAAGCTCTTATTTACAAACAGAAAAAAATCAACTAGACATATTTTTTAATTAATCTAAATCTATATATATATAAAATAAGAGTTTTGTCTGTATATTGCTTAGAATTTTAAAAGAATGGTATATCTCTAACGGCCATGTCCACAGTCACAAGGAAATGCACTTTTTACTTTTCCATAATGTCTGTCTGTCTGTCTGTCTGTCTGTCTGTCTGTCTGTCTGTCTGTCTGTCTGTCTGTCTGTCTGTCTGTCTGTCTGTCTGTCTGTCTGTCTGTCTGTCTGTACAAGCATCACGAGAAAACGGCTGAAGAGAATTTAATGAAAATCGGTATGTGAAGACGGGGGATGAGCCGCTACAACTTAGGCTATAAATAATTGTACTCACGTGGAGTGAAATGGTAGTTTAGGGGAAGGCCTAAAATTTAATTCTCAAATATTTATATTATTAGTGGTCCTATCGATAAATACTACATAACTAAAGTTATATAGAATTAAATTTCCGATCATTTTTGTCATACATTGTTACCGTACCGGCTTTGATAACACAGATATTCATTAATTTGTGTTTTTGTTGCCAAGTCCATATGAACGCTGGGCCACGAGAAAATGGGTTAACAGAATTTAATGAAAATCGGTATATAGAGTCGGGGAATAACAAACTACAGTCTAAGCTATAAACAATTTTATTCATCCAGGATGAAATTGTAGTTTAGGGGAAGGCGCCTAAAAATTTTTAAATACCTAATGTTATTGGACCTATCGAAAAGGACTGTACTATAATATAACAAAAGTTATAGAGAACAACATTTCCGATCATTTATGTTTTATTGAGTTTTACCGTACTGACTATGATAAGAATGGTGTTTCAGAGTCGGAAGAAAACTGAATGTGAAGGCCTGCAATATCGAAAACGCATAACATTGATTAACAATAACATTACATTGACCATTGTTTGTTGTGATGTTCTTTGTCTGTTATGGTGCCACTCAACTCCGATAGATGGGATTACTGCTGCGTACCTAGTATAACAGCCTGGCTGAATATTGGCGGGAAATAGCTGGGGAGTTAAAAAACTTACTTCTTTAGCATGCCATTCCTCTGGTTCATACATTTTCTGACACTGCTGGTACTTAACACACTGGTTCATCATAGTATTCCAGCGTTTCGATCCATACTGTGATACGTTGTTTGAATGAACAGTGTGCACTCTTAAGGCAGAGGCTCGCGTAGTAGTAGTAGTAGTAGTAGTAGTAGTAGTAGTAGTAGTAGTAGTATACCTGGTCTAGAATTACAATTGAGTTCTATTCCACATTACAGCACCACAGTTCACTTAATAACTCAAAATTCAACCTTGAAAAGAGCAGCTTCTTAAGAAAAGCTTCTTCGTCTTCACTTTTATTAAATTCTTCATTCATTTTATTCCAAATTAGCAGTGAAGAGGGGGTTTCTCCTCCGGCTTGGAGGGAAAATTTGTCTCCAAGTCAGATAGATTTTTCCGCCGCCAGTGTAGTGAATTGAGATTTTACGACTCATCGGGTCCTCCTAGGAAACAGATTAGTAAAAGGAAAGTACATAGATTTTGCCCTGGGACTCTCCACTATTCGACATCACCCCCTCCCCCCCCCCCCCCCCCCGCCGCCGTTGAAAATAGACGAAGAGTGTTCACGGATCACGGCTGTCTGCGGCGTGGTTATTCCAGCTCTGGAACTTTGGACTGTTAGATCGGCAGTGTAGTAGGTACTGTTCGTAAAAAGTGAGAAAATGTGTGGGTTTTAATTTGATCGAGTGTTTCATATGAAAGCATTGCTTTTAATCGCACCGTTCCTACTGATGTCATGTTCATTTCAGTTGGGAAAACCCCTAAGGCAGTCTTTCTGAGGATGTAAAAAGGCAGGTGGAGAGTGAGTGTCTGCCATTATAACGAAAACTCCCCAACTTGATTGTGACTGATTGCAGGCAAACGAGCCTACCATTAGAATCAAAATTTCCTAACCCAGTCTTCACATGAGAAAAGACGTTTTGTGACTTCCCCGTCGCGTTTCTAGGGTAACGTTAAGAGCTATGCAATTTAATACAATCTTGCTCACAACGTGTACACTACCTAACCTAGAATTCTGTAAACAATGTAGAATTCCGTAGCGAAGCACGGGTACATCAGCTAGTCTGATATAAAACGACGTGTAAACTTCCGTTCTGTGTGAATTATAGTGTGTGTCTGCAATGACAAGAGATGATTGTCTTTTAACGTGGACGTGTAGTGTGACTGCGCGAGGTTGGCTGGGCGTTCCTCACAGTTGCAACTCGCGGGAGTCCGGGTGGTCCATCGCTGGTTGAGATGATGAGACAGGGGGTTCTCACAGCAAACGTTTCCCACCAGTGGGACCTCGAAGTACAGATGAGCACCTGACAGAAGGACAGATACAGTAGGTCCACCTTGACTGACAGGATGGCGACCACCAATGCAGTCAGAGCCACTCCCACCATGTGTCAGCATGAACAATAAACAGTCGATTGTTGGAAATAGGTCGACTTCCCTTCGTTCCTCCGGCACGCTTACCCCTGGCACTTGTTCATTACCGAAAAATTATGGTTAAAATTCCCGACCCTGCCGGGAATCGAACCCGGGACCCCTGTGACTAAAGGCTAGCACGCTAACCATTTAGCCGCGGAGCCGGACTCTTGAACAGTGTCAGATGCCATCACTTAAGTAGCAACTTTGGGACGGATACGTGAATTCCTACTGGGTCCTCTTCAATCCCTTTCCACCCGTATATATGTATCCGTCCTCTTTCCACGAAGCAGTTACTTATTTCACCCCTTAACTTCAGTCCGAAGGTTGGTTCAGTCCTCATAAAGTACCTCCAATGGTCATGTGGTTGTAGTGAAACCACAAACACCGATGGCGGTGTCACAATAAGGCGCACAAGGCATAATGAAGAGCGAGGTAGTTGGCCATGATTTCGTGACTGGGCCAGAAAGACCTACTGTAGCACAACTGACCCTCTGAGTATCACTTTTCATAGCAACCAGACGCACTAAAGCATAATAATCTTAAAAACTATATTTTAACGAATTTTAGTATAAGTAAGGACCTTTGTTGCTCCTACATCATATACTGACCGTAGGTCTTGAATTGCTAATGCATTGTTCCCCTCCCGCATTAGTGCATCATCCCACAAAGTACACTAATGCTTCTCTCGTGACGGATGAAATATCCTGCTTTTCAATCGTGTTGTATTCATTCCTTACATCTGTCTTCATTGTTATACACCGTGAATGATCTTACTGTGAAGAGTACGGTACCAAGTTGCATTAACATGGTTTCTAGAAAAACTGAGAATGCCTACAAAACAACTTAATTACTTACAAATACAGGCAATACTTACTTACCTGATACACACAGTATACTTTGTGGAGCACGGTGATAACACCAGATTAATTTTTTTTATTTAACTCACTATGCGATACGGTAACATTATATAAATCGTCTAATATTTCTGAGTAGATAACATCCATTTTTCCGTTATTGTATGCCTGTTAGATCATCAGCTCAGAGGCTGGTTGTGTCCTCAAATAAAACTATCAGAAGTTACGCGGTTACTATGAAACCGCAAAGACCGATGGCTGTGCCAAAAGGAGGCGTACTAGGAACGATGAGGTAGTTTACTGTTGCTTTCCGCACTGGGGTAAAAAGTGTTATTGCAGCATGACTGGGCATGTGAGTAACACCGTTCACAATATTCGGATCCTCTGATTTTCTCCTGTCATGGATCCTTCAAATAACCGCAGGTCTGCGAGGGTGTCCGTCACTGGTTGCAGAGCATGAAGCCCGGAGGAAATAGTAATTTCCTCCGTCGTTTGAAGAGTAATACAATCAATAGCATAAGAGAAAAGTGAAAAAAAACTCTTCTGGTCTTCCTATAAACCCCAGTCTATTCAGTGATTTTTAAATGATATGCATATCGAAACCTGCTCCTGAATGAGTTGACTCTAAATAAAATGTTTGGTCGAGATCTATCCAGCCGTTTCTCTGTGATGGTGGAACGAGCAATCAACCAAACAAACAGACACGAAAGCTAAAATCCACTGATGAGGTCTTGAGTTGACTTAAACGTGACGTGTACTGTATATCAAAATAAGGCAAAATAAATGAAATTACAGACAACTCACCCCCTACAATTTTATTTATAAGGTAAGTTTTAGGGACTTAGGACATTATAGGCCATCACATTTTATTTTCTTCCAAGCTCCTTATTTATGATCTATTCTCCTCATTCTTCGAATGATCTTGCCTTAATGTTTTTATGCTCATTTCAATAATCTTCTTCATTATCTTCCTGACCGAATATCACGCGGTTTTTCAGCTTATAAAAATCAACCACCACCGTCGCCAGCTCGTTTGTTACTATGACGACGGAACAATATTTCACGTTAGCGATGCTCGCCGTTGATGGACTTAATAATAAAAACCTAAATTCCTGAATGTCTCCATTATTATATTTCGCATGAAAAAAGGGTACTATTATTATTATTAATTCTACTAGTAATAGTAGTAGTGGTAGTTTCAATCACCAGATTGCATGCCAAAAGTCTGGATTCAATTCCAAAACTCTGCAGTGTTCACATGGAGTGAGGGTATTTGACGCAGTTGATGGTGATTCGTCTATCGGATGGCGACGTTAATCCTTGAGCAGACCCCTTGGTGCTATTCCACTGGATTAGGCTATATGCTGGCACCGGGTTCTAACCTCTCCCTTCCTCTATCATATATCACGTCATTAATTTCATTAACTCCTCTGATGAGGTTGACGTCAGGAAGGGCATCCTGTCGTAAAATCTTGCTACGAGGATTCATCTCACATCATATCCAACCCCGTAGAAAAACGGGACAAGGGTTGGACGTACAAATGATAGTAGGCTAGTAGTAGTAGCAGGAGGAGGAGGAGGAGGAAGGGAATCCTGTCACAAAAACTTGCTACGAAGTTTCAACTTACTTGTTAGCCGACCCCATAGAGAAACGGGTCAAGTACTGAACACGCGCACACCATTTAGTCTGCATCCATATCAATTTTGATGTTCCGTTTTACTTCACCGCTCTGTTGGTGATTTATGGCTGAGTTTTAACATTTGTCCGACTCTTTGACTGAATGGTCAGCGTTGAGGCCTTCTGTCCAGATGCTTCGGGGTTCGATTCCCGGCCGGGTCGGGGATTTTAATCGCGTTTGATTAATTCTTCTGGCTCGCAGAATGGGTGTTTGCATTTGTCCCAACAGTCTCCTCTTCAGATTCCGACAACTCAACACACAACCAACTACCACAGGAACACTCAATAGCGATTAAATCCCTCCATATAGGGTTGACGTCAGGGAGGGCATCCAGCCTTATCAGGGCTAAATCCATTTGTGCGATACTGTCACAACCGCGACCCCACAGATGTGGCAAAAGCGGCAGAATAAGGAGTAGTAGCCATAGTAGTATTTTCCAAAATAGTTTGCTACAATTTGAGGACTGCAGATGGAGAAAGAGCAAAACCTTCCCCACCCAACACACACACACACACACACACACACACACACACACACACACACACATACACAGAAGTGCCCTATCTCCGTTATGCATAAAATACTGAAAAATAGATTTTCTATAATTGTAGTGTACACTTTTTAGATAGAATTAATATTCGCGAATATACTGTGTTTGAAAGTTTGTGATAAATGTAATAATTACGGATAACTTCGCTATTGTAACAGTATTCGTAAGGTGAAAATGCATAAAACATAAAATATCAGAAATTATATCTTTCACAATTATTATGCTGTACAGTTTTTCGATACATCGAATACTAACGGAGAAAATTTACATGTTCCGTTTTTACCCCCCTTAATTTTGCTACGCCACTGTATACAAATCGAATAACATATAGCGCAGTACACTCTGCGACGTCTCTGAACCTAAGTATCGAATTTCAGCCAATTCTGTCTAGCCCTTTTTCCATCATATTCGCACAAACAAGTAGACACTAAACAGACAGACAAAAATTGGACGAACCTATTTTAGACTTCTATACAGCTAATCCGAGATGAACACGATGTTAGACGCCCAAATTTGAAGTGTTCAGACAATCTTTTAATTTTATTTATATTGAACCCTAAATTCGACGGTGAATTTTTTAAAAATAATTCACAAATATATATTTCAGCTACAAACAACTTTTTGAAAGTAGCCATGTTTTTATTTCAAGATCCTCTCTGTCTCGTGGGAACGAACTCTCCGAGCGACCCACGAGCTCGTGAAATGCCGGGACACTTCGGTGGACCTCGAGTAATGAACAATTTGTCAAATTCAAGAAATCCTTCATAACGAGAGATTTTGGCGACATGGTAAATCCGGGAATAAAGGATCTAAATTATTTATAAACCATATGTGGAATTCGAATCGCCAGAGTAAATATAAATGCAGTTAAGCCTGGAGGAGAGTGCGTCCTGTTCCCGGACTCTGCGGCACGTGCCAAGGCCAATGGATGACGAAAAACCCGCGAAACACCAGGGCAGAAATAATTCATTTCGCCCGTTGCAAGTATGTGAAAAATATGAAATCAACACCGTAATGAATCGTAAGTCTGTCCGAAGTTATGCAATAAATTTCAAGAAAATTGGTCCAGTGGATGTGGAATTAGCAGATTACATAACCAAGCCTCGTGGAGAGGGTAGCGTCCCTCCCAGAGGGTATAAAAGAAACCTCCCTCCGCATATTTTACACACTCTGTCTGATTGTCTGAACGGCGAAGCCCACGTTATTCGTCTGCAAGAAAGTGTGGGGTTTTGTTCTCAAAATAACTTGTTACATATTCGTGTCAACGGTTCAAGTAGAATATTAAAGTAGAAGGCGATAGAAATTTTCCTGAACTGCCACCGATAAAACTTTGAAGGTTTAGGTAGTTGGTTAAAATACGTAGCTGAGTTTCTCTCTGTATTACAATCATGTGCGTTTAATATTTGTCAAAAGTGATGTCTGGAGGCTGGCCGCGAGGTCTGATTTTCTTATCTGTTTCGAACACCTAGCTAGCAGTAGTGTAAATGACAGCAGGGTCCTGGGAAAACTGTGGCAGTCGCCATTTGAGAGGTGTGCTCGTTGCATGTTAAACGCCAAGAAAGTGCGGTATTTGCGTTGTTAATCGACACCAAGTGTAAACGCTGTAGCTTGAGTTGTATATATATACATAAGAAAATGAAATGAAATGTCGTATGGCTTTTAGTGCCGGGATATCCCAGGACGGGTTCGGCTCGCCAGGTGCAGGTCTTTCTATTTGACACCCGTAGGTGACCTGCGCGTCGTGATGAGGATGAAATGATGATGAAGACAACACATACACCCAGCCCCCGTGCCATTGGAATTAACCAATTAAGGTTAAAATCCCCGACCCGGCCGGGAATCGAACCCGGGACCCTCTGAACCAAAGGCCAGTACGCTGACCGTTCAGCCAACGAGTCGGACACATAAGAAAATGATGTCAAATGTAGCCATGGAAGGCTAAGTACGAGGTCATCTGGCTAAATGCAGCCAGAATCCAGGATGATGACTACGATTGCAGGTCTGTAAATATATTTGTATTAACGTTGTAGTTAGAATTTGTTTCTCCCAATAAATGTTCAGTGCGTGTGTCGAATTGATATATATTAATGATCAGGCGAAGATATTCCATTTCTGGTCGTCGTGTGAAACTCTTCAGGGCTGTAAAATTCACGTCGAGAAACTATAAAATGCGAAGTTTAAATAGTGCGTTAATATTCTTTGAGATATTGTTCAAATTGAGTAAAATTAGGAAGGTGATAACGATCATGTAGTCGTGGTGAATGTCTTAATTTCGAATATCGTATGAGTTCAGAAACTTTTTGTCGAAATAATAATAATAATAATAATAATAATAATAATAATAATAATAATAATAATAATAATAATATTTACCGCTGGATGAAATTTTCTATGTTAAACGTGTATTTAACAGTTATGTTCAATAAGGTTTGCGAGTGTCTCGAAATCCAGTGAAGTCTGATTAAGTTGTATTTATTCATGGGAAGTTAAATTTTGTGACATCGTGTATGTCGGTGATATAGGAAATCACGGTGCGTTGTTGTATTCCTGAGGTCCGAAAGTTGTAGTAAAAATAAATGAAAAAGGATTTTTTTATAAAAGTTGTTTGTCACGAGAGGATTGAGGTTTGAAAAGTCCTGGAACAGAAGAAAAGGGATTGTGTCGAAATGATATGTTGAGATAACAGTTGTATAGATGCTGAAGGCAGAAGAAGCCTGTATTTCATGTGTAATACCGCCGTGAGAGGCGATGAGAATGCATTTTTGAGACAGGCTATATTTGTTGATGAGAATGAATTTTTGTGACAGGCTATATTTGCTGATGGCGAAGAATTTTTGAGAGAGGCTGTATATTAAATGTGATATTTCTGAGGCAGGCTGTAGTATATTCCGCTTACAATCCGGGACAGCGGACCGAGCGAAGGTTGGTTCGAGATGAGTATTGTGTGATGCACAGTAAGATTTCAAGTTAAGATCCTCAATGAAAAACAATTTCTGTTGAAGATTGTAGTTCTTGACAGTAAAATCCCAGTGACTAGTTTACGTAAAATCAGCATAATGAATATTATGGTAAACGGCCTCCAGGGTAGAAGAACATTCTGAATACACAGTTGGTGTTATTTGACGGTAGTGACAAATTTCCACTCAGTAAATTTCATAAATTACGAGACGATAATTTATCATTAAATCGGAAACATTTTGGGATGAGATATTGAACGTTCTTAAAGCGATAGTTTGGCTGTGTAGACTCATTGAATTTCGCTTCACCGGATAGTTAATGAATATGGATATTTGGAATAGTGAGATGGTAGGCGATTTGAGGGCCTCACCCTAGAATTATAGTGTGGATTTTTGCGGTGGTGATGATTACTGTTTGGCGATATTCACGTAATGTTAGACGTGTGTTGAAAGTTATTATTATTTTTCCAAACTTCATTGTGTATGTCGAGATCGTGTTTGAGTTGTGGATTGCTTGCCACGCGTTATTTATTTTCAATATCACGTTTTATTAACAAGATAGGGACTTTGTTGCATTTCCCGACTTGCGTTCATTCTGTGGCAAGATGTGTTTCATTGTGTGCTATTAGTTTCGACAAGGTTTATAGCTAAAATATCAAAGAGTGTGTTCGAAGTTACGATTTCGCCTGGCATTCTAGAGGAAGTGTAGATAACCCAATTTCCACTCGGCAATAGGTTTAGGACGTCACATGCGATCCTAGGAGTATACTGATGATAAGACGCCCTATTTCACGCTCAACGATAGGTTTAGGAAGGTGTGTGTGCACATAGAGGTTAGTGTTAAGGTGTGCAGACATTAGGTAGGCCCGACGATAGGTTTAGGATGTCGGCTGTATATACTCAAGTCTTAGATTAGGTGTTTTTGCGAAGTGACTTGAGCGATGGTAGTGTCTGCAGTAGTGTATGAAATGCGAATAGTGTTAGCTAAGTAATATTGATGCCATGTTTTGCGCACAGCACTTACCAGCTGGAAAGTGTTTACCTAAAACTACGGAACCACTAGTGGCATGAACGTGAGGGTTGTCCAATATTGGGTACTGAGCTAACGGTGATTGAAATATTACTGCAGTGTGCCACGCGTGTTTGAGTTCAATGAACTTCAGTATTTTATTATGTTACGGACTTAATTGTTTTGTCGTTCTGACGTCCGATTGCTTTGCTAGTGTGCGTGTTGACACTTAGTTTATTTATGTGAGACTTGAGTTACGAATGGGGGTTCGATTCGTCAGCCGGGAACATATTTTATTTTTCAATTTATGTCGTTCTTTCATTTATATACGTAGTTGATTGTGGTCGATCAATAACTTTGTAGCTAGTTTGTTGGGACAAACAATAAGTAGATGGATCTGTAATGGTAGTCGTTGTTATAAAGGAAAGAATTCCTAAATTTTTATTTTATTTTACCATATGGACTTGTAATTTTATTAAGCGTAACGTAACCGTTTATAACCTGAACGTTGGTTTTGTAATAATATTTTTCAAGTGATTTACCACTTTCTTATTTAACTTCAGTGTTTGGCATTTCTTCTAAAATGCGTGATGAATAAGTGTTTCCTGCATTTCGCAGTTTTTGTTCCTTCAGAACAACGTAACGTAAAATCCTCTCGGATCGTGTTATTGTTGGTTCCTTCTGAACAGCTGTTTGGGTGATACACGTTTCAGCATCGAGATTATTTTATAACTTAAGGGTGTCACGAGATGACAATTCATGGTGGAATTTTTTGTTCACTTGAAGGACAATGTGTCTTGAGGATGTTAGTGTATGCTTTGCAATCCACAGTCTCTTCAATAAAGGCTAATACACCTACACCATTCGCACTCCTGCAACCCCACACCATCAGGGAACCACCTCCATGTTTCACAGTGGCTGGCAGGTTCTTCTACTCAAGTTCAGAATGCGTCTTCCTCCACACAGTTACTCGTCTGTCTGACCTGAAGAGGGTAAATTTACTCTCATCGGTAAAGACTGTCTTCCAATCCTCATAGCGGTCATTTCTGTGCTTTTTAGCTTATGCAAGTCATTTCTTCCTGTTAGCCTTACTGATATACGACTTTCTACGGGCTGTTCTGCCCGCATATCCTCTTTCGTGTAGCACATTTTGGATGGTTTCAGATGACACTTGCATTCCTACATCTTGGTTTAACACAGCTGATATCTTCAGCGCACATAGCCGAGGATTTTGGGCCACTTTACGCACAATTTGTCGTTTGCCTTGTACTGATGACTTTGAGAGACGGCCACTTCTTGGTCTATTTTCTATTGTCTTTGTTCTTTTGTACCTGTACACAAGATTTTTAACAGTTGTAACAGCTCTTCCAGTTATTTCACTCATGTCCTGGAAAGATGTACCTTTTTGAAATAGTCGCACTACAATCTTCCTATATTTCACGGTTGTTTCTTTCATTTTCCTTCTCATTGCTAGCTGAGCACGGAAATACTGCTGAATATTACCTTCCAACGTGTCAGCACAGACACAATGAGCCCGAGTTGCGGCAGACAGCACGATGTCACGATGATATTGTTTAGTAGACCAATACTTGTTTGGCGTGTAATGACGCACGCCGTTGTATTACTGGTCCGTTTGCAAACAGCGTGAATCTCCTTGGCTCCATATTCAACCTACTGATGTACTTGACTGTCCTACATATCTACATACGTGTAATTCCATTACATGCACCATTATTTGTGCTATACTGCTCCGTTCGTACCACGGCTATGGGAAGACCAATACTTTTTTGAGCCACTGTATATACACTGACTGACAGAGCAAATGCAACACCAAGAAGGAGTGGTCAGAACTTTATGCCAATTGCAGGGTACACTGACATCACTGAGGTATGCTCATGATGTGAAATGCGCCGCTGTGCTGCGCACGTAGCGAACGATAAATGGGACACGGCGTTGGCGAATGGCCCACTTCGTACCGTGATTTCTCAGCCGACAGTCATTGTAGAACGTGTTGTCGTGTGCCACAGGACACGTGTATAGCTAAGAATGCCAGGCCGCCGTCAACGGAGGCATTTCCAGCAGACAGACGACTTGACGAGGGGTATGGTGAACGGGCTGAGAAGGGCAGGTTGGTCGCTTCGTCAAATCGCAGCCGATACCCATAGGGATGTGTCCACGGTGCAGCGCCTGTGGCGAAGATGGTTGGCGCAGGGACATGTGGCACGTGCGAGGGGTCCAGGCGCAGCCCGAGTGACGTCAGCACGCGAGGATCGGCGCATCCGCCGCCAAGCGGTGGCAGCCCCGCACGCCACGTCAACCGCCATTCTTCAGCATGTGCAAGACACCCTGGCTGTTCCAATATCGACCAGAACAATTTCCCGTCGATTGGTTGAAGGAGGCCTGCACTCCCGGCGTCCGCTCAGAAGACTACCATTGACTCCACAGCATAGACGTGCACGCCTGGCATGGTGTCGGGCTAGAGCGACTTGGATGAGGGAATGGCGGAACGTCGTGTTCTCCGATGAGTCACGCTTCTGTTCTGTCAGTGATAGTCACCGCAGACGAGTGTGGCGTCGGCGTGGAGAAAGGTCAAATCCGGCAGTAACTGTGGAGCGCCCTACCGCTAGACAACGCGGCATCATGGTTTGGGGCGCTATTGCGTATGATTCCACGTCACCTCTAGTGCGTATTCAAGGCACGTTAAATGCCCACCGCTACGTGCAGCATGTGCTGCGGCCGGTGGCACTCCCGTACCTTCAGGGGCTGCCCAATGCTCTGTTTCAGCAGGATAATGCCCGCCCACACACTGCTCGCATCTCCCAACAGGCTCTACGAGGTGTACAGATGCTTCCGTGGCCAGCGTACTCTCCGGATCTCTCACCAATCGAACACGTGTGGGATCTCATTGGACGCCGTTTGCAAACTCTGCCCCAGCCTCGTACGGACGACCAACTGTGGCAAATGGTTGACAGAGAATGGATAACCATCCCTCAGGACACCATCCGCACTCTTATTGACTTTGTACCTCGACGTGTTTCTGCGTGCATCGCCGCTCGCGGTGGTCCTACATCCTACTGAGTCGATGCCGTACGCATTGTGTAACCTGCATATCGGTTTGAAATAAACATCAATTATTCGTCCGTGCCGTCTCTGTTTTTTCCCTAACTTTCATCCCTTTCGAACCACTCCTTCTTGGTGTTGCATTTGCTCTGTCAGTCAGTGTATATGTACATGCATTCATCATACGATAAATAAATAAGTGAATGTTGTGAAATTAGGTCTCAGTCGTAGCGGTCCAGAGTAAATTTGTTAAGAGGCATTCTCATAAATGGGCTGGAAGAAGAACACCTGTCCCTTGGCCCGACAGATCATCTGATTTAACGCCACTAGAATGCTTCCTGCAGTGGTGGCAATTAGGGGGTGGGGCGGCGAGGGGGGCAGTCGCCCCCTCCCCCACTTTGTGGAGAAAACATTGCATGTTTATTCCATTTTAGTCGCCCGAAACTAAGATTTTTTAAACAATTTGTTCAAGCCCTGTTGTTTTATCAGCTAAATCTTTCCTTTAATTTCTATAATTATTAAGAATGTTCTAAGCGGAAATACGCACAAAACTTCGTTCGTTGCGACTAACCGATTCGTACAGCGCCACAGCAAGTCGCGTGTAGCATGTGCTGTCAGGAAGGGTAGCCGGGGTATATTATTGCCAAGGCCGTGGACACTGAGGTATGATTCACCCGCTTGTCGCGCGCTTTCGTCAGTCTGGCAGTGTCTGTCAATTTGTTAAATGATTTTTAATTATATTATAACGCCGTACTTCTATTTGATTTTTATACACATGTTGTTCCTTTGGTGAAAGTTTTATTGTATAGTATTGAATCAAACTCTCAAAAAACTATTAATACCGCACTGTCAACCTTTACTCTCTGCCGAAATTCGCTTACTATTTTGGAGCTTTTCTTCTTTTTCGTTTTTTCTCTTTCTTTCTTTCTTTCTTTCTTTCTTTCTTAATCTGCTTACCCTCCAGGGTTGGCTTTTTCCCTCGGACTCAGCGAGGGATCCCACCTCTACCGCCTCAAGGGCGGTGTCCTGGGGCTTCGAATCTGGGTCGGAGGAATACAACTGGGGACGATGACCAGTACCTCGCCCAGGCGGCCTCACCTTCTATGCTGAACAGGGTCCTTGCGGGGGGATGGGAAGATCGGAAGGGATTGACAAGGAAGAGGGAAGGAAGCGGCCGTACCCTTAAGCTTCCCGAGGCTGAGTGGACCCCGTTCCAGCCCTCGTACCACTTTTCAAATTTAGTGGCAGAGCCGGGAACCGAACCCGCACCTCCGGGGGTGGCAGCTAATCAGACTAACCACTACATCACAGAGGCGGACTTTTTTTTTTCAGTTTTGATATTCTCCACACTTCCCCGGCCTCTATATCCTCCAAATGCAGATACGTTTTCTTATCTATAAATTTTACCGGGAGAGTGCCTGGCTCCAGGGCTAAATGGTTAGCGTGCTGGCCTTTGGTCACAGGGGTTCCGGGTTCGATTCCCGGCAGGGTCTGGAATTTTAACCATCATTGGTTAATTTCTCTGGCACGAGGACTGGGTGTATGTGTCGTCTTCATCATCATTTCATCCTCATAATGACGCGCAGGTCGCCTAAGGGAGTCAAATAGAAAGACCTGCACCTGGCGAGCCGAACTTGTCCTCGGACACTCCCGGCACTAAAAGCCATACGCCATTTCATTACCGGGAGAGTTGGCCGTATGGTTAGAGCTGCGCAACTGTGAGCTTGCATCCGGGAGATAGTGAGCTCGAGCCCCACTGTCGGCAGCCCTGAAGATGGTTTTCCGTGGTTTCCCATGTTCACACCAGGCAAATGCTGGGGCTGTACATTACTTATGGCCACGGCAGCTTCTTTCCCACTCCTAGGCCTTTCCTAGCCCATCGTCGCCATAAGACCTATCTGCGTCGGTGTTGACGTAAAAGAAAATTGTAAAAAAAAATGTATCTGTAAATTTTTGTGCCGCCCCTCCCACCTCCCCACTTCTAATTCCCAATCACAGCTACTGCTTCTTGCGATGCTATTTAAAACAACGTCCTTAGAACGTCAAGGGAGTTGAGGATTGATTAACTGTAAAACTGAGATTTCTATAACTTTTGTAATATTAGACCAATTTTGTGCACTTATTCACAGTAGGTAGAGATGATAGATTTTGTCACAGTCACGCTAAATGTGGAATGCGGCCAAATGTTGTAAAAGTAATTGTATTTAACGTTTAAAATACGATCAAGTGTATCATTGTGGTTCTTTAATCCGCGATAAAATGCAAAATGTATGTGTTTTCGCGAGACAAAAGCGAAGTTAAATTTTTACGAAACATTCTCGTGCATAATAAGAAAATAACTATGACGAGTGTGTACGCTCTCTGTAGTATACTTTAAATTGGCTTTAAATCAGGAAGCAGGCACAAGTTATGAGTGTTATGGTTTTTCTTGAAGTAGGCTTAGTTTGGTCACCCCTCCATACCTTTACCTTGTTACCTTCTATGAATGACACAGGAGTATCACTTAACCTGGTCGTCTATGATAGCATGGGTGCAAAAATATATTTCAGCAAGTAAGCCTACAATTTGTCCGGCCCAGCGGTGTAGGGGGCAACGCGTCCGCCTGTCACCTGGCGGCCCCGGGTTCGATTCCCGGCAGGGTAAGGGTTTTTTAATTGCAAATGACGTTCCTTTCTTCACATTCACCACTCTACACTTCCGCAATTACACTTACACGCAGATTCCTATAATATGGTGAAAGTAGTGGCAAAAGATCTGCAGAGATCGACGCCACGAACAAATATCATTAAAAAAAAGTGTGGCCATTCATGGTTGATTAGAATTGTGTGTGTACATATTACCCAGGGACGGCTAATCCTTACTTTCACATACCGAAGTCGAGTCAACTCATACAGCAGCTGACCACTGGACTTGAACACAGGGCTACCGGCTACACAACACACGACGGCTATTCCTTGGTTCGACTCCAGAGACAGTCCAGTAATTCACACGGTCACATGAAGTGAACAACTAAACAGCAACAGTTCAACCGTATTCAACAGCGAACATTAACACAGGTCCCAATATTACCCTCACACTCACGATAGCGGCTCCCTTCGCTGACTCACAGCTATCCTCAGTTCACAGAACTACACAAACACTCAGTACTCTCAGGTAGTACACAGTCTTCTGCACCGCACGCCTCATCAGTCCAGCCATTCTCTGGACACTCCTATACCAACAAAAACAGCTCCTCGTTCAGACCTCGGTTGAACACTAGCGACAACCAATACCTCTGTCACCCTCAGCCCCGCCGCCGAACCCCAACACACTGAGTCTCACACTGACTCCACCACTAACCAGGAGTCCAACACTGACTCCGAGTCCAGCACCAACTCTGACTGCACCACGGAGCCCAACACTGACGACTGTCCTTGGCTAGCCTCCCTTTTTATAGCTCGAGTGATGTGAACCAGAATATTCGCAATGAGACCAGAGACGGAATATTCTCGTTGTATCTCCAAGAAACTTACAGGTAAGCCAACCGACGACAACAATGCACGAAAATGCCAGCCATGCCCTCCAGGTCGGCTGACTCACTAGTCCCTTCCAAGAAGTACTGAAAGGGACCATCACAGGGCTGGCACGTAACATTATTTTTTAAATGTATTTCCAATAACATAGTGAAAGGAATGAAAATATCTACTTTTCAATTTCACGTTTACCGGCTACGAAAACAGATTGTGAGAGATTTCCCAGTGATGTCCAGCAGGAGGGGAGAGAGCCAAATGTTTCTGTCGACAGTCGAACAAGCGAAATTCAAAATCAACAAATTCTCTGGAGAGTTCAGGCTAGTCACACAAACGATCTGGATTTACTGAGAGGTAAAATCATCGCACAAAAAGTATGAACAGTAGTGACTCTCTTGCATGGCTATTTGCATCTAACTTCTTCTTATTATTATTATTCTCCTTCTTTTTCTTTCTGGTCTATTCCCAACTACTTGGGTCGGCACTATTTGTGGATTAGTCCAGTTTTGCGGCCTGATACCTTTCCTGACCTATGTGGAGGAATGCATTCAATATTGTGTGTTTCTGTTGTGGTATAAAGGGTGATGTGTTGTATGAAAATGTTTATTAAGACGAACACGAACACCCAGCCCGAGAGCCACAGGAATTCATTAGATGCAGTGAAAATTCCCTGCCCGGGCCAGGAATCGAACACGGGTACCTCGGATCGAAGGCCACTACACTGACCTTTCAGCCAAAGAGCCGGACGACTATTTCATCTATAATAAATAGTAACTGATTTAATTAAAATGCCCTGCTCAAGTCAGCGTGAAGTAGGCCTATACAGTGAATCAGTGTGTCCCAGAATTACATATTTTCGTATTATTATTATTATTATTATTATTATTATTTCAGAGCCCAAAGATTTAAGGCCGAATGCCCTTCCTCTCACCACGTCCAGATCCCATCGAAAGTCCACCAGAAGACGCTGAGGATAAAACTTGGGACACTCAAAGTTGAGAGTGAAGTAGCTAGACCATTACGCCAACGCTTCTACATTTCTTAAAAATTAAAAGCCTAAATCATATGAAAATGATTTCTTCTTCTTGTTTATCTGTTTACCCTCCAGGGACGGTTTTTCCCTCGGACTCGGCGAGGGATCCCACCTCTACCGCCTCAAGGGCAGTGTCCTGGAGCTTCAGACTCTGAGTCGGTCGATACAACTGAGGAGGATGACCAGTACCACGCCCAGGCGGCCTCACCTGCTTTGCTGAACAGCGGCCTTGCGGGGGAAAGGGAAGATTGGAAGGGATGGACAAAGAAGAGGGATGGAAGCAGCCGTGGCCTTAAGTTAGGTACCATCCCGGCATTTGCCTCGAGGAGAAGTGGCGAACCACGGAAAACCACTTCCATGATGGCTGAGGTGGGAATCGAACCCACCTCTACTCAGTTGACCTTCCGAGGCTGAATAGACCCCGTTCCAGCCCTCGTACCACTTTTAAAATTTCGTGGCAGAGCCGGGAATCGAATCCGGGCCTCCGGGGGTGGCAGCTAATCACACTCACCATTACAACACAGAGGCGGACTGAAAATTACTTTCTGAAGTTATTTTAACTTAAATATGTAGTTTCTATATTTTTTATGGATCCTATAAAAGGATAAAATATTACTGTAAAGTGTTTTAACGTCGTACGTAAGTGAACGGTCTTTTTGTGACGATGGGATAAGTAAAGCGTAGGTCTGGAAAGGAAGCGGCCGTGGCCTTAATTAAAGTGTGCATTTGGGAAACCATAGGAAAGTTTCCTGGGCTGCCGATAGTGGGGTTTCAACCCATCATTTTCCGAACGCAAGCTCAAAGCTACACCCAACTTACTCAGTAAAACAATCAATAAATATAATTTGTTATGAAAACAGAACTATCGGCATATATGTAATAATAGTCTGCTGGGCTGAGTAACCCAGACGCTTGAGGCGCTGGCGTTCTGACCCCAACTTGATAGGTTCGATCCCGGCTCAGTCCGGTGGTACTTGAATGTGTTCAAATACGTCAGCCTCATTGTGATGTGCCGGGTCGCCTTAATTTTAATATAAATACATACTCGCTCATTTCACTCTCCATAAACAATATCTCTTGGGTGCCAGCCTTCAAACTTAGGCTCGAAGAAAATAGTTGATAATTAATAGTAATAAATAATGTGATTCTGGATACTCCCAGAGGTGGGGTGACAGACACTAACCATTAAGTACACTAAGGATTATTAATAAGAATTTAAGAAGGTACCAATTAAAATAACGATTTATTAGGATGATAAACGTGACGGCGTGTTTCCGAAAACTGAACTTAGTGATACAAAATAAAAATTGAATGAAATAAAATTTAATAAAATGAACTGTTACGCGGAGACTTGCAGTAATTTATGCCATTAGTTCACGATTTGTAGATTCTGGTATCTGGACACGTTCGATGTATGAGCTGTTGTTTGATGGTTCCCTCGTACAGCCGTTGTCATCTCTTGTAGTAAGTACCTGTCCTATTTCCGATTCGTGCATTGCCCACTAATTGGACAACGACTTTCCTGACCTTAACACTTCCTATAATACTCATTACATAATGTGGTAATGAGCCCTAATTTCAATATCAAAACCACCTTGTGTTACGTTCATGCAGAGAATGCGCCTGTATTCTTCCGTATTACAGAAATGTAGCGTAACTAAAGATATAACAAAATTATCACCTGTTCTAGACAAGTCAAAAATCAGTATCTCGCCAACTTTATCTCTCGTCATTGAGATAGCAAGTTCTCAATGAGAGTAACTTTGAGTAGTGCTTTACTTAGATGTGAAGTGAACTTGTAAATTAAACGGATAACCTCCTCTTGTTGTCTGAAATATCTTCTCTCGTATAATAAGAACGACGAGAAAGACCTCCTTCCTCTATCATCATGACCATCAGACGCTAAGATGTGAAGATGTTATGATGTTCTCGTATTAAGACGTTAAGACCTTTCCGAGCTATTGTCGTTGAAGTATATAGGCTCTAAAATCTCCCTCCATGTCTCATATCACATGGTCCAGTAAGATCTGATGTTCAATCCCTTCTTCTTTCCATCGCTGTATATCCATCATCTTGAGTCGTATGGTTCATTCACATAGGTTGAAATTTCGTGGGCTTCGTAAGCATCAGGTAGCCAGCTTCAAAAAGTGGGAGTAGACAAATTCTAACTGTCTCTTCAGAATATGGAAGGGACTAAGCAATTCTGCAATCTCGATGGTGTCCTTTTCCTGGTAAAGGGCTAAAATTAGCATGTCGTGTCCGGTCACCTGACCTCGGGCTACTGGAAATTTCGTTACATGACAGTTCCCCACACTGACACTTCCACACACTGCCAAAATTACTGACACTTCCCCACAGCCCTTGGACACGGCTACCTGATTAATGACACAGAAATAATCTCGACTGACAGTTCCACACAAATCCCCCACAAGAGTGCAGCGCGACTCCTCCCCCGCCCCCCTCCAATAAACTATCTCTCGCCGCCCCAAATAAAAAATTCATTCTTCTTTCTTCATCCTTCATTAATTAATTTATCGGAAATGGCGGAGAATTGCGCCTTACTACTTGCACCTGTTATACTCCTGGTCATGCCCTACACGTGTACCGAAGGTGGATGGAATCGGTCACCCATGCGCCATAGCCTCCCCTTGTCAGCCTACACGATTAGAATTGAGGAGCTACCTGACGGTGAGATAGCGGCCCCGGTCGACCTTCAGGGCTGTATTGCCATGGGGTTAGTTAATATTGATGGAAAGTTGTGTGTGCGCTGGACCGTGCGATTAACAGCAAACGGGTGGGGGTGGGGGTGAAATCGGGTACAGGTTTGCCGCGTTTACTCGTCCCGGACAGTTGTGAAATGAAATGTCCTGACGTTGGTTTGTCCGCATGTTATTTTCAGTCTGCCTGTGTCCTGCATGTCATCCACATCACTTCAAGATGCCTCCGAGACTACCGTTGTCAGAGGGCGAACTTGCAATGGTTTTAAGTGCTATTTGTTTCCTTTAAAGTGAGGGGAAAAAGTAGGGGACACAAGATCCCTGTGTACCAGAAAGTGGCAGATTGTCTTGGATTATCGCTATAGTCAGTGAAGAGAGAGTAGAAGAGGAGAATGATAGAAATACGAGTATGTCATTCAGGTAAAGAAAGAAGCAGTGTTTGAGGCGGAGGCGTCCGAAAATCCAACTCGATGATTTTTACTTTGGCCACAATACGAAGAAGTATACGCAATTTTTACATGAATAAGCATTCCCCACAATTAAAAGCCTCCGCCTGAAACTATTGGAATATATGGGGGATTTTACTGATATGTAAATGTCTACGCTTTGGAACTTTGCAAACAATGTAAAAAACACGCAAAGAAACTGGAAGATTACCACTGGGAGAAAGATGGACTATCTGAAAATATCACTCTTTTCGAGCCGGTCATAATCAACATGAATGACAGCAGTTGCGATTCATGGGAACAAAGTGATTTTTCAGACGAAGAATATTGACAGAATTAAATATTGTAAAGATACGTAAATAATGTAAATAACCCTTGTACAAACTCTACAGTCTGACACTTCTAAATTAGGAATACAATCATTTTTAAACCTCCAATTGAACGCCCAAAATACTTATGAGAAATGGTGACGGGAAGTGGAATTGTACCGGGAAATAAAATCAAAGTTTGAAAGTAAACAAAAAGCCGTGTTCTTGTGCGCTGTGTTTACTACTGTGTTTACTACTGACCGCGGCAACGCTGTACCCGATTTCACCACCCCGTCTGCTGTTAATCGCACGGTCCAGCACGCACACAACTTCCCATCAATATTCATCATCATCATCATCTGTTTACCCTCCAGGTTCGGCTTTTTCCCTCGAACTCGGCGAGGGATCCCACCTCTACCGCCTCAAGGGCAGTGTCCTGGAGCTTCAGACTCTTGGTCGGGGGATACCACTGGGGAGAATGACCAGTACCTCGCCCAGGCGGCCTCACCTGCTATGCTGAACAGGGGCCTTGTGGAGGGGTGGGAAGATTGGATGGGATAGACAAGGAAGAGGGAGGGAAGCGGCCGTGGCCTTAAGTAAGGTACCATCCCGGCATTCGCCTGGAGGAGAAGTGGGAAACCACGGAAAACCACTTCGAGGATGGCTGAGGTGGGAATCGAACCCACCTCTACTCAGTTGACCTCCCGAGGCTGAGTGGACCCCGTTCCAGCCCTCGTACCACGTTTCAAATTTTCGTGGCAGAGCCGGGAATCGAACCCGGACCTCCGGGGGTGGCAGCTAATCACGCTAACCACTACACCATAGAGGCGGACCCCATCAATATTACTCTTCATAAATGCAGTATCACACTGTACTATTACAGTTTCTGATAACCACGACTGAGGGCTTCAAAACAAGCCCAGGTTTCTTGTTCTACGTTTATCCTGGGCTGAGAAAAAGTTGCTGTAGAAAAATGATAACAACTTTCTTCTTCTTGCACAGATGGCGACGATGGGCCGTGGCCTTAATTAAGGTACAGCCCCAGCATTTGCCAACTATAAAGATGGGAAACCACGGAAAACCATCTTCATGGCTGCCGACGGTGGGGTTCGAACCAACTATCTCCCGAATACTGGACACTGACCGCAATTAAGCGACTGCAGCTATCCAGCTCAGTATAACAACTTTCTTTGGGGCGGTCGAAACATTTTAACTTGAGTATTACACTACGAATACATGTGGCAATAACATATAAAAGTTTCATAACCATCAGATAAGTAGTTTTCCATGTAGCCTGTATATTTTTAAGTTAGCGGTTTGTAGAGAAGAAGCCGAAATCAGGGACAATTTTTACTAAAACCACAAATAAGAAAATAATTAATGAACTTCAAAAACAATTTGTCTTATACACTCTAATACAGAATTAAACAAGAAAAATATTGGTATAACTCTGTGATAGTACATATATCATACCCGCGCACTGTATGTAGAAGTTAGAGACATCATTGTCAGTATTCGATTTATTATTATTATTATTATTTATTATTATCAGTATTTCATTTGTATATTTTGTCAATAATCTTTGTAAGCTGGAAGGTAACCATATATGTAGTATGAGTAATTTGTTTTTCATGAGTGGGAAAACATTGCTATCTTGGACTCTGGTCATTCGTATGACTCACGCGGCCATCCCAGTGTCTGATGAGATGTGTTTGTTGATGTTGTACTAGGAAAGTTCTATGAGTCATGTGATATACCCCAGCGTGTGTTTATGTCATGGGAGCATGAAGAAGTTCATGGCAACCCTGAACGGTGGATCACTCATGATTGGCTGGCAAGGACCAATCCAGACGTATTATGTGAGAGGAAGGGGAATGCTGATGCCTATAAAGGCTGATCAAACGGCGAGAACCACAACTGACACTTGGTACGGACAAGAAGGAGTACTGACACACTGTACGAGAAGGAAGTAGTGCGGACAGACTGTACGAGAAGGAAGTAGTGCTGATATACGGTATTCGAGTGACACGGCTACAATGGAATGGACTTCAAACGTTCGTGGAACGTAGTTTTGTTATGTTCGTGGAAAGTGGCTGATCAACAAATTGCGGAGGGCGTACGCATTAAGTGTTGTAGTACTTGTGGAGGTCTGGCATTATATGTTGGTGAAAGCTATCTCAGACTTTCCATAATTTATGTTGAGGATCGACAGGCGTGTGTTGCTCAAATGTATATATCTTTACAACAAGTGTTAAAATATGTGAACACAGTATTACAAGGTACAGTATCTGTGTGATGTGATAACTGCCGATTATGAGAATCGGCAAGTAGTATTGATACAGAGACAGTGAAGGGTATTTATCTACATATATGTACATTGTTCATCGGACTATATACAAATGGTAGTTTAGTTCTCGCTTTCGTTTTCCCACTGTTTTCATTGTTGTTGTTGTAAATATGGAGTCTTCCAGGAATATTTTATGTGTGTGTGATATGTATAATGTTGTGTGTTGATGAGGTGCTCAGGCACGGATTTTGTTAAGAATATAGTTAGCTATTTTAGAATCAGTGGAGTTATTAATGAACCTAGGTGCAGTTCCTACCTATTTAGTCGTTTTCAGGAGGTTAGGTAAGGCCTGCAGCAGATGCACCAGTACGTAGCATTATGTACACGCCCTGGGATATAAAGTTTATCATGCTCTATCAAAATTCGAGGGATCATTCTGGTGAACTCTGGCGCCCATATTACGGATATTTCGGTTAATTATGTTTATTAATTTTATTAAGTTTTTGAGTAATTTTATTTATATATTTTATTCATGATTTTATTTATTGGTAGTCATCAGATTGTTACAACTCATTTTGCAATAGGCCTATCGGTTCGTTAGTAATTAAAGCCTAAAGTCGAGTATCCGTAACAAAAAATCCCACAGTAAATGTGTGGCCCATGCCAACAGACCATTGCAAAACTACTGCATCAACAAGAAATAACAACAGGAATATGACGATGATGATGATGATGATGACGATGATGAAAATGAAATGGCGTATGGCTTTTAGTGTCAGAAGTGTCCGAGGACAATTTCGGCTCGCCAGATTTGACACCCGTAGGCGACCTGCGCATCGTGATGAGGATGAAATGATTATGAAGACGACACATATACCCAGCCCCCGTGTCAGCGAAATTAACCAATTAAGATTAAAATTAAAATTCCCGACCCTGCCGGGAATCGAACCCGGGACCCCTGTGACCAAAGGCCATCACGCTAACCAGTTAGCCATGGAGCCGGATATGATGATGATGATGATGATGGTGATTATTATTTTATTTTTTTGATTCGTTATGTCCCACTAAGGAGCTCCTGTGAACGTATTTAGCACAACGTTCGTTCTTGACCTCCTAAAATCTCTTCATCCTTTCGCTGTGCTTCTTTTTGAGTTCTTCATTCCATCCTGTAGCTTGTCTTTTAGGTCGATCAGCAAATTTGTGTTTGTTTATGAGACTTCTGATTTGTTTCTGTCTTGCAAAATTTCTTCATTTATACCAATTTCCTGGAGATCTTTGTTTATTTATGTAAGCCAGTTGTGATTTTTTAGAGATACTGCGAGATTTAGGATTTTCTTTGTTAGCCTATTGTTATTCATCCTGATCAGGTGACCATAGAATTTTAATCTTCTTTTTCTAATGGTATCTGTGCTTTTTCTGTTACTTGATACAGTATATTTCCTGTGATTTTCTTTTCATCCAAATACCATTTTGGCATTTAGGTCCTCGAATTTTCCTGAGAATTTTCCTCTCTTCTTTTTCTTCCGCTTAATCTGATTACCATCCAGGATTGGTTTTTCCCTCGGACTCAGCGAGGGATCCCACCTCTACCGCCTCAAGGGCAGTGTCCTGGAGCTTCAGGCTCTGGGTCGGTGATACAGCCGGGGAGAATGACCAGTACCTCGCCCAGGCGGCCTCACCTGCTATGCTGAACAGGGGCCTTGTCGGGGGATGGAAAGATTGGAAGAGATAGACAAGGAAGAGGGAAGGAAGCAGCCGTTGCCTTATGTTACGTACCATCCCGTCATTCGCTTGGAGGAGAAGTGGGAAACCACGGAAAACCACTTCGAGGATGGCTGAGGAGGGAATCGAACCCCCCTCTACTCAGTTGACCTCCCGAGGCCGAGTGGACCCCGTTCCAGCCCTCGTACCACTTCTCAAATTTCGTGGCAGAGCCGGGAATCGAACCCGGACCTCCGGGGGTGGCAGCTAATCACACTAACCACTATACCACAGAGGTGGACCTCTCTTCTTTCTCGATGATTTTTATTTGTGATCTGCCGCCAATTATCCGAATTTCTGATGCATAAAGCGCTTCTGGTTTGACAACTGTGTTGTAGTGTCGTAATTTTGCGTTTTGGGATACAGATTTTTTGTTGTATCTGCTCCAGACAATTTTGTATGCTTTTTGTAATTTTGTAATTCTTTCTCTGTATGCTTGCTGATTTATCCCGTTTGGTTGTATACTTTCGCCTAGGTATTTGAATTTATCTACTTGGGAGGTTTTCCCATTTCTAGTGATTAGAGGATAGTTGTTATATCCTGATTTTGTACCTTCCATATATTTTGTCTTTTCATACGAAATTTGCAGAGCTGTTCTTTGCGCTATTTCATGAAGATTTTCTACGGACTGGTGTGCTTCTTGTTTGTTGTTGGAGAGAATTGCCAAGTCATCTGCAAAGGCGAGGCAATCAAGGTGAATTTTGTTTTTGAGTAGTCTACCAATATTGACCACTTTAATTTCATTTTTCCATTCTCGAACCACTTTTTCCAGAACTAGATTGAATAGTAGTGGTGATAATTCATTGCCTTGGCTGACCCCTGTTGTAATTGTTTTTTTTTGTTTTGTTTTTTTTTGCTAGTGGCTTTACGTCGCACCGACACAGATAGGTCTTATGGCGACGATGGGACGGAGAAGGGCTAGGAGTGGGAAGGAAGCGGCCGTGGCCTTAATTAAGGTACAGCCCCAACATTTGCCTGGTGTGAAAATGGGAAACCACGGAAAACCATCTTCAGGGCTGCCGACAGTGGGGTTCGAACCTACAATCTCCCGAATACTGGATACTGGCCGCACTTAAGCGACTGCAACTATCGAGCTCGGTGTTGTAATTTCGAATGGCGCTGAAATTTCTCCTAAAAATTTAACTTTCGCTGTAGTGCCTGTTAGAGTTTGATTGGTCAATTCCCTTGGTTTTTCTGTCGACTTGAAATTCCTCAAGTATGTTGAATAGTCTTGTCGGTCTATTGAATCATAAGCTTTTTTGATGTCAACAAAGTTAATTATTATTTGTTTTGTTTTACGAATTTGTAAAATAGTTTTTAATTATAAGATTTGTTCTGGGCATGATCTTCCTTTTCGAAACCCTGCCTGATATTCTCCAATGAGGTGGTCGGTTTGTTTTTCTAATGTATTCAGTAGGGCTTTAGAGAAAAATTTGTAGACGACTGATAGTAAGGAAATCCCTCTGTAATTGTTTATATCTGATTTATCCCCTTTCTTGTGGAGTGTGTGAATTAGTGCACATTTCCAGTCTTCTGGAATTTTCTCAGTGAATTCCAGTTTTCACACCAAGCTAACGCTGGGGCTGTACCTTAATTAAGCCCACGTCCACTTCCTTCACACTCTTAGCCCTTTCCTATCCCACCATCGCGACAAGTCCTATCTGTTTTCGGTAGATAGTGGGTTCGAACCCCACTGTCGGCAGCCCTGAAGATAGTTTACTGTGGTTTACCATTTTCACACCAGGCAAATGCTGGAGCTGAACCTTAAGGCCATGGCCGCTTCCTTCCCACTCCTATCCCTTTTCTGTCCCATCGTCGCCAAAAGACCTATCTGTGTCGATGCGACGTAAAAAATGTTTCTGTTGTGGTCTTAACGGCAACCTACGCATGGGACGGTAATTCCCTTTTTCTTTTTTTCTTTTCACAAGTTGCTTTACATCGCACCGACACAGATAGGTCTTATGGCGACGATGGGACAAGAAAGGACTAGGAGTGAGAAGGAAGCGGCCGTGGCCTTAATTAAGGTACAGCCCCAGTATTTGCCTGATGTGAAACTGGGAAACCACGAATAACCATCTTCAGGGCTGTCGACAGTGAGGTTCGAACCCACTATCTCCCGAATACTGGATACTGGCCGCACTTAAGCGACTGCAGCTATCTATCTCGGTGGTAATTCCCTAGTCCGGCTGCTGCTAGTGTCCGACCAATGGTGCGGAATAACACAGAATGTTGCAGGAAGTCCATTACTTGTTCTCGGATGGCAAGCACAGATGTGAAGGGGTTACGATGTACTTGGTGCACAATGCGACGATCCTCCCTTGTGGTGGTCAGAGGTGGTCGACCGGAAACTTGACGACGAGTATGCCTACCCTCATGTTTCCATGCAGTCCAACATCGGGACACTCTCACATCCGAATGTCCCGCAAATCTAAATATTGCACGGTTCGACCACACGGCCAAGTGGAGGCCCACAATGAGGCCCATTTCAAACTCTGGCAGGTGCTAATAACGCTATGTCACACGATTACACGGCATCTCTGTGTCCTTCACAGTGATCACTCAACACAGCAAGCTACAATTATCAACGGTGGCAAGAAAATTTACTGGCTAGGACTGCATTTATGTTGGTGCAGTTGTGGAACTTTAAACTGAAAGGATGTGGTCTGCACCCCTTAGTGGGATGCGATTAAAGGTTTACGCCCTCAGGTATCCAGTAGCGAAGACTTACGTTATCACTGTTTCCTATGTTCCTAGTCAGTGGATTTTTACTCTCAACGAGCTACGTATCCTGCTATGAACGGTGGAGCTGCTACCGTTCATGCTGGCCGTCGTTCCTTTCATACCACTTGGCACCTACCAGCGCACGGTTCTGGACGCGCTATACTTTTAATAGATGCGACTTAGCTGCAGTACCCCAAATAGAGCTGGCATACTCAAGTATCGGTCTGATAGTCGATTTGTAGAGCAGGAGTCGGTTCTCTATAGTTGGCCCATGTTCTGCTCCAATCATCAGCATTGACTTATGGAGAAACACACTTGCCTGCGCTGTGATACAAGGAATATCATCTCCGAACGTTAATTTTCTGGCTAGGGTGACACCTAGACACTTAGGTTTTTTGTCCACCTGATGGGTTGGCCGAAAAAACATCAAGGGCTTTGGTTTGAGAGGGGGAGGGTTTGCATTTAGTGAATAGCGTGGCGCTACTCTTGTCAACATTTATTTTAAAACTCCAATTCTCTAACGAGGTTTCGGGAGTGGAGAGCGCGTCTTGGATGTTATCTTTCATGACATTAGTAGACGCGACCTAGCTGCAGTACCCCAAATAGAGCTGGCATACTCAAGTATAGGTCTGATAGTCGATTTGATTGGTGTCTTTAAAAGTGTGAAGGATCACAATATAAAGATAAAGTTGGAATTCAAGAGGACAAATTGGGGCAAATATTCGTTTATAGGAAGAGGAGTTAGGGATTAGAATAACTTACCGAGGGAGATGCTCGATAAATTTCCAATTTCTTTGAAATCATTTAAGAAAAGACTAGGAAAACAACAGATAGGGAATCTTCCACCTGGGCGACTGCCCTAAATGCAGATCAGTGTTGATTGATTGATTGATTGATTGATTGATTGATTGATTGATTGATTGATTGATTGATTGATTGATTGATTGATTGATTGATTGATTGATTGATTGATTGATTGATTGATTGATTGATTGATTGATTGATTGATTGATCTTAGGCACCTGCTACCAGACAGAGGATATCGCCGTGTCATTCGCGTATAAATGCAACTGCGCATGCGTAGGTTTAGGCATGTTAGACATAAAAAGATTGAAAATCATGGGCCCTGTTTGACACCCGCCTCAATAGGGCGCGGGACCGGCAGTGCCTTGCCAACCCGCACCTAAACATTTTCTGTCCTCTAAGTAACTCGTCAGTAGCTGTAGCCTAAAGATTTTAATTTAAAAATTAGTCCCTGGTGGCAAACCTTATCAAACGGACGCGCAATAACTGAGGAGAGTCTGTTCAAAGGGGGTTATTTTCTCTTAAAGAATCGTATTGCGTCTACATGCATTGCAGTAGTAGAATACTATCGAATGTCATGTGCATTGCAGACCGAAAAGGTGTAATTTCTTGTGTAAACGCACCCCCTCACAACATTATCCGTATTAAAAGGTCCCATATGTTTTGTGAACATCGGTGTGCGTCCGGAATCCCCGAATGAAAGTCGGGAACAAAACTAAACCATTTCCTTCGCATTGTTGGTGGTAGGAAAGATATTCCCATTTAAAAGGGCGTATTTCCTGTAGGATTTTATTGACATATTTAAGGTATGAGAGCTATACTGGACACGGAGGTGTATGTGTAGTGACACCTGTTAGCAGTGAAGTGTATCCGCGGCTGCAAAGACGCGGTAGGACACAATGCAGTCGTAGATTGGATGCGCCTTACTGTGATCACTACACGTTCGTACCTGTGTGATGGTAAAGTAATACCATTGTGTACTAACGGTAAGATAGATGTCTCTGTTGATATTTTGTGGTACGCTAATTTAATGCGTCAGTGGACCGTATGTAACAAAAATGATCCTAGGCAGACACTGTGGAGATGCTGATTGTGATTGATTACAGTAAACTGTGGGTGACATTGTGAAGGAAAGGATTTTGATTGCATTGTAAATGATGTGTGTGATGGTCGACTGTCATGTTCACTTGTTGGTTAGTGTACAACTCATCCCAAATGGTTATATGAATTTAGGTAAATCCATGACGTATTTGTTGTTGTTTTGTTGTGTGGTGTTTCCTCATTCCCATTCTTTCTTTCTTTCTTTCTTCAACTGTTTACCCTCCAGTTTTGGTTTTTCCCTCGAACTCAGCGAGGGATCCCACCCCTACCGCCTCAAAAGCTGTGTCCTGGAACGGTTGGTCGGAGATACAACTGAGAAAGAGGACCATTAACTCGCCCAGGCGGCCTCACCTGCTATGCTGAACAGGGGTCTTTTGGGTGATGGGTAGATTGGAATAGATAGGCAAGGAATAGGGATGGAAGCAGCCGTAGCATTAATCTAGGTACCATCCCGGCATTTGCCTGGTGAAGAAGTAGGAAGCCACAGAAAACCACTTCGAGGATGGCTGAGGTGGGAATCGAGCACCCTCCCCTCCCCCTACTCAGTTGACATCACGAGGGTGAGTGGACCCCCTTCCGGTCCCCGTACCACTTTTCAATTTTCGTCGCAGAGCCGGCAATCGAACCCGGGCCTCCGGGAGTGGCAGCTAATAACACTAACTACTACGCCACAGAGGCGGACCTTGGTATTTCAGCCAGATAAACATGTCTGAAACTTTAAAAAGACGGATCCCACAGATCACCAAACAAAACCGGCGGTGGACATTTGTCCCGCAAGAGTTATTTTACATGCCGGTAAGCCTGTTGATACGGGGCCAGCGTATTTAAGCACCTTCAAATACCACCGGACGGAGGTGGGATTGAACCCACCAACGTGTGCTTAGGTGGCCAGTGCTTGTACTGCCTGAGCCACTCAGCCGATTTACCTACACGTAGTTCCGAAGTCTGGGTATAAGTTAGAATAGGTTGTAAGACTGCTGGTTAGGCGTTTTGCTTGTTATACAGCATCCATGGTGCAAACAAACGAAAATAGTTTCTACCAAACATTCCGTTCTCCCCTCATTACCTATAATGCAGTTAACCAGTTCCTAGCAGAATGAGCTTTCGTCCCCTCCGCCCCTCACTCTCTACTTCTCACGGTCACCTCCCACCACGCCCTCTCAGTCCTGTCTAGCCAGAAAGTGGGTCTACACTGGCTATGCTGAAGTGTTGAGGTCAGACTGTGTCCATGTTGCCACTACACTACTAGATTCGGCGTGCAGATCGTGGGCCCGCTGTGTCGCCTTTGTTGCAGACTGACTGCCAAACCTACTCTTTTCTTTGTCTTTGTAGCGAGTCAAACAGTTCATAATTCTTTCGTTGCATATTCCCAGAAATTTGAAATGTTACATTCCTCGAAATCATTTCGGACGTGGGCAGTTACTTTAGATTTGCTGTACTACGTTTTTCATCTGAAAAGCCGTTTAGTTCTTTCGGGTGATCATTCAGCATTTTCAACATGTCATTGATGGAACACCTCAAATAGGTACTAGTTTGGAATCATACATACATACATACATACATACATACATACATACGCCTTCATTATAGACTGTTACGCCTTTCATCGTTCAGTCTGCAATTAACTAAATGCCTTCATAATACTCCATTTTCAATTAGCTCTTTGGAAGGGACGTAATGAATGTTACACGGGCCCGCCTGCAAAAATTAAAATTCGGGCCCCCTCAAATAAAATGTGAAACATGAATAAATATATTCAATAAATATAGGCTGTATATATATATATATATGAGATTATATAGGCTATGTATTGAATAGACGGACCGCTTAAATACAATATTTAAGTTTATTCTTAAATATTCGCTGCTTGATTGTATAGTCAATACGGGTTTTCAACAAAAATGAAGCTGTTAAAGCTTGTTACTTGTAACCTATGAATAAAACCAAACTCCATGGCGCAACAGCCCCGAAAGGCCATGGCCTACCAAGCGACTGCAAACGTATGAATAACGAATACAGATTCAATCACAGCAGGAAGAAGTAATGCAATATATTGTCAATGTATTTAAACAAAGGGATTATTCATTATTGTAAGATTTCAATGAAAAATATTTAACGGGTCTTATAATTGCATGGGAGCTTAGAGTTGATGCCGTCTTGGTCGGAACATCCAAATGTCGTCATCATCTCATCAATAACATCACAGGGAAATGAAATTAAAATTACCAATCTCCATTCCCTGACAGGCTCACAGGACGTGTGTGCTTGGGACGATCGGTCCCCGATAAGCCTTCCTAAAAATAATCTGAACCCATGCTCCACACGTGTGAATAAATCGTGCACTCAAATGCTATTACTTAGGAAATGCATAGAATAATATATTTCATCACGCGCCCACGCGATTACGTGAAGCCCAATGGCAGTGTTTACTTGACTCACCTAATTTATCAAGTCGTAAACTAAAATCAACCAAAATGAGATATTATTTTAATATAATATGTATATTAAACTTCCGTGGCTCAGGCGGCAGCGTGTCGGCCTCTCACCGCTGGGTTCCGTGGTTCAAATCCCGGTCATTCCATGTGAGACTTGTGCTGAACAAAGCGGAGGTGGGACAGGATTTTCTCCGGGTACTCCGGTTTTCCCTGTCATCTTTCATTCCAGCAGCACTCTCCAATATCATTTCATTTCATCTGGCAGTCATTAATCATTGTACCAAAGGAGTGCAACAGGCCTTGGCAGGCGGCACAATTCCTATCCTCGTCGCAAGATAGGGGGCTCCATTCATTCCATCCCTGACCCGGTCAATGACTGTAAAACAGGTTTCCATATATATATGTATATGTAACTTCTAATTTATGAATAAGATAACCCGAATCCCCCCAGCTTTCACTCCGGACCGATGTAAAGATAATATCGTCCGAGAATTCATTCCTTTTCTTTACATATAATAATAATAATAATAATAATAATAATAATAATAATAATAATAATAATAATAATAATAATAATAATAATAATAATAAAGGTAAGGTTTTATTCTGCACGAAGGCAGGTCCGAACCTCCGCAGAGGTGTGCCTGAGCCGAAGTTTACGTACGGTAGGATGGCCAGTTCCTTTCCGCTCCTCCATTCCCTTACCCCCCCCCCCCTCCACAATAGCACGTGGCAACCCATCCAAATCTTGACCACTCCCAATGTTCCTTAACTTCGGAGATCTCCCCGTATCCGGTGTTTCAACACGTCTGCGGCCGTTGGAATAATAATAATAATAATAATAATAATAATAATAATAATAATAATAATAATAATAATAATAATAATGTTACGTCCCAATAACTACTTTTAAGGGACCTAATCACGCTGAGAAATGTGGCGAACCCGACATTGTCAAATGCACGTTGTAATTTGTAACATGATACCAATACTTGCGAAATGTATCGATACAGGTATCGCCGTGTATGGTAGTGTTTGTGGATTTTCGAGACGCCAATAGGCCGAAATTTCATCCCGCAGGACTTATTTTACGTGCCTGTAAATCTATCGAGACGGGCGTATTTGAGCACCTTCAAATACAACCGGTCTGAGCTGGGATCGACCCCACCAACTCGGACTTATGAAGTAATATTTATTCACTTGTTATTATTATTATTATTATTATTATTATTATTATTATTATTATTATTATTATTATTTATGTGGTTACCCTCCAGGGTAGGTTTTTCCCTCGGACTCGGCAGGGGATCCCACCTCTACCGCCTCAAGGGCAGTGTCCTGGAGCTTCAGACTCTAATTTTTTTTTTTTTTTTGCTATTTGTTCTACGTCGCGCCGACACAGATAGTTCTTATGGCGACGATGGGATAGGAAAGGCCTAGGAAGTGGAAGGAAGCGGCCGTGGCCTTAATTAAGGTACAGCCCCCGGCATTTTCCTGGTGTGAAAATGGGAAACCACAGAAAACCATCTTCAGGGCTGCCGACAGTGGGGCTCGAACCCACGATCTCCGGATTACTGGATACTGGCCGCACTTAAGCGACTGCAGCTATCGAGCTCGGTGCTTCAGACTCTGAGTCGGGGAATACAACTGGGGAGGATGACCAGTACCTCACCCAGGCGGCCTCACCTGCTATGCTGAACAGGGGCCTTGCGGGGCTGGGAGGATTGGAAGGCATAGACAAGGAAGAGGGAAGGAAGCGGCCGTGGCCTTAAGTTAGGTACAATCCCGGCATTTGCCTGGAGGAGAATTGGGAAACCACGGAAAACCATATCCAGGATGGCTGAAGTGGGACTCTAACCCATCTCTACTCACAATCTGTTGACCTCCCGAGGCTGAGTGGACCCCGTTCTAGCCCTCGTACCTTTTTTCAAATTCGTGGCAGAGCCGGGAATCGAACCCGGGCGTCCAGGGATGGCAGTTAATCACACTAACCACTACACCACAGAGGCGGACCGTTACTTCACTTAACATGTTTAAATGTCAGGTTTCGTGACATATTTTAGTTTTTCAAAATTAGAATTATTGGAAACCAAACGAACAGAATATGCACAAATATTTTAAAAATGACATTTACAGTATTACCAACAATATAATTTTAGGTGAATTACAGTGTTGAAATCTTCTTTAACCAGTAGGTGTGATTAGTTCAGTGGCTTAGCTACCCGGAAGGCGGAGGTATGAGTCCCGGTTAATCCTGGGTTGAGATTTTCATCTCCAAAATCGCGTGGCGTCAGGAAGGACATCCGACCATGAACTCCCGGCCAAAACCAAAATAGACCTAGGTCGCTACAGCGACCCTAGAAGTGACTGGGATAAGCTGAAGAAAGTTAAGTTAATTAATCTTCCTTAACCACTACAGGAATACACAATAGTGAATCCATCCCTTCAGTGTCAGGATGGACGTCTGGCGGTAAATTTGGTCCAAACCCACATGTAGCTCCGACCGCCACGTAACTGGGAACAAGGCCAGGGAAAAGAAGGAAAAGAGAATTATAATCTTCCTTCCTTCCTTCCTTCCTTCCTTCCTTCCTTCCTTCCTTCCTTCCTTCCTTCCTTCCTTCCTTTAATCGAAAGAAAATGACACTGCACTTTCACATAAATACTGCAATGGCCTATTGCTTAATCTATCATGACCGAGCTCGATAGCTGCAGTCGCTTAAATGCGGCCAGTATCCAGTATTCGGGAGATAGTAGGTTCGAACCCCACTGTCGGCAGCCCTGAAAATGGTTTTCCGTGGTTTCCCATTTTCACACCAGGCAAATGCTGGGGCTGTACCTTAATTAAGGCCACGGCCACTTCCTTCCCACTCCTAGCCCTTCCCTGTCCCATCGTCGCCATAAGACCTATCTGTGTCGGTGCGACGTAAAGCAACTAGCAAAAAAAAAAAAAAAAAAATCTATCATGACAGTTTGAAGATACTGATTTGTAATCAAATAGAATTTTCCTCAGCCGTTAATAATAATAATGGCTTCGGGAGATAGTAGGTTCGAACCCCACTGTCGGCAGCCCTGAAGATGGTTTTCCGTGGTTTCCCATTTTCACACCAGGCAAATGCTGGGGCTGAACCTTAATTAAGGCCACGGCCTCTTCCTTCCCACTCCTAGCCCTTTCCTGTCCCATCATCGCCATAAGACATATCTGTGTCGGTGCGACGTAAAGCCACTAGCACACACACACACACACCACACACACACACACACACACACACAGAGAGAGAGAGAGAGAGAGAGAGAGAGAGAGAGAGAGAGAATAATAATGGCGAATGGCCTCCGGAGAGGCCTGGTGCAGGTCGTTTTCTAGTAGATGGCCTATTAGGCGACCTGCATGTCCGTGAAGATGAGGGCCCTACCTAGGATGATTTCTAATGTTGAATACGCCACACATACCCAGCCCCCGAGCCATCGGAATTAACCAATTAAGGTTAAAATCGAACTCGGGACACTCTGAACTGAATGCTAGTAATCTGACCATTCAGCCAACGAGTCGGACTCCTCAGCCGTTACAAGACGCTGATAATGCGAAATCGAACGCTGTTTTGCTAACATAATCCTAGTACTTAGGTATAGAATAAGTCGGTCCTCCGGGCTAGCGAGTCCAGGTGTAGTACACGTAACGTCACGTAACGTTGTACACTAAAAGGCAAATATCGCCGCCTTATTCTCTAATCCTTTTTTTTTCTTTTTTTCTTTTTTTTTTCAATGGCTCATTACTTCTGCCAACTTGACTTGTTACATATTAAAGTCACGAGACGTTACCATAAACAAACTAATCTTAGTGTAAGTTTTTTTTTTTTCTTTTTTTTTTTTTCTGCAAGTTGCTTAACGTCGCACTGACACTGACACAGATGGCGACGATGGTACAGGAAGGGGCTAGGAGTGGGAAGCAAGCGGCCGTGGCCTTAATTAAGGTACAGCCCCAGCATTTGCCTCGTGTGAAAATGGGAAACCACGGAAAACCATCTTCAGGGCTGCCGACAGTGGGGTTCGAACCCACTATCTTCCGAATACTGGACACTGGCCGCACTTAAGCGACTGCAGCTATCGAGCTTGGTAGTTTAAGTTTTTTTTTTTTTTTTGCTAGTTGCTTTACATCGCACCGACACAGATAGGTCTTATGGCGACGATGGGACAGGAAAGGGCTAGGAGTGGGAAAGAAGCGGCCGTGGCCCTAATTAAGGTACAGCCCCAGCATTCGCCTGGTGTGGAAATGGGAAACCACGGAAAACCATCTTCAGGGCTGCCGATAGTGGAGTTCGAACCTACTATCTCCCGAATACTGGATACTGGCCCCACTTAAGCGACTGCAGCTATCGAGCTCGGTAGGTTTAAGTATCAATAATGGAGGTTCGCTTACTCAAGTATATGATAATAAATGATCAATCACAATTAAGTCGGTTTTCAAGCTTAATGAGGAATTAAGGAAGTACCCACTCTCTCTCATCCTCACTCAATTTAATGTTATATATTTCTGCCTTTATTTTGGTATACACATTACTAAAACCGTATTCATCGGTGTTTGCCCTGTGTAAATAATTCAGCTCTCTTCTTGAAATTTGCTAATAATTGTCGGATTTAAGAGAAACCACGCTGTAATAATACACACACAGCAAATATATTGCATGTACATATGGCGTAAGTCAAGAAGAACACACAAAGGCTAACTCTGCAAACAGTACCGAAGTCGTGACAAGACAATGTTAGGTTAGGTTGATAACGAAATTTCCTTCCATTTGAACTGAACTGATCTTTATAGGAGAGGTAATGTTGCTTTCCTTTTCGGAGTAGTTCTTGTACATTTTCCTTGCTTCTTAGACACCCTAATCGAACTAATCGAGTTCTATACGTAAGTAATGGACGAAATAAGAGCGTAATTATTACAATGCTGCGTTCGTCATTTTACACCAACTGCGTTATTAAATGCATTATTCGAACATGCACAATTCTACTTACCTGATATTACCCAGACAGATTTACTATCCCACAAGAAAAGAAAAAAAAATGCTTTAATTATACCCGCAAATGTAACCCTAGTGATTTTAATGTTAATAATAATAATAATTGTACCAGGAGGTACACTTCAACGCCACGCATTCAAATCTACCGCCTAAATGAACTCATCTATTGGTAAAAACAGTGAAACTGAAACTACACCAACTTGGAACTTTAATCAGAAGAGGTCACCACTAAAACATGATGTAATTTTGTGATTGTACTGTTTCATAACCTGAGTGAATTTTCACTTGTTTTGTTTGACATTCATCAAGAAGTTTGGACATTCTTCCACAGAGGACACCGCTAAAAACTATGTTCATGCACCCTGGTGTGAGGTATAAGAAGTTATAATTCAAAGAAGTTTTGTATTCATAAGTTTTTTTTTCGATTATGTTCATTTATTTTTGGGTTGGCAATATTTCCTTTTTATTTCCGCCAGTTTTGAATCTAGCCAATCACAAAATTTCTGTAATTAATTTTCAACCTAGCACAGTCTTCTTCTTCTTCTTCTTCTTCCTCTTCTTCTTCTTCTTCTTCGATTTTGAGTGTAACTTTTAAATTGACCAATAAAATTGTGAGGGTGTGGTTGGTTTATTCGTGAAAAATCTCGAACCTTCCCCGAGGGTTTATAAACTGCGGCTTTGCACGTCTCTTGGCCACTTGATCGTCATCTTATTGAGTGTATGTATCAAAGCAGGAGGCGAGCAGCCCCTTCCATCGGTCAGCAGTACATCTACAAGGTAATGGCCACATAAGATATGTCTTTATTGCTACCTCCGCAGTTTAACCCGAGGGAAAGGCTCGAATCTTTAACTATGTAACCAACTTTTCTAAAATGTAAACCTTCTTTCGGCTAATGTAAACACTTAGTAAACTCTTTAACTGTAAATCATGGATAGAGAGCGAATTACCCTCTCGAGCTCCCCTTCATCTTGGTTTGAGGTGACTACGTTTATAACTGTTTTTCATTCTGTAATGTAGTAAATTTCTTTCTATACGAGTCACCTCTGTAGTTTGGGAATAGCCCCTGTTTCATCGCCCTAGTGCCCTTTAGGTTTTAATTGTTCACATCTAGGAGTGCAAGTTTTGCTCCATTCATTTTGTGTTCGGGACATTTATTTAACCGTTGTTCTTTTTCCATGAAGGCCCAGTAGGTCGGATATTAAATACCCCTGTATTATCATTTTCCAATTGTAAGTTGTGCCTTGAGAGGCCAGAAATTGTAAGTTGATGCTGCCTTGACTAGGCGTGGAAAACTGAGAGCCTGTTTGCTCTTTTTCAAAGTTTTTGTAAGATTAATGAATGCCTCCTGAAGGCTAGATGTTGAAATTTTGGAAGCAAGTGCTCTTTGAAGTAGGGGATTTCGGCCCCTCACTAAATAATCTTCCTTTGTAAAATTGTAAAACTAGGGGCTTGAAGCCCAGGAGTTGTAAAAACCACTAATCTTGGACTTTCCTACTCTTGCTTCAAGATTGATTTTGTACCTGATATGTTGTTAAGTTTGTTTTGGAAAAGAAATATAACCTTTTACAGTTTTAAGTTCAATTCTTGACACTGCAGTTAGACCCATTCACCCCAGCACCTTCTTTCACCTCTGCGTTCAACGGGAAACCCCGGAACAATAATAATACTAGTGTTAATAATGTTAATGATTTTATGTCCCACTAACTATGTTTTCGATTTTCGGAGACGCCGAGGTGCCAGAATTTTGTCCCGCAGGAGTTAATTTGGTGCCAGGAAATCTACCGAGACGAGGCTGACGTATTTGAGCACCTTCAAATACCATCAGACTGAGCCAGGATCGAGCCTGCCAATTTGGGGTCAGAAGGCCAGCGCCTCAACGGTCTGAGCCACTCAGCCCGGCCCTAGTGATTTGAAGAATGCGGCAGTGGCAATACGTAACTCTCACAAGTCACGAAATAAACCCTCAACTGGTGACGTGGTGTCTGACAGACTCCTTGTAGGAGATACATGTACACCCCTAAGCACACAATCGGAAGTGAGACTTTTGGTTTGCAGTACCTTTTTATCTCTCTGTCAGCAAACGTTTCATCATTAGAGCTTCGCCCTCAGTATTATCGTTCTCTCCTCAGAGTGTAGACAAGTTTCCAAGTGGCTTCGTAGACACCACGTCACCAGTTGTGTAACATTTTAATGTGTGGATTCTTAAGTTGTACGAAGTGAGCTCATAGCTTTTTAATTTGTGTTCGTAATTCAACAATGGCAGACCGTGCTGGTCCATCTCGACCTATAAGGCCTGAAGGTCCTGGGTTCGAAGATAAGGTAGCACAGTGGTTAGATACAGAATTTAGTGATGTTGAAAATGGTGGGGACAGTGACTTTGCTATTTTTTTGTTTTGCTAGGGGCTTTACGTCGCACCGACACAGATAGGTCTTATGGCGACGATGGGATAGGAAAGGCTTAGGATTTGGAAGGAAGCGGCCGTGGCCTTAATTAAGGTACAGCCCCAGCATTTGCCTGGTGTGAAAATAGGGAAACCACGGAAAACCATTTTCAGGGCTGTCGATAGTGGGATTCGAACCTACTATCTCCCGGATGCAAGCTCACAGCCGCACGCCTCTACGCTCACGGCCAACTCGCCCGGTACTTTGCTATTGAAAGTGATCATTGTACTGACTCGGAAGAAGAAAGCACAGGTAGTGAAGGTGAAGATTAAGAATGCACAGAACAGCATTATTACTATGGTAAAAACCATTATAAATGGTCCGCTAAAGAACCTACTAGAAATGTACGCACCCCAAGTCACAACATAATTCGGTTACCTGCGTTACGTGCTCAAGCAAGAATTGGCAATCAAATAGAACCTAAAACTGCCTGAGATTTTATATTTTCCAGGGAGAGGGTGCAACTTATAGTTCAATAGACTAATGTCAAAATGCGGAATATGAGACAGAAATACAAACGCATGGATCGTTCCGAAATTGACGACACTGATGACATGGAATTTGAAGCTCTTTTAGTTATACTTCTTTACACTGCTTCTTTCAAATCAAACAATGAAGATATTTCTGCAATGTAAACCAGTTATCAAAAGTAATATTTCTGTTCGTTTACGAAGATTCACAAGATATGTATGACATGTCTATTGATCACGTCTTAATTTGAACACTTAGGGCACTTTTGCTCCAAAGGGTTCAGAAAATGGGAGACCGTACATGTATTTTCTTGAGATTAGTGAAAACATGCAAACAAATATAATATGTGATTCGAGTGTGTATTGGACGAAAAAGAAATCAAATAAGACAAATTACAAATATTTGTAATATTTTTGAGTATTTTGAAAGTGCAAAAATTAGTGCATTGCAGGTTTTTGTAGTTTCAGTGAATGTGTGATAAACTTAAGTTTTCTGAAATGATTATGTTTCAGTCTGTGTAGGAAAGTAGTTTTTGAGCATTCGTATGCATATGAGGGACGATGATGCAATCTAAGTTGAAACCTAGATTTCTTCTTCATAAAGTGACATACACTTGGATTCAGAATTTTTTTAAATTTTTGGTGCTCTGGAGTTGGTAATAAAATGTGTTAAACCATTCATCAAGATATCCTTTTTCAATATAAAATGAATAAACCTCGCCTTAATGAAATGTGATTCCATTAAAAATGCTCAAATTATAGACGTCTCTCAGACACCATGTCACCAGTTATGTTCCTTCCGGAATACGTCACCAGTTGAGGGTAAAACATGACTGTATCGTGCCAACGTGTCAGAATAACAGTAACTGTAAGAAGTCGTATCGCCAAGTAGGGTCCCCAACCCTTTCAGACCTAATAATCACGGTCCCGGTAAATGGTATCCGTAAATTCTTACCGTAATCTGCTGGCCAAGTGCCAACCAAAAAGAAAAAGGAGGAAAACAAGAAAAAGCTTGTGAAGATCGCTCTGAGCAACCTGCACAAGCACTGCAGCCCGGTCTAACGCGATGAAAGCATCGGATACGCTCAGAAATAAACACCTAACCTTGTGCATACAAGGACTGAAAGGGCTAAATTGTATGGTTAGCGACACTGAATTGAACCGAACACTTAGAAAGTAACAGGAGAGAAAGAGTAAGGTTGTACCCTTAGTGTATAGGTTCACGCTCGTTGCAGCATGAGGCCGTGCATTGCCAGACATAAGTGATCATTTCTCCAACTAACGATGCAGTTGGCATCGCATGATCTACTAGGATCCTACCAATGCATCTGTGAGCATTCAGCCCCATACAGTGGATGATGAGGACGTGCCGGAAACCTTGTGCCTCCTCACTTCATAACTTAGACCCGAGTCCTGAAGAAGTTAGTAATATGAATATTTCTCTCTAGATTTCCTTTCGAACCCTTTCATGACCGTCTGGGGACCTAAGCCTGGAAAAGCTCTCGCCTCTCAAGAGAATAGACTCTTCATTCGGCATTCAAGGTTGATGATGCCTTGCAGACTGGGGTTGCACTACTTTGTGGTGTGGCTCTGTTTGCTGACCTATCGGAGTAACATTAATATTTAATTAACAATAATTACAGTACTAATACCAAAGTGTTGCGCACTACCACGTGCCACATATCATTAAGCAAGGGGAACTCGCCAGGCAGTAGGCAGTCCACACCGATTAACGGGGTGAAAAATACCCTGTGAAGTCGTCATTTGCTGTCAGCAACGACTTTTGTATTCTACAAGTTATGCACCCATGACCGAATTTTACTCTATCCGACAAGTGAGAACCGTTTGAAGTCATTATCCGAACGTTCGAGCGAAAGAGATTTTTAAGTGTGTGTCCCGTATATTTTACTTGAACAGAGTAATGATGATGTTACTGTCTTAACCACTCCCCTCGCCACCTCCTCCCAACTACTTTTACTGTTTACGGAGACTCAGAGCAGCTGGAATTTTATCATGGAGGTGTTCTCTTACATGCCAGTACATCTATCGACACGAGGCTACCGTCTGAGTTATTCAACCCAGCACTTGGAGAGAGAATCACCATTCACAAATGTGCTTATGCCCATGTTCGTCCTTCTTAGGACAGGTTTCGATTGGACAGCCAAAATGGAGCCAGCAGTCTTTGTAAAATTTATTCTCGTTAACAACGAGCATTATTCATATTCTGTCTGACGCTACCTGCCAAAAGCCGAGACGGTGGAATGTCGTCGAAGTTTCATGAAGATAATTTCTCGGAAATTTATTTTCTTAGCGAATGAGGCAAGCACTCTTTTCAATGGACAAGATATGTAAGCTATGAAAAGGAACTTCCACTCTTAGGCGTGCACTAAAGATGCAGAGTTACCTGGTTCTATCCCATTTGCTTTCTAATTTTTTTTTCTTCATTGAAAATATGGAACATAAGAGAGCCAGCACCATCTCACTCACTATCTCATCCCCGAAACTCCAACTATGTGGATTCTAAAGTGATATTTTGTACTGGGAAATTAAAAATAAATTAGCATATGGCAGGATAGAAACAGACGCTCTTAGTGATAATGTAGTTGTACCTCATTTCGTAGATCCTGTTACGAAAATTTTGAAGAGCAATGTTCCTTATTTTGAGTTGCAAACTAATGCTAGTAATCAAGGTGTTTTGAAAATAGTGTACTGTATTATTTTGATTACAAAGAAAATGGAAATATAGCAGAAGCATTAGAGTTGAACGCGTGTCCTAATAGGGCCGATGACCTTCGATGTTAGGCCCCTTAAAACAACAAGCAAGCATCAAGTGTCCTAATAACATTTCAAAGACTATTTACCTTCTGCTCCTGATACTATTAAGAAGTGAATTGTATGGGAGTCTTGCTCGAAAATCTGGAAAGAAGAGCTCTATGCGGTTTGAAAGGATTTAAATAAACATACCATAGTTATTAGATCTCCATCCCATATTACCTGTAACTGATTAAAGCATAGAGCAGTAATCTCCCAATTGGCATAGGGAAATTTCACAACTGCACAATTTGTATTGAAGGACATAAAGACTTCTGTGAGTTTGCTGGAAACAGTTAACAGCTATTCTGCTACAGCAAAAATAAGTGGCTAAGTTTATTTCCGTTAGTACAGATAATAGTAAACCTATTTTCAGCACTCACGGCTAATTCTCTTTCTCAGAGAATAAAACGTGTTCCTCTTATGAAGTATTTCTATGGAAATTAATCATCAGAACTTATCTGTGTTTCCTTCATTCTCAGATTAATGTTTGTACAACATGTGCCGGGCTGAGTGGCTCAGACGGTTAAGGCGCGGGCCTTCTAACCCCAACTTGGCAGGTTCGATCCTGGCTCAGTCCGGTGGTATTTGAAGGTGCTTGAATACGACAGCCTCGTGTCGGTAGATTTACTGGCACGTAAAAGAACTCCTGCGGGACTAAATTCCGGCACCTCGGCGTCTCCGAAGACCGTAAAAAGTAGTTAGTGGGACGTAAAGCAAATAACATTAAAAGAATTTAGGTACAACATGCTGTACACAGCTCAAAAAAATTCGGTCAATTTTATATGTAATAACTCCATGATACGCATACATATTGAAATAAAAACAGGCACACAATGAAAACAAATCTTCTTCCTTGCAATAAGTAAGCATTGAAATGAAAAGATTTCTTTTGACAGTCAATACATGACGTCAATGCCTAACGTGAAGGATTAGTTCCATTCTTCGCATGGATAACAGCTTCAAAGCGCCTTCTCATGCATCTGACGAAGCACCGCGCGTTCTGTTGAGGTGTCCCGACCCTTCCAAAAAGGCATGCTCAAAGTCTTGCAGTATTTGGGTTGGTGGATTTTTCACTAGGATGCATTGATCCATTTCATCCCAGACTTGTTCCATCGGATTCAAATCGGACTTCGAAGCAAATAAATAACTATATAATTAAGGGCGTACTGATATGCGATGACATAGCTCTTCGGCTCAATAGTCAGGGTCGCAGCCTTCGGTTCAGACGGTCCTGGGGTCGATTCCTCACTGGGTTGAGGATTTTAGCCACGTCTGGTTAATTATTTGGCTCGGGGACTGGGTGTTCGTTTGTCTCAATGCATTCATGTTCATACACACACAACACACCACACTAACAACCACCAGAGTAACACGCTCTATTCAATAGACTACAGTACATTCCTCTACATTGCGTTGATATCAGGAAGGCACCCGGCCATAAAAACGTACGTGCGACACAGTTCGCACCCGTGACCCTGCCTGGTGTGGTAAAATAGAAGAAGAAGAATAAGAAGAAGAAGAAGAATTAATCATTCTTCTTGGAACATATTGCTTTGACAGGGAAAATGACTGAAATCTTTACAAGTAACACATTAGCTTTAAAACAAATTCAACATGATTTGTATCAGTTAAGGCTCTTTGGTTTGACACAGCCGAACAGCGAACGAGGTAGAAAGCATTGTATGCATTAGTAGTACTTCACTGATATGCAACGGAGGCTATAGTAGTCGCATGTTCATGGGTATACAAGGATGACTTTATGTGCCCATTCTGGGAATCATATCATCATGCCTCGTACTTCCTCTCCATGGAAGGTAATCATAAGCATTAACTCTTCACCAAGCCCAAGGTCATATCTGAAAGATAAGAGCAAACCATGACGCAGCAGAACAGGTACACGCAAAACATCTGAAATGCATGGTCATCCTATTCGCTGGCTCTCCGAAGATATTACATTAGATAACTCATATAGTCGTATGTAGTGTCAAAATGTACCTGACCGAGCTCGGTAGCTGCAGTCCCTTAAGTTCGGGAGATAGTGGGATCGAGCCCCACTGTCGGCAGCCCTGAAGGTGGTTTTCCGTGGTTTCCCATTTTCACACGAGGCAAATGCTGGGGCTGCACCTTAATTAAGGCCACGGCCGTTTCCTTCCTACTCCTAGCCCTTTCCTGTCCCATCGTCGCCATAAGACTTATCTGTGTCGATGCGACGTAAAGCTACTTGTAATAAAAAAAAAGTACCTGGGATGATGGAAAGTCCTCAGTGCTAAGTATTATGAAACATAAAAACACAAGTGAGTGTATAGTTGGAAGACAGAATTGGATCAGACGACCGGGGAACAAGCACTCATGTGCAGGAAAGCTGACGAGAACGGAGGTAAAATATGCCAGAGTACAGTAGTTCAGAGATTTGAACAGGATTAGAATTAGTTACAGATACGTGGTGAATAGAAAGTAAGCATGAGCAAATCGAGTACACGGTTACCTCTTACTCTAACCTGTGCCTTAAACATTGTGCCGTTTACATTTTTGGGAAATGATCGGTCTATCACCGGACTGCCTCACTTGGTACGATGAGAGCGAGGGCTGAAGGACAAGGGACAAGAGAAGGAGAATGCGTTGGACAAGGAGTTTCAAAAGATGTGGCCATGTCGATGAGAAACACACAGTGTCAGAATTTTGTTCGAGGGGACGTTTGGGAAAAAGCTCTTTTGAGGGTGGATGATAGTGAGATTTGAACAATCTGTCTAGTCAGGTCTACTCAATGGATACTGCCGATCTTGTTAGCTGCAGTCGCTTACGAGTGGCCAGTATCCAGTATTCGGAAGATAGCGGGTTCGAATCCCACTTTCGGGAGCCCTGAAAATGGTTTTCCCTGGTTCCCGTTTTCGCACCAGGCAAATGCTGGGGTTGTACCTTAATTAAGGTCACGGCTGCTTCCTTCCCACTCCTAGCGCTTTCCTGTCACATCGTCGCTATAAGACCTATCTGTGACGGTGCGATGTAAAGCATCGTAACACTGGCCACCTTCGTGAGATGATTTTCCGAATCAGTTATCTTTTCAGCTGTTCCTCCGTAAGGAACCAATCTGCTTAGATGTATCACCTTCATCTTGCATCTTGGGTTTCGTTGTATACGAAACATGGCGTCATCTATTCTGTTCAGAACACGGTAAGTGCCTTCTCACGCCTACTAAAGCTTGGGACTTAAGACGCTCTTCCTTATAGAATCACACAGCAACACAAGGTCGTTTTCATGAAAGTCGGTAATGTCCGCTCATTGATCATACCGTGTCCCATTCGGTCGCTTTCTATCCTCAATCTGTTACGGATAGTGGGGTGTACATCCTCCAGTTTCCTTGCCGGATCCAAATAATACTAGCCGGTCGGGGCAGGATGGTCCTTAGGTCAGTCAAGCGCTAAATCCCCCAGGAGGGGCAGCTTTCCTCTAAAGAGCGTCCTTGCTGGTGGGTATCCTGAGGCCTCGTGCACTGCAGACCGGTATGCAGTCTTCTGGAAAAGATCTTCAGCAGAGAGCGTCGACCTGAAGAATATGATTTACCTCGTAGGGACCAACGAGCGAAAATATAATACATAGAGTGGCTATCGCGCTGCCATCTTTGAAGAAAGATGGTCTGGTGACCGCCTGTTTTAAGTGTACCTCATTAAGAGAACCGCTATGTAAGCGACTGTGAAACTGAACCGGAAAATGAGACTTTTTCACAAGAGCTGTCGATCGATTAAAAATTTTGATCGGTTAACCGAATGAATTTAATCGATTAATCGGCGGATCAAGCGAATTTTAATCGGTTTCACACAAGGCATCAAGGCCTTGTTATTTAAATTTCTTATCAAGCTGATTTTCTACATAACGGCTGTGTTTAAAATGTCCCCCTAGTTTTCTGCACTTTGAAAGTACAGTAATGTTCAGCAGCATCATTGATAGCTTTATTTAAACTTAAATTGTAGAGTGTGGGCTGCACACCAAAAATTGTCGAACTTTGCTCTTTCAACTCCCGAAACGATATTTCTTGCATTTGTCAGTGCAAACAGCGACCACCTTATCTTCCAAACCCCATTCACGAACTACAACTTCAATCTCTCCAGTGCAGTTAGCGGCATTGTGGTTTTCTGTAAAATGTTTAACTTGTAATGTTGAATTACGATATTCCCAATTTGAATCAATCCAGTGAGCTGTAAACCCCAAGTAGCTACGGTTAGATATGGAAGGCCAAAAATCCCCGATGAGACTAACACATTCGGCACCTACAGTTCATCTAATAATGTTGACCTTTCGACGTCATACAACTTGTCCTGTTTTATTTACCATGTCTCTTGGGGGAAGATGGTAAGTGTGAGAATTGAGAGCTTCCCGTAAAACCTCTTCTACACCATGTTGACCGGCCTACTATCTTGCACAATCCGCTTCACTAGTTTATTCGTCACTTCAGTTTCCTTATAACAGGACCAAGGCGTCACTATAAGGTGCCCTAACGTTGACTGAGAAGGTGAAATAGTAGTGATATTGATAGACGCAGATACACTTTGGAAAGGATGAATATGTTTGAGATGATATTGAAGACTAGTTGTACTTCCAGTATAACGATTTTCCGCATTTCTTACAAAACCGTCTTTGTCTGTAACCTTACCACAATCGTTTAGTTTAAATCCGAAACTTTCATGAAGTTTTCCTCGCATCGGTTCATAAGCCATTATGTAGTGTTTCTGAATAACAACCGCGTACGAACCGAGCTTTAAGTTGTCACTTTTTCTACTGTTTCTTTCTGGCAATTGGTACCTGTCTATTCGCACATTTCCACTTTTCCTGAAAATTCCTTAAATGACAGTCCCTTCAAATACCTACGACCCCACCCCCTCCCCCTACCCATTATGCCGCCTAACTGTGTTTTGTAAAGGTCCGCCAATATACTACAGCAACCTGTCCGATATTTCTTTTCCAAGCAATGGTCATAACGCTCGTTTTAGAAGAAAGCAATTAATGAGATCTTATCGCTTTTACCTTTCTGAAAGGAAGACATGAGCATCCGCTTATTTTAATGACTTGTTAATCATTTAATAGCTGCGGCTTGCACATCAAATGACGAATCATAATACTCTATGCGGGTTTTGTGCCAGGTAAAACAGTTATTTTTCCTTCACCACACTGTAATTTTAATCGATTCTATTAATCGGTTAAAGCACATTGATTGGTTAATGGATGTTTAGATTAATCGGTTAGATTAATCAATTAAATTGGCAGCTCTAATGTTCACACATATCTTATAAATTAGGTGTAACAGTTAGGGATTATTTGAGTTGATGATGAAAATTGTACCCGAGTGATAGGGATCGTAATTTAATCATGATTTTGATATCCAAAGTAGAATATGGTACGCGTATTGAAATGAAGAAAATTGGTTGACAATATTCTGTACGAGTAGTGTTGAAACACGAGCTGATTGCGCAACATAGCGGAACCGTGAGGATTAACCTGTCACAATGGCTAGAGTTCTGCTTCTAGGTAGGGGGCCTATTAATATACCAACCAGAAGGTACGGATGTACAGAAATATGTTTCGTACGATAAGAGAAAGGCGAGCCAGAAACAATGGAAATGTTGCAACATTAGCGCTGCGAAGATGTATTTGTGTCAGGCAGAAAGTTTCCGTGATGTCACGTATTCTCGGAATTGGAGAATGGAAAAGACCAGAGCCTCAGGGCATCTGTTCGTCAAGTTGTTACGGAGGAAGATTCAAATCAACCGCTTGCTCTAGTCCAATCACAAAATTCAGTTGGCCAGCCAGGAATACCATCTTGAAAGATATGAAATGAAGTGTCAATTTATTTTCGAAAGAAATCATTAATCAATTATTGCAATTAATGAATCAAATTAAGGAACTTTTTAGATGTCATGCGTAGTAGTGTTGGCTACTGAATGCATGATTCGAAGCAGTGTATCGATTCATTCAAGTGTCCGAGTGAATCGATTCACAGGAAAGGCGAGCTCACGGCACACGATTCAGCTTACTCCCAGCGGACAGTGCTGAGTGGCGCACTCACTGGACGTTGACGGGAAGCCGAGCTTCCGCTGCAGCGAGACAGTGTATCATGGCACATCGAAAGAATCGTGAACGAGCGCGGCTCAGTGAAACACATGATACACACGGCTCCTTATCGGCTCACTGGACACGCGGAGAGCCGAGCTTCCGCTGCAGCGAGACATACAGTGAGCCATGCTAGACTGAAAGAATCGTCTGCTATAATGGACTCTCGAGCTCAGCTCATTTGAAAATAATACCCATTTGCATTTACTGTCCTCTTCTTACAGGGAGGTTTAAATAATAGATGGATTTATTTGCAGTGTTAAAAAGGTAGTCACAACATAATTCTGAAGTAGCTAGTAAGTAGGTAGGCTATTAGGTTATACTATTTATTAGTTCAATGAATTTTAGTATTATAATTTAGTTGACATTTGACAGTTAAACTCGACTCTAGCCTGCCCTATGACTATGAGTCATGCTCATGAGTCATGACCACTCAAAAGTATACCCGTTTTATATTGGGAAGAACGGCTCAGTATTCTCTCAGTTCATATGTCACATCGTTGCACAAGACTTCAATCATATGTGGACAGACGCAATAACAGTATGTTGAATCAGAAAACCAGCGGGCTACTGTACATCTCGGGTAGCCTATACAAAATATGACGATTTAAAAAAATCCTCAGCTGATAGAAAAATACTTTTTAAAAAAGACTGAGCGAGTTGTCGTGCGGTTAATATCGCGTGGCTATGCGCTTGCATTCCGGGGTTGGTGGGTTCGAATCCCACCGTCGGCAGCCGTTAAGATGGTTTTTCCGTAGTTTCCCCATTTTCACACCAGGAAATGCTGGGACTGTACCTTAATTCAGGCCATGGCTGCTACCTTCCTAACCTTTCCCACCCTGCGTCGCCGGAAACCTTCGATGTATTAGAGTAACTAGCATTTTTTCTAAGAAAGGAGTTCATAGTATGAAGACCAGATGGCAGCTGCGAGCACTGAATGCTGTTGCTGCTGTCTTACCAGTACATACTACACAGATGCAGTAGGAGCGGTGACCAATGAGCCGTGAATCGGATCACTGTATCGATTCAGTAACGTGAACGGAATCAAATGAATCGATTCAGTAAAATGAATCGAATGTCCCATCACTAATGCGTAGAAGAATAATAAATAATAAGCTGCAAATTAAATAAACTGAAGACTGGATTTTCTGGAAACGGGGCATCTTGAACGCTATTGGCCGGAAGATGACCACGCGGTGAGAGACGCTACGAAACCCGCGAAATATTATGGAGCGATATCTGTTAATATCTCCGAAATCTGCGATCGTTAGGAGATCATATTAAACCAGGTGTATGTTCCAGATGAGGGGATTAATTTGGTATCAATTATAAGTTCCAGTTCGGACTGCCAGTGCCGATTTGAGAAATCCACCCCCTCTCTCCAAGGCATGACGTCAGCTAATCCATCAGTAAGGCCCTCCGTCAATAAATACGAGTGGAAGGAACACTCACTAACTCATTTTACGGACAACCTCATTTACTTACAACCGCACTTGCGTACTGTACTAAATCACGTACTTAATCGCGCTAAATTGTATTCGGAGCTCGGGCGAAGTGACTTGTTACTCTGAATCAGGTCGTTGTGTTCCAGTCACCCGCGGGTCGAGTAAAGTTAAATCACGCCAGATCATGTTACGGTCTGAGCCTACGATTGGTAAATGGTGAATTCAAGTAAAGATGTAATAGCAGCAAGGAGTGATAAAATATCTTCTTTTAATGTAACAGTGAAAGCAGGTGTATTAAACTGTGTGACGGACAGTAAATGGAAATCTTATTGAATAATTGAGCCTGTACTGTAGGTAGCTGAAATAAAACCGCCGTCATAATGAACATATCAAGAGTGCGACTTGATATTAATTCGGACGTGCCGTGTCGGAGAATGTGAAGCGCGCCGGGCGATTTAATCGACACTCCGTCATTTTGTGTCCAGTCATTTGTGCGGCAAAAGGACGAAGATAAATTAATGTACATTAATAAAATTGGGTTCCTGGTACCTCAGGGGTAAAATTAAATGTCAATGTGTCAGTGTTAATATATTAAAATATTAAATCAGTGTCATAATTATTAAATCAGTATTATAATGGCGGAACGCCCTGTAATAAAATGTGAAGGTGAAATGACACCAGCCATTATGGAAGCGTAGCCGGAGGAGGGACAAATGGGCCTCTCGTCCGAAGTGCCTGCCAAGGATTTCAACTACTGATGAGTACTGACATGTAAATTGATTTGGGGATGTTGCCATGATTGGGAAGGGAAACAGTTTTATTTTTGACTTGGTTACTTCATGTAGCAAAATGGATCGCTTCCTGAGTCCATTCTAAATTTAGTATAAACGGACGGAATTAAATTGTAGTATTGTAAATGTCGGGTCAAATAATGTATTTATTTTGTTGTACATATATTTCCGTAGGTGTAGGGTAGTGATTTAAGTCATGCATGGATTATAATATTAATCTAGTCGATTTTTCCTCGGCATTTGATTTTGTGTTTAATGTTCAAACTGACCCGTAGTTTGCTCTTCATGTCAGTCAATTGACGACAATTTGTGTGATAATGTTATGGAAAATCCAGCCGTGTGATGCCAGCATTTTCCGTTGTGTTAATATATTTTTTATTACCGTTGACAACATTTGTAGGGAATGTCACGAACTAATAATAATATTAATAATAATAATTCATGAAATATCGTCTTTCAATGTGAACAGTGAGTAACATTAAATTTTGAATGTATAATATGTTAAGATAATCAGGAATCGTTGATGACAGAATAGTTTTGTAATTCGGAATTAAAAATAGGTGATAATTAAAATTAGCGAATTAATAATTATGAGAAATAATACCGGTGCTAATTAACCTTAAATGCTAATAAACGTGTTGTTTAAATTACGGTCCAATATTTTATAAATAAATGTCAGATATTTAATTTGCAAGTACTAGCCGGACCACGTAGGACTAATAATTACGGGACCATGATTGTCGAATTTAGGCGAATATAATTTCAGGCTGTTGCGATTATTTATGGAGAGTGACCTCAGAAGCAAATCAGATGTGAAGAGAAATGTTGTAAAAATCCTGCAGTCAGAATATAAATATGTCGTACGATGTCGTCGATGAGAATTAAGTCAGAGAAAACTCTGTGATTAATAATTGAATAAAATGATGTTGAGATATGAAGAGAGATGAATTCCGTATGAGAACACTTACCGTATATATATTTTTTTACAACTTGCTTTTACGTCGCACCGACACAGATAGGTCTTACGGCGACGATGGGACAGGCAAGTGCTAGGAGTAGGAAGGAAGCGGCCGTGGCCTTAATTAAGGTACAGCCCCAGCATTTGCCTGGTGTGAAAATGGGAAAATCTTCAGGGCTGCCGACAGTGGGGCTCGAACCCACTTACCGTATAATGAAGCTGTGTTGAAAGATACTGTGATACGAAGAAATGTATGAAATTAATGTTAAACACAGAGAAATGAGTGTACAAATACGGGCAATGTAACAGAGTAAAATTGAATTACGTAGAGGGCAGGATTCGAACCCGTAATGGTACGTACGAAATAAATGGACTGCGCAGATACTCGTTTGAAAGATTACGGACCCAAAGATTAAAAGAGGTTCAGATTCCACATAAATGATCGTATGGTGTGATGGTTAAGAATGACGAGTGATGATAATCATGATAATCGTAATAATAATAATAATAATAATAATAATAATAATAATAATAATAATAATAATAATAATAATAATTCCCTAATAATAATAATAAATATCATGTGAGTTATATCATTATAATAATAACATTAGTATTTTGCGTCCAGGAATAATAGTGATCATAATGATAATGTGGCAGTGTCAGAAATCGTAGATAATAATAATAGACGCAATAATAATAATAATAATAATAATAATAATAATAATAATGTCTGACCGGAAAAAATTAAAATTACGCGGACGTCATTTGTATGATTACGCTAAATAGACGCAAATGATAATTTCGTGGATGAATGATAATTCTAGTAATAATAAATTAAATTATTGACGACGATATCCCTCAGCTTAAGACTCTGAACGAAGCTGATAATCATATGTTGTCTCGTAACTAGACGACTCAACGTGAGTCAAGTCACCGTAATACCCGGTTTGCTTATTTTGCTTGAGGGGTGAAAGGAGGTAATCGGCCGGTATTTCCGTTACATCTTTTGTGGTGTCAGAATGACATTGACCTATCGAGACCAGCTGGTCAAGCTTGGCGGTAATTAGATCATGCGTAAATATTTCTAGAGGCGAGTTCCAGTTGGCATGCCATCAGCTGGATAAATGATAGGGTTCGTCCGTGAAATACACCTTCCTTAATCATCGTAACGTTACTCAACCCGATTGCCGACATCGGGAAATGTAGATATTGTCGGAGGTACTCAATCTAAATTGAATCGGGAAGCCGACGATAAATTTGATTTATTCTCGGGCTCTCGATGTAAAGAAGGCTCATCCTTGTGGACCATCAGATCGTACGGACACTGCTTCGATCCCAACGTGATCAATTAGTGAATCATACCGTGAAGTTGTGTTTCTTTTTCAGGATGGAAATTATAAGTGTATTGTCACCACTTGCGGTGAAGCAGGTAACTTTATTACTTAATGTGTTGTAAAATCATTGTTTTTCTAAAGTGTATCTAAATTTAGCGCGCCGGATGGCGCAATAAACTGATCCTTCTGGCATTTATTTTCAAAGGAAACCATTCTCACAATCTTTTTATTGCAGTTAGACATTATATCCTTGATAAATTTTAAATGTCACTTCTTAGTCCTATCATGGAGTCCTAAAATACATGATTATGAGTAAGCGTTCCCAACTCTACACTTTTGCATGCCCCATTCATCCCTGTGTTCACTGATGCCTCTATATTTATGATTTTGATGACTTAAAAATGAACCGACACCCCTGAGATTAATGCTAGTCTGGGACTCAGAGGGTGGACGGGTACAAAATATCGAATTGAAAGCGTAACTATTTGATGCGTATAAGTTTTCCTTAAGCAGTGGTTCCCTACAGAGTCGGAATGTACTGTAACTTAAAATAAAAGAAACAAAATACATACCAGCTGTTTTTTATTGACAGAGACCGACAGATGAAGCCATTGTGCCGTCGGAGTTCCCTCAATCACTACCAGCCGTGACCTGAAGTCACACCCGATGGCTCCCCACACCATGACTCCATGAGTAACATCGCTGTGTCTCTCCAGATCGCTGGAAGAATGGGATCTCTCCCCAGGTTGCCTTCGTACTCGCAAGCGATGGTCATCCGGGGTAGTGCAGAACCGCGATTCATCGTTAAACACAGTGCGACGCCATTCATCAGGAGTCCATGATTTCCGGTCACGGCACCGCTCCAAGCGCAGCCGTTTGTGTTGTGATGTTAACGGCAACCTATGCATGGGACGGTAATTCCCTAGTCCGGATGTTGCGTCTCCGACCAATGGTGCGAGATGACACAGAATGTTGAAGGGAGTCCATTACTTGTTCTGGGATGGCAGGTGCAGATATGAAGGGGGTAATAATAATGGCGTCTGGCCTCCGAAGAGGCCTGGTGCAAGTCTTTCGAGTTGACGTGGTATAGGCGATCTGCGCTTCTATGAGAATGGGGCCCTATGTATGATAAATTCTAATGATGAAGACGTCACACACTCAGCCCTCGAGCCATCGGAATTAACCAGTGAAGGTTAAAATCCCCGAACCGACCGGGAATCGAACCCGAATGTGTTCCTCACATACTTCATGTTTAGTTCGTATGCAGTTAAGCATTGATCAGGCTCTCCTAGGTTGATCAAAACCTGGAACACGTTCTGTAATGCAAGGCACATCAGGGAGTTTTGAAGAAGAGAATATTTACCAAGCTTGGGACCATTGTTCGTTCAGCTTGAAATTGCGGGCAATGCGGATTGCAACCAGTTGAAGTGGAGGGTCTTGAATATAGTCTGCCAGTATAAATGCCGTTGAGATTTTCAGGAATGCGTAGTTGTCGATTGTGAAGTATTTTACGATATTATCAAATAAGAGCACTCCGTGTTTTGGAAGGATGTGGCTTAGGATTGGGATCCACTGCAGTGGGGTGCTCTTTATAGTTCCTGTGATCAAACGCATGGAGTTGTTCAGCTGGATATCAATCTTCTTCACATAAGGACGGTTTAATCAAACAGGCACACAGTATTAATCCGCAGAATACGCAAGTCCAACGGCCGAGTAGTGAGGGGTTGTATCACTTTAACCCCATGTTGTTCCACACAGTTTCTGGGGGCATGTTGTTTCGACTTTTCAGCTTGACAACAGTATTGTCAATGTGTTGTTTAAAAGACAGTGTCCCACTGAGTGTAACACTCATGTATTTGGGATACCTGCTATTCGCTAGACTTTTGTTATTAAAATACAACTCAGACTCAGGGTCTCTGTTCGCCGTTCTATTACTCAGATGGAAACTTGTTCCACTACCTTTGATCATTCTTAGTTGGAGCCTCCACTGTCGAAAATAATTTCCAAGTGTGGTCAAATCCTTTGTGACTATATCCTCTGTGGTCTCTGTGCTTGAGTGCTGAGTAGCAATCCAATTTTCCGAAAACTATTTGGGGCATGTCTGAGATGTGAAGGCAAAACAGAAGAGGAGATAGTACTGATCCTTGTGGTAGTCCATTGCAGACCTTGTTGTACATACTTATATTATTACCCACAACAACTCTGGAAAATCTGTAAATCTGCTATTAATGTGACGTACTGTCGGAAAACGTAGGATTTCTTGAAGGAGTTTGTAAATTAAACCTTTTCTCCACACAGTGTAGTATGCAGTTTTAAGAAAATTATCTTTATGGTAAGCCTGTCTAAATATCATAACATACACTAAGGTAGTCGGTCTAAGGCTCCGTCGGTCACTTGGTGTACCAAGTTTCAAGATGACAATATTATTTTGTTCGTTTGAATATTCGAGGTAATCTGCCTACTTTTAGCAGATATGTGGTAAACCTCAACAGCCAAACCTTAGCAATTTTATCACAGTTAATCTGGAATTCTGGATGGATTCTATCGAAGCCAAGAGCTTTCCCACCTTTGATATCTTTCAGTGCTGCATCATTTTTTTCTACTGAGAAGGGATGGGGAGTCAGACTTTCTATAGGTTTTCAGTGTGTTTAGTTTTTTTATATAACCAGTGCGCTTTTTAACTCGTGGTGCTTGTGACAAAGTAAGTAGGGCCTAGATATGCTGCAATTTTGTATGGAGTCATTACAAGTTTATCACAGACCACCGGATTTGTTCTTCCAACTTTTCGAAGAAAAGACCATGCCTTTCTACTTCATCGTTTAAAATCCAACGATTCTACAGTTTCTATCCATTTTTTCTTTGTGGGGTTAATCCAAGCTGTGCAGTAATTCATCTGAAATTTCTTGTTCACCGTCCTCTAGGAATTCATGGTATAAACTTTCACTGTCCTCAGACCCACCCACGGATGTATTCTTTTCTGCATCCTCTGAGAGTATGTCTGTTGGCTGTTGAAATGATAGCACTAACAAATCTATAGTAATTGTCACATTTTGGCGGTATCCATCGTATAGGCCTATACGTATACAGATCACAAGAGAAAACTTTCCAATCACTTTTTCCAAAATTACAGAGTGGTTGTGGAAAGAAGGTGACCAGAGGTATTTTGGGCACCAATTTCAATTATTACAGGTCGATGTTGGTTATGAGGAAAATTCGGAAGAACAGGAGAAGAAGCAATGCATTGTTGAAAATGGTTAAATCAATTATTGTGTAGCCACAAAGATGTAGAGATATGTATGCATTTCCAATATTTATCAATATGCAGAAGATTGTAGGCCTACGGTACAAGATTACGTATTAGTAAGCATCAAGAAAATTAAACACGTTTCAATGAATTATCATACATTTCAAAAGCAAACTTTCTACGTAAACATTTTTATAACATATACTAGAAATATGCCTTTGCTGGCGGGACCTAGTGTTTACAGTGCACTAAGTCTTCTGGTATAGGCTAGAGCAATTTTGTTACTTTCATTGTTCTGTCTCTGTCCTACCCTTGGCCGTGACAGTATGAAAGTGACTGAGGTATGAGCGATGCTAGTAATGCTATTTCTTATGCAGCCAGTCCCTGCTATGAATGGTGTGAAAATGTTGCTCATAGGGTCCATTGGTGCATGCATTTCAGTGGGCTTGGCAGACTGATATGTAATAGCAACTTCTGGCTCGGTGAGGAAAGCAACGGGAAACTACCTCACTCCTCATTTCCCTAGTACGCCTCTTCAGTGATGCCTAGGCAATCTATGACAGCTGATGGCAGAGCTGTTGAGGATCCAACCAGCCTTAGGGCTGATGACTGAACATACACATACTGGAAATAAAACGTAAGTTACAATAAACATAGCATAGGTCCATTCTCACCAGAATACGAGTTTTCTAGTTTCGCCTCCCAAGAAAATTCACGGAGACACCAGATAAAATGGACAATAGAAGCCAAGATCATCACATGCCTGCAGGCCGGCCGGTATCTCCCAAGCCTGACTGCCGCATTCCGTCCAGGAAATATCGCAGGGGACTTCAAGATGACAGTCGCATTACCACTTAACAACAGCACAGGGAGCATACAGAAAGGAAATTTCCCTCCAACCCTTGCCCCAGATGCTAGTGTGCATGACCAATGTCCAATGAAAATGAATAAACTGTTGTCATACCTAGTTTCGATTAAACGTTTCTTTTATATACTGAGAACTTTATTTTGAAAACAATGAACAATTGTTTAGATTATATCGGATTCATCTTATAAGATTACATAATTTTGCTGTTCTCCATGGTATCTTTCATTCTCTGTTAAATAACTTATCAAAAGTGTAAAGTTCAGGTTCATTTTCGATTTTACCTCTCTCCTTCCCGTCTATATATTTCTCTCCGATATTTCTTGTTTCCTTACAGTCTATTAGCAGGTATACCACTTACATATCGTCGCTGCCGGGACAAAACCTATGTGGAATATTTTAGCTTAGAACTTTGGCCGATGAAGTTCTGTCATCTAAGGTGTAATATTGTGTGAATATGGTCAAAGCATCCTCGCTCTTCATAATGTATGTGCTGCGGGTCAGTATATCTCCAAAAATATTATCACACAGGAGATTTTGTCCCGGCAACGACGATATCTTTATTGCATAATATGCATCGATTTTCCTCAGTTTTTTGTCTTATGGTTTTATTCTTATATACTCGCATCATCCATTAAATTATCCCTCTCATTTCCTCTCTTGCTAACATTTCAGTCCTTATTGCCGTACTTTTACTTATTTTAAAAAATTCGACAAGAGTTTTCTTAATATTACATTAAAAGAAGATGCAGTGGGATGTAAATTAATATTCATGATTAATGCTAAAATAATAATGTGTGAGTATACGCGTCCTTAATCACGCCTGTATTATGTCCGTGCGAGCATCATCACAGTCACCATTCGTGAAGATGAGAAGCTTGAAGAATTCTGCCGTCGTTACTTCACTAAAATTAATTAATTTACTTATCTGGAAACCTAAGTGAGGAGGGCCACCAGGTAAAATCCCTGGGACGGGAACGGCTAGTCTTGTGCATATTTGAAGTCCGTTTGAGTTTATTAAGACTTCTTGTGTCTAATATTAAAGAGACATACTCATACATTTGTAAATTGTCAGAACTGTCAAGAGCAAGCAGTACGATATCCAAGCTGTAAAACAAGCTGTTGGTGTATTTGAACTCGTAGGAAACATTTTCAAAATTTGATTCAAAAGGAATGGAAAAAGAAACGAATATTTGGACTAAATTATTTTCAGCTTCATTCATTCACTGTATAGATTTCGTAAAAATTGTTATCAAACCACAAATATCCTAGCGCCACATCAGCTAATTTCAGCCAGTATGTTATGTATTTCTCATAGAATGCCTTTTTTAGTTTTCATTCCTTACCCTGAAGTGGAAAGGAGGGCCACTTAGAAGGTGACGCCCTCTCTCTGGCAACGAAATGTGTGATGGTGATATGAAGTGAGGTGAAGGGTGAGAAGGGATTAGGTGTGACTTATAAATAGAACTGTCTCGGCATTTGCCTGGAAGTGAGGATAGGAAACCACAAAAAAGCATTCTCAGGACAGCCGACAACCAACTCGCCTCCCGAAAGCAGAGCTTAAACTTTTGTAAATATATAATTTGCTTTACGTCTCAGCGACACAGATAGGTCTTATGGCGAGTATGGGATATGAAAGGGCTAGGAGTGGAAAGGAAGCGGTCGTGGATTTAATTAAGGTGCATCACCAGCATTTGCATGGTGTGAAAATAGGAAACCACGGAAAACAATCTTCAGGTCTGCCGACAGTGGGGTTCGAACCCACTATATCCTGGATGCAAGCTCACAGCTGTACGCCCCTAACCGCATGGCCAACTCGCCCGGTAGCTTAAACTTAAGATACGACCTTCCAATTGTCTTCATCGCATAAGCAACCAGTTTGCTCCATCATCAAAAACGCGTATACAGATGTGGATGATGAAGGGCTGATATAGCAGCTTCGTTTCCAATTTATTTGACACGAGCTGAGACTGTCACTTATGCGATGTCAGTTTATTTATTTAATTTTTGAATTTCTGGATTTCTTTCTTTCCAGCGTCCAACATTCATTTTCCGTTGTCATACGGTCGCAATATGGACGATAATCTGTATTTTGAAATTATTATATCTTTGTCTTCAACATTATTCCAAATCAGAATGCGAGATTCTTATGGTGATACAACGAATAGAATACACCGTTCTCCAATTTCGGTTACCCATTAATTAGGAAAGATAGTAGTAGGGCTGCGCAGGTTCTAAAACTATGGGAGCTGAATCAGCATTTTCCTACGAGGACATTTACCCCTGCCAAGGTCATTGACCCCATGACGTCATGACCACGTGCGCGACGTCACGGCCACGTGCTATTGTTCACAAACAAGGCCACGTGCTCGTGACAGCTGTCAAGATGACAGCTGTCATCTTGACAGACCCTAATCTCACTTTTTGAGCACGTGGCCGTGGCTAACCTCACTGCTGCCATATTGACAGGTCCTAACCTTACTTTTTGTGAGCAAGTGAACGAGGCTAACATCAATGTTGCCATCTTGTCAGGTCCCAACCTCGTGCACTTGTTTTGGCCCAGAATTTTGAATTACCCTAACCTCACTGCTGTCATCTTGACAGGTCCCAACTACGTGCACTTGTTTAGCGCGGATTTTGAATAAGAGTTCATGGCTAACCTCACTGCTGCCATCTTGACATGTCCTAACCACGAGCTCGTGTTCGGCACGGAATTTTGAACGATCCTTTTTTTTGCTAGTTGCTTTACATCGCACCGACACAGATAGGTCTTATGGCGACGATGGGATAGGAAAGGTCTAGCAGTGGGAAGGAAGAGGCCGTGGCCTTAATTAATGTACAGCCCCAGCATTTGCTTGGTGTGAAAATGGGAAACCATGGAAAACCATCTTCAGGGCTGCCGACAGTGGGATTCGAACCCCGTGTCTCCCGGATGCAAGCTCACAGCCGCGCGCCTCTACGCGCACGGCCAACTCGCCCAGTTTGAACGACTCTAACCTCACAGCTGTTATCTTGACGAGACGTAGCCACATGCTTTTGTGTGGCGCGGACATTTGAACGATTCTAACCTCACTGCTGTCATCTTGACGGGACTTAGCCACGTGCAGGCGCAGAATTTTGGAAAGAGATCGACTGTGGGGCCTAACTGCACAGAAATTAATTTTACATCTAGATGCCCTTCGCAACGCTATCTTGACAGATCCCTTTCTCGACACCATCTTGGAGGGGGCGTGACATCACAAGGTCCTATTTTAAGGCTAGATGCCCTTCCCGACACTATCTTGGATGGGCGTAACCTTACAGGGTCATAGTTTTAAGGGTGATACCCTTCCCGATACTATCTTGGAGGGGCCTAACCTCAGAGGGCTCTAGTTTTAAGGCTATCTGCCCTTCTCATCGTGCCCATTCCAGACACTATATTGGAGGGGCCTAACCTCAGAGGACTCTAGTTTTAAGGCTAGCTTCCCTTCTCGTGATGCCCCTTCCCGACACCATCTTAGAGGGGCCCAAGGGACTCTGGTTTTAAGGCTAGCTGCCCTCCTCGACATGCCCCTTCCCAAAACAATCTTCGAGGAGCCTAACCTTAGAGGATTATAGTTTTATGGCTAGCTGCCCTTCTCAACATGCCCCTTCCCGACACCGTCTTGGAGCGGTCTAAGGATCATAGTTTTATGGCTAGCTGCCATTCTCGACATGTCCCTTCCCGACACCATCTTAGAGGGGCCTAACCTCAGAGGATTATAGTTTTATTGTCAGCTGCCCTTCTTGACATGCCCCTTTCCGACACCATCTTGGAGTGGTCTAAGGATTATAGTTTTATGCCTAGCTGCCCTTCTCAATATGCTCCTTCCCGACACCATCTTTGAGGGGCCTAACCTCAGAGGATCATAGTTTTAAGGCTATCTACCCTTCTCGACATGCTCCGATCCAAGATGACAGGTCCTAACCTCATGCACTAGTCTTGGTGCGGATTTTGAATTAGTGTGCATGGCTAACCTCACTGCCGTGATCTTGACAGGTCCTAACCACGTGCACTTGTTTGGTGCGGAATTTGAACCAGTGAACGTGGCTAGCTTTACAGCCGCCATCTTGTCAGGTTCTAACCTCGTGCGGAGCGGAATTTTGAATTAGTGTGCATGGCTAACCACACTGCTGCCTTCTTGACAGGTCCTAACCACGTACCCAACTGCTGCTATCTTGACAGGTATGTGCAGAATTTTGGACAAGTGAACGGGGCTAACCTCACTGCTGCTATCTTGTCAGGACCTAACCATACATTTATGGCTACGTGGACGCGGACTGCAGGCTTTCGGCGCCGAGCAGCGGTCGCTTAGTAGGCTAAGAAACCTTCGGGACTGTACCCCTGGTCTAGAGATACCAAGAATAACAGCCGTAAGGTTTTATCATGCTGACCACACGACACCTCGTAATCCGCAGGCCTACAGGGCCGAGCAGCGGTCACTTAGTAGGCTAAGACCCCTTCGGGGCTTTAAGCCACACGTACTATTTCAAATTGAAGGTCATTCTAGACCTCGCAAATATAATACTGTTATTATTATTATTATTATTATTATTATTATTAACATGCTTATTAATATTGCCTGCCTCTTACCCGGAAACCCGGGTTCAATTCCTGGCGAGGAAATATCTAACCGTGAAATAGCCGCCCCCCGGTCTAGCCCGGACGCAAACTTACACCAGCGCGCTCCTAACCGCACTGCCAATACAATTATTATTATTATTATTATTATTATTATTATTATTATTATTATTATTATTATTATTATTATTATTATTATTATTATTATTATTTTGGAAGTAACGCTGTCTATTCATGGTTGCGATATCTTCAGTGGCTGGCCTCTCAACCTGAGACCCCGAGTTTCATTTCCGGTGAGGCCAGGAAGTTTTACATAAGGGCTGGTCCGAGGTCCACTCAGCCTACGTGTTTACGTATACAATTGAGGAACTATCTGACTGTGAGATAGCGGCCCCGGTCTAGAAAACCAAGAATAACAGCCGTGAGGATTCATCGTGCTGACTACACGACACCTCGTAATCTGCATGCCTTCGGGCTAAGCAGCGATCGCTTGGTATGCCAAGGCCCTTCGGGGCTGTAGGCCACAAAATTGAAGGTCATTCTAGACCTCGCAAATATAATACTGTTATTATTATTATTATTATTATTATTATTATTATTATTATTATTATTATTATTATTATTATTATTATTATTATTATTATTATTATTGCCTGCGTCTTACCCGGGAGACCCCGGGTTCGATTCCCGGCGAGGTCAGGGATTTTTTACCTGAGGTCTTGTTCGAGGTCCATACAGCCTACGTGATTACAATTAAGGAACTATCTGACTGTGACATAGAGACCCCGCTCTAGAAAACCAATAATAACAGCCGTAAGGTTTCGTCGTGCTGACTATACGACACCTCGTAATCTGTAGGCCTTCGGGCTGAGCAGCGGTCATTTGGTAGGCCAAAGCCCTTCGGAGATGTAGGCAACAAAATTGAAGGACATCTTAGACTTCGCAAATATAATACTGTTATTATTATGAATATTATAATAATAATAATAATAATAATAATAATAATAATAATAATAATAATAATAATAATACTGCCTGCCACTTACCCGGATACCCCGGGGTCGATCCCCGGCGAGGTTAGGGATTTTGCGAATCGAACCCCGAGCCCTCAAGGTAAACATCTCAACCCCCTACACTACACGGCCGGTGCTACATTTCTTTTAAAATCGTATCTGATTCTACTGTATGTTAGATAATGTTACCCGGCGAACAAGCAGCGGTCTGTAGGTTTGCACTGTTTCTATAGAAATTTGAAACTTCCTGTTTCCTGCGCTAGCAAGGCGGGCAGGCGCATTCATTTGATAAGGCAACGCACACACAAGACCACCTCAATGCCGAGATTTTTTTACATGTAAGTAGAGATTATGCTAAAAGCGATCGAAGTGTATATACAGAATTAGAACACGTACATAAAAGCTGTGAAGATGTGTGTATTTTTCCGTTAATATCTTCACTATATTAGAAGATGGTGTTACGTAGTCCAATGCGTGTGCTATTGCGTGTGCTATGTAATGTGTTTAACATCTGTATTTATTATTATTCGTACCGCAAATAGGAGAAAATCCATCTGCTTAACACAATACGATGTAGAAAACCGTAGCATTATTTTTATCGCACACGACTGTGGTTGTTGTGAATAGCTGCCGGTCGCAAGCTGTTTAAAAATGATTTTTTTATTGTGTAGGCAACACAGAAGAGGCATGCAAAGAAAAATCAGTAAGGTAGTTTCCCGTTGTTTTCTTCAAAGAGAGTTCAAGGTTCTGTGATTGAGATTGTTTTATTCAAGCTCAACGGCTATGTGATTGTGTAGTCGAAAGAGATAGGTCCCTTATCTTTTACAAACATACCTCCCCAGCATTTGCATAGTAACATCGCTAATCATATTACCGAGGAGACGGAACAATATTGTTGGGTTGCTATGTCATACAGTCCTAACATATGCATGGTATTTTTACTATGGGCTAGTTCACGGGGGCCGGGTTCGATTCCTAGCCACACAGCCCTCCTGTCAATTATACAGCTTCGTGGCTGCACAACTAAGAAAGATAGTAGTCACGTGTTCGATTCCCATTCAGGACAGGGATGATATTGTTAAAAAAGCAATGAGTTATATTAAAAAATTGCAATAATTGTTTAACTAACTAATTCTTTAATGTGGCAGAAGATGCTATTTCGATTCTCCTTGCAACAATAGCGGACGATCTTCTTTCAGGCTCCTACACACCCGGTCGCAAGCTGCGTAAGTAAAATGCATTTTGTTGTGTAGGCAACACATAAGAGGTATACAAATATCAGTAAGGTAATTTCCCGTTGTTTATTTCAAAGAGAGTTCAAGGTTCCGTGATTGAGATTTTTTTATTCAAGCTCAGTGGCTATATGATTGTGTAGTCGATAGGGATTTTATTCTTATTAGAGAGAGAGAGAGCTTAGAGAAGTCCCTTATCTTTTACAGACATACCTCCCCAGCATTTGCCTGGTAACATCGCTGATCATTTTACCGAGGAGAGAACAATATTGTAGGAGTGCTGTGTCATACAGTCCTAGCATTTGCTTGGTATTTGCTGAGTTAGTACGTGGAGGAGCCAGGTTCGATTCCTAGCCACACAGCCCTCATGTCAATTATTACAGCGTTGTGGTTGCACAACTAAGTAAGATAGTATTCACGTGTTCGATCCCAGTCAGGACAGGGATAATATTGTTAAAATCACATTCAGTTATGTCAAAAAAGTGTAACAATTGTTTAGCTGACTAATTCTTTACGGTGGCAGAAGATGCTATTTCGATTCTCCTTATTTATTGTCTTGTAACAATATTCGTTAGAAGATGGTAAGTATCATTACACAAACGAATAATAAGACAATAGGCTGTTGTGATGGCCGGAATATTTTCAGATATTCTAAACGAATATCGATAAGAGATTCTTTTATAGATTGACTATAATAAGAACAGACTATAATTACAATCAGTGCTTTACTTTTAAAATTTTTAGACAACAAGAGCAGTCGATCTTCTTTCTGATAAAACGAATTAAGACTACAAAGCAAAATACTGGGGTTGTACTTGTTATCTATATGATAAGAGATATACGTGGTTTCCTATGTTTATATCAAGCAAATATTAGTTTTATTCACTAAGTAATGTCAACATTACAGTAGACAACTAAAAGTCTCTAGTGTTCAAATCTATAAGCTCGAATTGTTACAATCAAAATTCAGTGTTCTAATTATCAAAAACCTGTTTAAAGTGGCGACTAAAAGGGTGCCACCTGAGTAACCGTCCGAGCTATTCAGCGTAACAGATTATTTTTTGTGTAACTATATTCGATTTTAGCCAGATTAGAGATTTTTCGCGGTATCGCCCTGCCTGTCGTAAGTAGTGACTAAAAAGGTAAAATAATTTTATAAACAAGGTAAATTAACAACAGACAGTATATGAATACATTTCCGGTCTCGCTCCCCCCCTCTACCCACACAGCTGAAAACAGCATTGTACCAGTTTTTGCGACGAGAAGGCCAGCGCCGTCCAAGCCATTCAGCGTAACAGAGTAAGTATATACCATTTTGTGTGTGTCATGATTAAATTTTAAAAAATACTCTCCGCAGCGGGAGGACGCTATTCCTAGTTATTTGTTTGTCGGATGGAGATGTAAAACCTTTGTGCTAACCTCACAATGCTATTCGATAGAAGAAGGGGTAAGTGTTACTACCCACTCCCTTATAACATGTTATTTATTTTATCTATCAGCGCCAAGCGATTAGGAGGGGAATCTATCTGTCAAATGGAGATGTAAAGCCTTAGCAGACCACACGATAACACAGATGCGTTTTCGAGAAGGAGAAGTGTTCATAATTATTTGTCTGTCGGATGGTAACGAAAAGCCTCTAAGATAGTGTAGGGAAGGGGAGATCTAGCAAGATGACTTTGGGAAGGGCATGTCGCCATAAAATTATGCGCTGTAAGGTTAGGCCTGCATTTCCGGTCCTCTGTAATAGGATAGAACCTGCACAGTTTTCTTGATCCCTGTCGTCATGTTTAGACTTGTTCATAAGGAGGAGGCAAGTCACGCTGTTTCGTCACGTTATTTGTCTGTCGGATGGAGACGTCAAGCTTAAAACAAAATGGCGACAATTATAGGTACAGCAGAAAACAGGATTGAACTACTTTTTGCGCCAACCGTTTTATCTTATTAACTTCCTTGCGTTATAAAGGACGTCCAGTAGCCTATCCAGTAGACGATGAGGAGGAGAAGGAGGAGGAAGAGGGAAGGCATCTATCCATAAAACTACAGACAGACGACGAGGAGGACGGAAGGGCCAGACGATACGGAGGAGGGTATCTATCTGTCGGATGGAGACGTAAGGCCTTAAGCAGACCACAGGATAACGAGGTGCACAACTAGGGGAGGTCTTTTAGGAAAAGAGGAGGTGTGATCTTTGTTTTTGTCCGTCGGATGGAGACGTAAAACCTCGAAGATGGTGTCGGGAAGGGGCATGTCAAGAAGGGAGGCTAGTCTTAAAACTAGGGTCCTCTGAGGATAGGCCCTCCTAAGATGGTGTCGGGGAAGGGATATGTCGAGAAGGGCAGCTAGCCTTAAAACTAGCGTTCTCAGAGGATACGTCCCTCTAAGATGGTGTCGGATGGGGGTATGTCAAGAAGGGCAGCTAACCTTAAAACTAAAGTTGTTATGCCCCCTCTGAGATGGTGTCGGGAAGGGCCATGAACTAGGATCCTCTGAGGTTAGCCCCCTCCATGATAGTAACGGGGGAAGGAGTATCCGGCAAGCTGGTAACGAGAAGGGCAGCTGGCCATAAAACTAGGGGTCTTTACGCCTCTCGAAGATGGTGTCGGGAAAGTCATCTTGCCATAAAACTTAGGTCCTTAGGCCCCTCCAGATGATAAGAAGGAGGAGGAGGAAATGCGCTCTCTAACGTAGTGTCGGGATAGAGCATGTCGAGAAGGGCAGCTAGCCTTAAACTATGATCTTCTGAGGTAAGGCCCCTCTAAGATGGTGTTGGGAAGGGGCATGTCGAGAAGGGCAGCTAGCCTTATAACTGGCATGTCGAAAAGGGCAGTTAGCCTAAAAACTAGGGCTCTCTGAGGTTATTCCCTCTAAGATAGTGTCGGGAAGGGCATCTAGCCAGGGCCCTGTGAGTTTACGCCCCTCAAAGATGGGGTCGCACATGGCTAAGTTCCGTCAAGATGACAGCAGTGAGGTTAGGATCGTTCCATTTTTCAAATATTCCGCGTCGCACAAAAGCATGTGGCTAAGTCCCGTCAAGATGACAGCTGTGAGTTTAGGGTTGCTCACTTATTGAAATTCCGCGCCAAACAAGTTCACGTGGTTAGGACCTGTCAAGATGACAGCAGTGAGGTTATGATTGTTTAAAATCACACCAAAACAAGTGCATGAGGTTAAGACCTGTCAAGATGACGGCTGTCAGGTTAGCCACGTTCACATGTTCAAATTCCGAGCCCAAGTGGCCAGAAAGTAAGGTTAGGACCTGTCAAGATGGCAGCAGTGAGTTTAGCCGCGCTGACGTGCTCAAAAGGTGAGGTTAGGGTCTTTCAAGGCGAGAGCACGTGGCCATGTTTGTAAACAGCGTGATATCACGGTCACGTGGTCATGACGTCAATGACCTTGACAGGGGTCAATGACCTCGTGGGAAAATGCTGAATCAGCTCCCATAATAATAATAATAATAATAATAATAATTTCGTGTAGTCATTGCAGCCAGAGGCAGACCTTCCGTTGCGGTTAAGTGGCGTCTGCTGTATGTTATTGTGGTGGAGGATAGTATTGTGTGTGGGGTGTGAGTTGCAGGCATTTTGCGAACTGTACCAACCCTCAGTCCCCGAGCGAAAGAAATGAACTATTTATGATTACAATCCTACGAAAAAAAACAAGGATTTGAATCCAGGGCCAAGAGTTCCGATGACCAAGGCACTGAGTAGAACAATACACACAATCAGTTGACACTTAACACTTATTTATAATATTAGTTTTCTTTTGTACTTATAAAGCAAAATTGGGATAATTTTACTTTCCATCATAACTTTTTCTTCCTTCCTTAATCTGTTTACCGTCCAGGGTTGGTTATTCCCTCGGACTCAGCGAGGGATCTCACCACTTCCGTCTCAAATGCAGTGTTCTGGAGCGTGAAACATTGGTCGGGAATATAACTGCGAAGGAGACCTCGCTAAGCTGGCCTCACCTGCTATGCTATGCTTGCGGGGGAAGATTTGAAGGGACAGGCAAGGAAGAGGAATGAAAGCGGCCGTACCCATAAGTTAGGTACCATCCTCGCATTTTCCTGGAGGAGAAGTGGGAAACCACGGAAAAACACTTCAAGGAAGGCTGAGGTGGGAATCAAACCACCTTTACTCAGCTGACCTCCCGAGGCTGAGGGGGCTACGTTTAAGTCCTCGTGCCACTTTTCAATTTTCGTGGCGGAGCCGCGAATCGAACCCGGGCCTCCGGAGATGGCAGGTAATCACGCTAACCACTACACCACAGAGGCGGACTTCATCATAACTTGTCTGTTTATTTGCAGCTTCGTCTTATTTTTCTTTTTTTACAACTTGCTTTACGTCGCACCGACACAGATAGGTCTTATGGGGACGATGGGATAGGAAAGGCCTAGGGGTGGGAAAGAATCGGCCGTTGCCTTAATTAGGGCACAGCCCCAGTATTTGCCTGGTGTGGAAATTGGAAACCAGGGAAAACCATCTTCAGGGCTGCCGACAGTAGGGCTTGAACCCACTATCTCCCGGGTGCAAGCCCATAGCTGCGCGCCCCTAACTGCACGGCCAACTCACCTGGTGCAGCTTCTTCGGCTGATTGCATTGGTGGGAGAAGGTATTTTTGAAATCCGATCGCTAGTTTTCAGGCTAAGTAAGTAAATAAGTAAGTAAGTAAGTAATCTTTATTATTTTCCTCGAGGTCTGCAGTATATTACCCAATTGATCAGTTAAATGAAGAAATACAATGTCCAACCTAGACAAGCTCTTTCGACTTAATCACTTACCCCTCACTGAACACATATACAGATGATCAAATAAGCCAAAATAAATTAACCTAAAATAAACGACAGACACTGTCATATGGCCCACAGTCAACTCCTTATCAGAGATCCGATAGCCATTGCAATACGGCAACTGAATGAACAAAAAACTTTATGACATAAAAACTGGATAAAAAATAACGTAAAATAGTGTAAAATAAGAACATTGGCAGAACGGCCCATGAAGTTTAAAGACCTTCATATCTCTCCTGGCTGGACTCACAACCTTGCACATTCCACACCATATACTGTCCTCTCTCTTGACTTTCTCAGGTTTGCTGACGCAGCCTTGACATTATAACACCTGCCGCGTTAGTGTGCCACATTCTCCTCACGTTGCATTTTCTACTTGGACTACTTCCTAGTTACCAGTCATCATTACCTAACTCCATCTGCAAAACAAACTTTTCTCGTTTCAACATATTTTCACTCATAGTAACCAACACTCAAAATTACCTTCACACTTCCCTTTCCCATTCAGTTAACAAACACACTCACTCATCGCCACCACCTCTCCCAACCCATTTAAAATTACCATCACTCTTACATTCGCTTATAATTCAAATCCTATTAACTCTACTCGCACCTTGCATAATCACAATTGACAATCACCACTCCGTTCTACATCAAATTCCATAATAAATTAACTAACCATTTCAAGTTTATAACCCCCTAAAGTTCAATAATTCGGATTCTCGTTCAAGTATATATCTCTTGAACCTAATCACTTACCGCACCCATCACTCAGAAATACCTTCATACTTTCCTTCATATATAATTCAAATAACTCTAAATCACTCTAAGACAAACTCCAACCACCTTTCCGTCAACCTTCATTATATCACCAGACTCAATAATTAATAACTCTTAAATACCTCCAATCAACCTTTTAATCGTACCGCCTCCCTTCTCATACATCCCACCACCTAATCACTCTTACCTTCACTTAAATTCAAATAACATAAAATTACCATCAAAATGTCAAATCTCATACCGCCAACTCAATCTCTTATTCATGCCTCAATTAGCCAAACATACTTCACTGCCTCCCTTTTCCTCACTCTTTAATCACTCATAGCAACCTTCACTCAAAATTACCGTCATACTTTCCAATCTCATATCGCCCACTCAACCTCTTATTCATAATCTCTCTTACCTACACTATTCACTATTCCCTTCATACACAATTAACAAACACACACTACCCTAATTCAAATATAATCACAATCCAGCTCCACATTAAATTCACTAATCATCTCAAATTCCCATCCATCTCATGCCACCAACTTATCATTCAAATATACTTATCCATCCAAATCAAACTCTCATCCTTCAAATAATCACTCTGCCAAATTACCTTAATTACACTCAATTCATTAATCATTTCAAATACAATTAACTTAAATTTACCATACAAATAACTTAAATTACCATCAAACATTCCAATCTCATACCGCCAACTCAGTCTCTTATTCATACCTCAATTAGCCAACAATATTCACTGCCTCCCTTTTCCTCACTCTTTAATCACTCATAGCAACCATCACTCACAATTACCGTCAGACTTTCCAATCTCATACTGCCCACTCAGACATCTTATTCATAATCTCTCTTACCTACACTATTCACTATTCCTTTCAAATGCAATTAACAAACACACTCTATCCTAATTCAAATATAATCACAATCAAACTCCACAATAAATTCACTAATCATCTCAAATTCTCATCCATCTTATGCCACCAACTTATCATTCAAATATACATACTTATCTATCCAAATCAAACTCTTATCGTTCAATTAATCACTCTTCCAAATTACGTTAATTACACTCAATTCATTAATCATTTCAAATACAATTAACATAAAATTACAATCATACTTTCCAATCTCATACCGCCAACTCAGCCTCATACTACAAAATTATCATCAAAATTTCCAATCTCCTACCTCCAATTCAGTCTCTTATTCCTACCTCAATTAGCCAACCATACTTCACTGCCTCCCTTTTCCTCACTCTTTAATCACTCATTCATTTCTAATCTCCCTTATCTTCACTATACACTATTCCTTTCAAATACAAATAACAAATAAACTCTACCCTAATTCAAATATACTCTCCATCAAACTACACATCAAATTCACTAATCATTTCAAATTCACTTTAGCACCACTATCCAGCTTACTTACTAATACTACTTGACTTTTTACTTCTCGTTACTATGCCTTCGTCACTATTACCTTTCTTACCCCATAGTTCCTTTAAGCTCAAGCTTCTCCCTTTAGCCAAGGCAACTTTTATTACTGCTTCCTCCCTCAAACCGTTATTTTCACTTAGTTTATGACCACTTGCTATTTCTTGTGGTCCCACCCACCGCCTCTTCCTGTATCCTCATTTCTTTTCTCGCACAGGTCTCCATCCTCCGATCATTTTCTGCTTCCCTGAGTCCTTCTAAAACCTCTTCTAAGATGTCACTTCTACTCGATGTGCCTCTCTTACTATTATGCACGTCCTCACCTACCCTACTGATTTCTTCTTGCTTCAGACTCTCTTCCAATGCCTTCACTTTCGTCACTGTCCAACTTCGAGTCCAATTCCCATTGCTCATCACCAGTATCTGACCCCTAATATACGCCCTCAACCCCTGCAGTCTTGCTCTCACTAAATGTTTCTTCAACATTTTGGAATTCTTATCCCCCTCTCTTCCCAAATCCCTCTTAATCCCGATTTTCTCACTCTGCAGATTGCCGACGTTCCTTGTCACGATGTCCGCCATCAATAAAGATATCAGAGACACTGTTATGGGTCTGCGCCCTCTCACCTTACCTACCCTCTCAAGATTATCTACATCGACCTCACTGAAGTTAATTTTCGTTTTATTTTGAATGACTTCTACCACTTTATAAATAATGTCCACTTTAGCTTCTACCTTTCCTTCCTCCACACCGTAAGTAAATATGGATTTGTTCCTACGATCCTGACTGCTGTCTGCAGTTTCCTTCTTCAGATTTACCACCTCCTATTCCATATTTTTTTCTCCCTTAGTGACACAATTTCTCTCTGTTTTCCATTTTTGCCTTAGTATCTTTCGTGTATTCCTGAATCCACTGCCTCGCCTTTTCGTGCTCCTTAACTTGCTCCTGTAACATCTTTCTGAACTGTTAAAACCGGCAGTGCTCCTCCACTACCTCTTTTACCACCTTCCTTATAACTTCTATGTCTTCCCAGCTTATGTTGCCACTGCTCTGTGGGCCTGGATTTACTTCCACGCCCCCAATAACCAGCAGCACGGTAACCACCGCTGCCACCAACAGCATTTTCCTCTTCACTCCCATCTCTACTTTCCCTTCCTTTCTATTGGTAGTTCTCTTCTTCTTTCTTCCCTGCCATCTCCCGATAATGACCCGGTATTGCTCTATACCGATCATCTTTCTCGTCACACTCATCTTGACCCGTCCACTCCCTCCTCTTACTCATCTCTACTCAACCGGCACACACCACACGACACGTCCGTTCACGTTGCTTGCTTAAGTTAGACTGATGCTATTCAGGCCGAGTACCTTTCCAATTACAACTTTGAACACAGGACTGATGTTTTCTCATGATTTCCTCTTGTATAGTATGATCCTGAGACTGTTCCTTCCACAATTTTGAATGAAGTTTCTTGAACAATGTCAGCTATGATATCCGTATTAACTATTGTGAATATTACTTTCTTCTGTTCTTCTATTGGACGTGGAATGCAAGAGAAAATTTTATCTCACTCACTAGCTTACTTCATACAGGATGCAACTTTTATCTTTATAGAGTCGTGGTCTGATCGCAGAGTGTTTTCTCACATAGCAGCTTCTGCCTAGCCGAGGCGTTACGTCGAACTCGGTTCACATGGAAGGATGTGGGTTCGTTTCCTTGTCAAGAAGTGGAAAATTTTAGAAACGAGATATCTTCTTTCGAAGAGGCACATGGCTGTGAAACTCACCAAGCCTACACAAAAAAATTATTACCAGGTTAAGTCATGTCGGCAAAGATGGCCGGGCATAGGGCTAACTACTCCATCCCATGGTTCCAGTGCAAGGGACCCTCACTAGGATTACATTCGAATTTCCTAAGGAAAGCACGATTCGTTCTGGGTGATTCTGATAAAAGAGCAGTGTTACGAAAACGTTACAAACTTTCGGCTGAGAAGAGAATAAGATGAGCCGCTCGACTAAGCGGTCTGTTCCGAGCTGTCAGCAGAGAGATGGAGTGGAATAACATTAGTAAACGAATAAGCTTGAATGAAGTTTTTTAAATGGAAGAATGATCATAATATGAAGAACAAGGTTGGAATTCAAGAGGATAAACTGGGTCAAATATTAGTTTGTAGGAAGAGGAATTGGGAACTTTAATAGTGTACCAAGGGGGATGTTCGATAAATTTCCAACTTCTTTGAAATCATTTGAGAAAAGTCTACGTTAACAACTGATAGAGAATCTGCCACCTAAGCGACAACTCTAAATTTATTTATTTATTTATTTATTTATTTATTTATTTATTTATTTATTTATTTATTTATTTATTTACTTATTTATTCATGAAGTATTTTCCTGACTCCGACTAAAGTCTAGGATACCTCCTCTTACATGTTCTCACGGCTAACCATATGCATTATTTCGTTCCGGGAGTGAAGGACTCAGTATATACAGGGTTATTCACCTAACATGTTACACGCAAATAACTTCTAAACCATTAAAGATATCGGCATTCTGTTTTCATATTCGTAAATGGTACGCAGAGTATTGTAAAATAACGTGCTACTTAGTTTTATGGGATGATTAACAACCGAGATATTGATACTAATTCCATACTTTTAAATGGAATGGCACAAATTTATACAGCTGATTTAAAAGTTCATCTGCGTACAAGTTCAAATATGTAAGTATTTTTAAAATCGGACAATTATTTTTTGAGATATAAATAAGAACAGCATGCGCGGTTTTGCATGCCGCATCAGACGGCGTGAAGTCGGGCAAGGACATATTGAGGCGCAAGCTGCTTCCTGGCCTTGATTCCAGCCACAGAACGGATACCAGGCATGTACTGTAAACATAATGTGATGTACCGTAACATACCCTGGGTGTGCAACGTTATTGTATGACTGGCGAACACACAACGGGGAAGGGAGATTAAAGTTGTGTTGTTTGTTTTGACATGTAATAGGCTGCGCTCAGTTTAGCGTTTTTCCTGGCGGATGGGAATGGGAAGGATTTGGAAAGAAAGTCGGCCGTGGCCTATCACAAAGGTAACTATCCGGTATTTGCCTGGTGTTGAACATGGGACACCATGAATATCAATGTCAGGTTGGGCGAGGCAGGACTCGAACCTACGCTCTCCCGAATGCACACTACTACAGTCGCGCTGGAGCTCTGCGGAGATTAATGCGTGTACAATAAAACATAAATAATAGTGTAGCTGCCATCTCACTACGATCAGCTCTGAATATTTGCTTTTCTAGAAGGAGTTCGTCGGTGTTTTGTGTTATGTTTCCTTTCAAGGCAAAGTACTTATTTTATTCGTTTTAAACACATCAACCCCTTTCTGTCCTGTCACGTGTTCGCCTGTCATACACAATTTGCAAACCCATCACATGTGTACGAGGTGCTCACATGCCTGGTACCCATTCTGTGGCTGAACTCACTCCCAGGAAACTACTTGCGCCTCAATATGTCCTTGCCCGACTTCACGCCGTCTAATGGGGCATGCAAAACTGCGCATGCTGTTGTTACTTATATCTCAAAAAGTAATTGTCCGATTTTGAAAATACTTACATATTTGAACTTGTACGCAGATGAACTATTAAATCAGCTGTATAAATTTGTGCCGTTCCATTTAAACATATGGAGTTAGTATCAATATCTCGGTTGTTAATCACTCCATGAGACTAAGTAGCACGTTATCTTACAAGACCCTGCGTACCATTTACGAATATGAAAACAGAATTTTGATATCTTTAATGGTTTAGAAGTTATTTGCGTGTAACATGTTAGGTGGATAACCCTGTATATAACGAAGACATTTTGTGTCTCCTTCTTCCTTCCCTCCTACTCCTTCTCCTTCTTCTTCTTCTTCTTCTTCTTCTTGCTCTTCATAATCTCTCTGTTCTTCTACTTTTCCCGCTCTCTGAATTGCGTTGCGGGTGCGAACCACCTAGCACTTGTGGATTTGGCCCTTTTTTACGGTCGGATGCCCTTCAGGACGCCACCCTATGTGGAGGTATGTATAATCTCTATAGGCTAGTGTGTTTTTCTGTTTTTGAGAGAAAAGCAAACACTTAGTTTCCGAGGAAGTGGAGTTGGCCACACGTGGTTAAAATCATCACCTGGCCGGGAATCGAAACCAGGACCATCTGAACCGCAGGCATCGACGCTGACCATTCAGCCAAGGAGCCGGACTATGAAGACATTGTTGCTTATAATAATAATAGACTAATATCCGGAGGGTCGTGGGTTTGTTTCCCAGTCAGAAAGTCGAGAATTTTGCAACGAGATTTTCAGTTTTGGAGTGGCATATATCCCTGAGGTTCACTCAGCCTACACCAAAATGAGTACCTGGTTAATTTCCTGGGGCAAAGGCGGCTAGACATAGATTTGTTTTAAATTTGTACAATGTGCTTTACGACGCACCGACACAGGTCATGTGGCAGTGATGGGATAGGAAAGGTCCAGGAGTGGGAAGGAAGCGACAGAGGCCTTAATTAAGGTACTGCCCCAGCATTTGACTGGTGTGAAAATGGGATACCACGAAAAACCATCTTCAGGGCTACTGACAGTGGGATTCGAATCCACTTTCTCCCGAATGCACGCTGGTAGCTACGTGACTCAAACTGCGCGGCCACTTGCTCGGTACCAGACATACAGCTAATCGCTCTGTTCCACTTAGTACAGAGATTACAGGTAGTAGAAGCCTTAATTTCCACTCCTCGAAGGGCTGTCACGTCCTGTACGGAGATGGTTCTCCTTTTGCTCTATCGTCTGGGTGCAGCCCTCCCTACCAGGGGGCGTCTGCCGTATGAGGCACATTGCTGTCACTTCACGTGGGTTCGCGCGTATCGTGACGCAATCGAACCTGCCAAGAAAGATGTGCTATGCCTTTTCCTAGAGGTGGGGACGGAGCGAGTAATACCGATGAGTAATCCGGTTGTAGCGGTAGAGCGCACAACCGATCCCCTCCGCTTACAACTGCGAGTACTCGCGGAGGACCTGAGCACAGTGTAGCGCACAACACACGTACGAAAGTACCTGTATTCAATCTGTGTTGTTTCGAATGTACGTATATATTTCCTACGCTTGTTATGTTTTGTAGATAATGTAAAGTCTGTTAGATTATATTTGTGGTGTTAGTGTGATATTTAAACATATTCGTAGATAGTAGTTATATTTTTAGAACATTTAAAGGAATTTAAAGAAATATTTACAGAAAGTTGTTCCACAATGGCCACGAAAACCGTCGGATGCCTGGCAGTTTTTTGACATCACTGACAATAGGAAACACGCAAATTGCAAATTTTGTGGCCGCACATACGCGACGGGTGGTGGCACATCCAATATAATATAATATAATATAATATAATATAATATAATATAATATAATATAATATAATATAATATAATATAATATAATATAATATAATATAATATAATATAATATAATATAATATAATATAATAACTGTATTTATAGAAGCATTCTACTGATAGCTGTTTGGCATTGGGACGTGTAGTACTATGTTGTCAGATATGTTTTGTAATCACATTTGCAAAGAAGGACATTCCAGTCAACGTTCATTTACGTAATTACTTTTGTCATCCTGTAGATGAAATTATGTCAGTGTTTATCATTATATTCTCATAAGATTCTTTATATTCAGGTTATTCTTCTCATTAACACTGTACCGTATCACACAAACTTACGAAATAGTTGTTAATACATTACTTTTCTGTTAACTTCCAATCCCCTTGTATACAAACCCTTTCGGTAGGTATGCGCCATACTTTGTTTCACTATTCGAATGAGTTAACTATACGAGTAACTAACATTTATTCCACATACTACCTCCTACTCCCTAGCAGTTACGTATATAACAATTATAGTGAATATATATGCAGTTATTTACAGTTGTTACGTTGTGAGAGAAGGGTATTAATAGAGGGATGCAATACCTTCGCAGTGCATACCTATAACGTGTTTAAACGTCCCGCGTCAGGACATTTACTCGGTAGTTCACTCGGTACTACCGGGTGATGACGTCACAACAACTGCTCCGCTCCGCTCCGCTCCGTCCCCAGCTCTACCTTTTCCACACTGTATGAAATGTACAGTGATCACACTGCACTCATGTCACGGTTGTTAACGTCGGCTGACGTCATTGTGACGTACAATCTGGCGACAGCGCTCTTCACGCGGAGCACATTTTTCTGCTCTAGCACACATTCTGGCGACGTGAAGTGTGAAAAGAAGCCGTTTCTTTTAGCGATATGGAAGAAATGTTAATTGAATTGGTGCGGGTGCATGATGATCTGTACGATATATGTTCGATTAACTATAGAAATCAGCAAATGTGGCACGAGACACGGTACAAAATAGGAAAGCAGTTTAAAGATCACACCTACTAGTTTTTATAGGCATTCAGTTGTTGAAACTGTCCACAATTGTGCTTATGATTATTATCCCAATAATAATAATAATAATAATAATAATAATAATAATAATAATAATAATAATAATAATAATAATAATAAATGAAATGGCGTATGGCTGTTAGTGCCGGGAGTGTCCGAGGACAAGTTAGGCTCGCCAGGTGCAGGTCTTTTGATTTGACACCCGTAAGCGACCTGCGCGTCGTGATGAGGATGAAATTATACACATACACCCAGCCCCCGTGCCAGTGAAATTAACCAATGATGGTTACAATTCCCGACTCTGCCGGGAATCGAACCCGGACCCCTGTGACCAAAGGCCAGCACGCTAACCATTTAGCTACGGAGCCGTACATAATAATAATAAATTAAATCCTACACAAATTACAAATACAAATTATCCTGTTGAATTAGAGTTCGGTGAATAAATATTTATAGTATGATCCATCCACTACCGCACAGTTCTTTTCTTCTTTGTTCACTTTATTCTTCCATGATCATGACGAACTGTTGGAAATTGCCATGGCACAGAGCCTTCAAGCGAGCTGAAGTAATTTTTGAAATTTTCTCATATCTGTAAAGCTTGTGTAGGATACCTCCGAATCAGTTGCAAATGCAGAGCGTACTTCGGCCAACAATTTCATCCTTGATGAGATTATGTAAGCAGTTGAATTCATTTTTTTTTTTTTTCAGCCTGAAGTACATCTGAAATTTTTCTGGATGCTCATTTAGCTCCCTAACTAAATTGTGGTATTCACCGCAAATTACTTTCATGTACACACAGTCGTTTGCGACAGACAGTATTCATGGCAACAGAAACATCACAGGGAATAAAAAGATCATCAGAATCCGATGAACTGGATGTACTATCGTAGCTTGCCATCGGACGAAGTGTACTGTGAACGTGAGGAACAGTGTGTTTTCTGTCTTCACGCCGCATGCAGTGACATCATCAACCTCCCCTCCACGCTGACTCCGCTCAGAGATAGTTCACGTGAAGTGACAGCAGTGTGTTTCCGCCTTTATGTGTTGTTTGTGTGTTGTAAAGTAGTGTAGAGAGCCGAGCTGAGTAGCTCAGACGGTTAAGGCGCTGGCTTTCTGCGTCCAAATCTGCAGACTCGATCCTGGGTTCAGTTCGGTAGTATTTGAAGGTACTCAAACACGTCAGCCTCGTGTCGGTAGATTTACCAACACATAAAAGAATTCCTGCGGGACAAAATTCCAGCACCTTGGTGTCTCCGAAAACCGTAAAAGTAATGTGTGGTAAGTAGAATCAATACCATTATTATTATTATTATTATTATTATTATTATTATTATTATTATTATTATTATTATTATTATTGTAGAAGTGTAGAGACAGTACACAAACCCATATTGCGAGCCTTTGGAATTAACTATCCTGGGATAAAATCCCGCAGTCCGGCCGATTTTAATCGAACCAGGGCCTCCTCGGTCCAGATACTAGCGCGCTATCGCCCGTCCAGGGAGACATATATATGCAAGCTAATGGCCGTAGCGCGTTAATTAAAAACACAGCCCTGACATTTGCCTGGTGTGAAGGTGGGAAAATCGGAAAACCGTCCTCGAATTCACCATCTTCCAAATTCAAACCTATAGCTAAACACTCCGGAACACTTGGTCCTGGATATTGTAGTATTGTTACTGATTACCTATGATAAGGAATCAAGTCACAACGTACGTTAACGTTAGACATCAAATTATTCTCGGATATAGCAAGCATCAGCAACTAAATACTCAACGAGACGACACTCAAAGCCTGATCAGGAAAAAAAAAAAAAGAAAAAAAAAGCCTGCTAAGGCATTAGTAATGCCTAGATACCGGTGGTGGTGGGTTGTTATAGAGGTGATGGATTTTAAAAAAATTTGCTTTACATTGCACCGACACTGATAGGTCTTTCTTTATAATTACTTTACGTCGCACTGACACAGATAGGTCTTATGGCGACGATGGGATAAAAAGGCATAGGAGTGGGAAAGAAGCGGCCGTGGGCTTAATTAGGGTGCAGCCGCAGCATTTGCCTGGTGTTGTGAAAATTGGAAACAACGGGAAACTATCAGTCCTCACCTTGGTGGGGTCGAGGGTGCGAACTCTGACGAACAAGTGGACTTGCCCCTGTTTTACTGTCAGATGCCCTTCTTGACGCCAACCCTACGTCAAGGGATGTATTCATTATTGCGCGTTTCTGTGGTTTGTCGCTTGTATATGACGAGGAGTGTATTGGGACAAACACAAACACCTCGTCCCCGAGTCAGAGAAATCATGTGACTTGAACTAGCTCGGGGATGCACTTAATAACAATTGGCTCAATACTATGTTGTTAGCGCCCAAAGAATTGACTGTCCCCCTGAGTGGCGTGTTTCGGTACCTCAATAATAGCATATTCTTTTGAAATACGGACCGTGCAAGCGGCTGCGCGGTTGAGTCACGTAGCTGTCAGCTTCAATTCGGGAGATAGTGGACTCGAACCCCACTATCGGCAGTCCTGAAGACGTTTTTCCGAGGTTTCCCATTTTTTTGCTGGTTGTTTTACGTCGCACCGACACAGATAGGTCTTACGGCGACGATGGGACAGGAAAGGGCTAGGAGTGGGAAGGAAGCGGCCGTGGCCTTAATTAAGGTACAGCCCCAGCATTTGCCTGGTGTGAAAATGGGAAACCACGGAAAACTATTTTCAGGGCAGCCGACAGTGGGGTTCGAACCTACTATCTCCCGAATACTGAATACTGGCCGCACTTAAACGACTGCAGCTATCGAGCTCGGTATTTCCCATTTTCACACCAGGCAATGTTGGGGCTGTACCTTAATTAAAGTCTCGGTCGCTTCCTTCTCATTCCTAGCTCTTTCCTATTCCATCGTCACCATAGGACCTATCTGTGTCGGTGTGACGTAAAGCAAATTTTCCAATAACAAGAATATGGGCCTTCTATATGAGGTCCATATGACTATATGAGGGCGAAATTGTGCATTAGATCATCTTACACCGAGGTAGTTGTTCGGCTAATAGGAGCTCTATTCCATTAAGCGCAGTCTGGAAAATTCTTGGATATGTATGAGCTTGCATTCGGGAGATGATGTGTTCGAACTCCATTCTCGGCAGCCCTAAAGATGGTATTCAGTGGATCCTCATTTTTACACCAGGTGAAAATGGTCCGCCTCTGTGGTGTAGCGGTTAGTGTGATTTGCTGCCCCCGGATACCCGGTTTCGATTCCCTGCTCTGCCACGAAATTTGAAAAGTGTTAAGAGTCCTGGAACGGGATCCACTCAGCCTCGGGAGATCAACTGAGTAGAGGGGTATTCGATTCCCACCTCAGCCATCCTCGAAGTGGTTTTCCGTGGTGGTTTCCCACTTCTCCCCCAGGCAAATGCTGAGACGGTACCTAACTTAAGGCCATGGCCGCTTCCTCCCCTCTTCCTTGTCTATCCCTTCCAACCTTTCCCATCCCCACAAGGCCCTTTTTCAGCATAGCAGGGGAAGCCGCCTGCGCGAGGTACTGGTCCTCTTCCCCATTTTCATCCCCGACCCAAAGTCACACGCTCCAGGATCCTTGAGGCGGTAGAGGTGGGATCCCTCGCTGAGTCCGAGGGAAATCCAACCCTGGAGGGTTATCGGATTAAGAAAGAAAGAAAGAAAGAAAGAAAGAAAGAAAGAAATACTGGATATATAGGCATACCTTATTTAAATCCACGATCGCTTCCTTACCAATACTAACCCTGTTATATCCTATCGTCACAATAAGACCTCTCTGTATTGGTGCGACATAAAGTAACAACAACAACAATAATTCTTAGAATATATATTTTACAAGTGCCTATGATACCTGTGTATTCCTTTTCACAGAAATACTCTCATAAATACTATTCTTCTTGATTATTCTGAAGTAAGTAAATTCAGTAATTAATAATTCTCGAGTTTATTATTTACCGGTAACGATCGACTTCAGTTACATTAATTACCAACAGATTTCATGTTGATGGACGAGTCATCATTTACTTGTCCTTTTGCGGATTTTTTTTTCAAGATCATGCCAACGTCTAGACAAAAATAGTCCAGTTTTAATGGTGGCTTGTTCATAAAAAAAAGTAACATTCTTATGAGCATACACGTTGTACTGCACAATACATATGCCTTGGGGACCACCAAGTTTCATTGTGTACAGGTATTTAATAATATAAATCCATCGTCACAGCAAGCCATGTTATGCAGGGGATTCCTTTTCGCTCAAAAGTATTGCATAAATTTGTTTTATAATTCATGTTTCATTTGTATGGTGTCGCTTTTAAAAATCCCAGATTTGCCCAGATCTGCACTGAACGTGTGTTACTCTCATTTACGTGGATAGTGGCAATTTATTGCTTAATGCTTTGGTATGTCCTTTTTTATGATTGGATCTTCGATAATGTAGATAACTGACGTTTGCAGAGAAAGAAAGGTGCCAAATTATTTTTGTCATGCCTGTACATCCAGTTTTAAGGACGTTGCATGGGAGTTCAGTGGGGGGAGAGGGGTAGTGCAATAGACTTAGGCTTGGTTAAGGTTCCTCTGAATTTGCGACACTCAATAAAAAGTTGTTCCACGAGTTTTAAAACTGATTCAACTTTTGCTGCTGCCTTGAAACAAAAGAGCAGCAACTTGCCTTAAAAATATCGAATGAAGACAGCAATTTTAGTTCTTGACTCTCTTTCTTAAAAGATTGTTCATTTATGATAGTTTATTGAAACCACAGACTTTCACGCTTTGATCTGCGGACTGTCTTAAAGGTGAGTTGCTACCTCGTGTGTACTGTATGTCGCAGGTGAAGTTACGGAAGGTCATCCACTTAAAAAAAAAGAAAGGAAAGGTCTGTATTACATAAAACGTGTTATGAACCTTACACAGACTGTCAGACTATTTCACCAGCTTGACTCATAACATTGTTGTTGCAACAATGAAGTAGCTATTTTCACTTCCGTAATGCTAAAGAATATTGGCGTGATTAAAAATTACATGTTTAAAACGGTACGGTTTTTCTATTGCTAATCTCAAGTCTTCATTTTCGAAGTTGGTCTATGTTTTATACTGAGTAGGCCTATAGAGTTTCATTGTTAGAACTAAACAAATGCTCTGTCAATCATATTGTAGTAATTGGAGTGATTTTCTTGTACGGTATGTAAACCAATGAAAGAAAGTTAAAAATAACTTCTCTCACGCGGTCACCTCATTGTACGGAGATACATCGTAGCACCGTATTTGAATATTCTCTCCACTGACCATAAATATATCCGAACGAAACATTAAAGAAGTATACCGTCATGAAGCTTATTGCTCGTAAGTGAACATAATTTTATGTTATCGATATAATGAAACCAACAGAGCTCGCATGTACTATGCTGCTGCAGAAATCCGCCACCCTTGTTAAGTCTAATTTTATTGCGTTATCGATTTCAGAGTCAACATGAAGCGCACACACACACACACACACACACACACACACACACGCACACACACAGAGAGGTTTGATTTTCATAAATGTATTTTTTTCTGCTATGTGAAACGAATTAATTCTGTTCATGCGCAGTTTTGTGACCGCGGATGAACGTAATGATTTTTTGGGGATGGATTAAATAGGGTGGGGGTGGGCTGCTCATTAGCGCATGAATATACAATTTTCATATTAATGCTTTTTTCTTATATTTTTCGCAAGTTTTTTTATCAGAACTCATTGCGTTTCTCGTATTGTACAGTAGTATTATTAGATATATGTATTATTGAATGCACAGTTAAAAAAGTGCACGTTGCTTTTTTTGCTGTACTTGTTATTGAAATTATTGTGTAGTTTTCGTATCCTTCCGCATTTTCATTTGCGCCTTGTAGGATACGCACTATTTTTAGTACCGAGTTATTGCGACAGATGTCTCACGTGCCGATAAAGAAATATTCGACGTACGTTTTTTCGGGTTGTTTTTTTTTGCAGTCTAAGGCTTGCGGTGTGATCATTTTGAGGCTGATGATGTATATTTTGTTGAAAATAATGCGAAGTTCTGTGCGATGAGATACGTTGTAGTGTATTTTTTAGGTATATTGTTCGTGTAAGTTGTTCGTATTTCGCGCTAGTCATAGAGCCGCCCGCAATCCCCAATTTTTGGGACGCCGCTGTGTACGCGTTTACGCTTGGCCGAGGAGGCCGGCGGAGAAAGAATGCTCAGTAATATTTCATTGTTACTTGTAAATTTTCCCACTTGTCCACAATAATCGTCTTCTTTGTTGAGAAAGGTAAATTACTGGTTGTGATTGTTACGATTTACTATACGCTCAGGGTTGAATTGTATTTTTTGTTAGTGTTTTATGTATGACATTAGACAATGTCAATGTCAGTTACTAGAAAAATAGGCGAGAATAGGAAGTGCTGTAATTTCATTTAGTGTGTTCTAAGATGTGTCGAGTGACTCGTTTCGGTGAAGTGGCGTGTATTTATGTGTGTGTTGACGTGATCATTAGTAATTAGCACCAGAGTGCAAATGTTAAGTTCAATGATAGATGATGTGAACCCATTGCAATATTTTTTAAGGACGCCATTTTCCACCATTTTTGTTTGGATCATTCAAGGCTAAAAAATACGGTTATGTGTCCTCAATTTATTTAATATGTGGAGCCAGACATTTGAATGGGTGCTTCTAAATGGGGTGATTTTCTACTGTGGTGTGAGCAGAAGTGTTGCAGTCTCTTTTCTTTTTTACTTTTTGCGTAAATATTGTTCTTTGGTTAGCTCTGACAGCTTTCCAAGCATCAGAAGCACGATCTTGAGTACGTTCTGTGGTTTACTGTGTGAAACACTCTGCAATATGTTTTCTAACCCTATTTCCATTTCGGTCTTTTACAAAGTCGTTAGGGCGATTTCATATGTGAAGGATCTTCAAATACATTTGTGATGTGTGTGTTGGTCACGTTTATTTCATTGCTATTAACCTTAGCTTGCTTATTGATTCAGTTCGCTAACATAACCCCCTTAACTGTATATTTGAAATGTCGAATTTAAAGTAAGATCCTTTTTTATGTTGACAGTTCAAGGCACGTAATGATGGCAGACACGCAACATTTCTGTCTACGCTGGAACAACTACCAAAGTAGTATAACATCTGCGTTTGAGAATTTACGAGATGATGAAGATTTCGTGGATGTCACTCTTGCTTGTGATGGGAAAAGCTTGAAAGCTCATCGCGTAGTGTTGTCTGCGTGCAGCCCCTACTTCCGAGAACTACTAAAGGTTAGAATAAGTTATTTTTAAGATGGTAATGTGCTTGTAGTGATTCTTCAGAGGGAAGTGGGGTAGGGTACTGAATGACATGTTCAATGTGATGGATGGTAATGTATGCAACATGTAATACACTCCTTTCGATGGTAATGTATGCAACTTGTAATACACTGCATTTTCATCTTGCTGTTTGTTATGATGACATTTCTTTCCTCTTGGCAAAAAAAAAAAAAAAAAAAAAAAAGTCATGCTTGTTATATTTCTGAGAGATTATTCTCATTTGCATTCAGGCAGATCTGAATAGGTACAGGTACAGATTCCTGTGAGCTTCAAAAAATTTGCTTAAAACAGTTGATTTTAAGGAAATTAGGTATATGCTGATTATATAATACCTGGCACGTGTGCCCTAAAAGACATCTAACCTCATTGTTGAGCAAATCAAGAACAAGACTTCTTGTTTTAATTTTTTCCCTTATGCCATAAATCATCTGACTAAGCAATGATTTAAACTGAATTCAGCAGCAGTACAGTACACTGCCCATCACATTTTAAATACATTTGTGTCAACGCTGTAACACTAACTGAAACCAGATAAACGTACCTAACATAACCGTATATGCTGGAATGTTTTGATCTGAAAAGATTCTACTATATTCCACTAAATCTATTGATTTGAGCCTATCATATTCATGAACTCTGAATGTTTTGGTGTTTTGATCCTGGGAGATTTAATTTCAATAATGAATGCCTAATCAACTATATTGAACAGCATACCAACCCTCCTGTCTGTGTTATTGAACAAAGGGGATATCTAGTTTGATATCAGCTAGCTCACAGTGCCTTTTCAGTGCTAGGTTTTTTACATCAAAAGATTTCATATGGTTGAGTGTTGTTCATGCTTGTGTTTTTTTGTGGAGACAGCTCTGTGGTATTGTGCAGGAAAGGTCACAGACTTAGTAGTCACATTGGTCACATTCTGCTCTAACTCCTGTTGTATGGTGGAAATCTCAACTTCTAGTTTACATTACTGTGGGCTGTAGGTGTTTTAATGTGTTTGGTTGTTGAATACTTGCTGGGGCTCCTTAATTTTTAAATTAATGGTGTGAGGTAGTGTTCTCATCATATTGTAACTTTGTCTGAAAACCAGATATTTCACCATTCTTATAAAAATATTCAGTATTTGACAAATCGTGATAATTAAAATATACCAACATTTTGAACCCAGTGGAGTAAATGACCTCACTATCACTGTCTTAAAGGATAGGGCCTCCAGATTTCTATTAATAGTATCATAATCTGTGGCTTCAACTTGTGCTTTTTGTCCTTCAAATTCTATTCCTCTTGCTGACTCAATTGATTTTGTGGAGTTGAAATAGGAAGAGAAAGAGGTATTTACGTTTACAGAAACATTTTTTATTAAGGAAGCATGAGGGACCATCCTGAAATTCATGCAAGAAAGAGCTACAAAAAAAGGGGGAGGATATTGTTCCATTCGTCTGTTAAGAATTTCCTTCTGGCTGAAATTTAGATCCTGTATTCTATCTTCCAGTTTAAAGATGCGTCCTCAACAGCTTTAATGTCAAAAATATTACTGTGGATATTTAAGTAAACTTTAAAAAAAAATTGTTTACATACATATCATGGCTAGTTAAATTTGAAACTGGTAATTTTATAAGAGCTATAAGGTCTATTATAATGTTACAACCTATATTTTCCTATTTTAAGTTAAAAAGACTAAAAACCACCTATTTTGTACAATAAAACACTAAATTCTAGTTTTTTAGAAGATATTTGTAGTGTCATTCAAAATGTTTGAAATGCGTGCAAAAACCAATAATGGCAAGGCCTTGAACAGGTTGAACTGTAATGGGATAGCCAAATTGGCAACACTGTGGACATTGTACTGTCAAATGTGTGTTTCTCCTCACGAGGGGAGGTAATATCCATGGTTTTACCAAAGTAGTTTAAACTTTAGGAGGTTGTATTGCGACGAAAGTAAATAGATGTGTGTCTGTGTCCATTTCTTAAAATGAGAGGATCACCCTTTAACAACCTGTGTATCTGTTGGCGATTTGCATACGAGTACCTTTAGCACCACTGGTCTATATTTCAGCATCTCAGACATCCATGCGGTGTTGATTGCTACATTCCAGTTCAACATGTGTCAAAAGTGAGGTATGCCTCTGTCACATCTACTGATGCAGAACTCTTGTTCTCAGTTTAGTAGACTGATTTTGATAGACAACCACTGCACTTTTTCTCTAGAAAACGTAAAGGGACAGGTGTAGTAATTTATTACAAAGGCAGCTATGATGTGAATATTTGAAGCAATTCGATGCTTCAGTTTTTGTGGAGTTGAAAATAAATTTAAGTGTATAGACTACATATGTTTGGGAGAGTTTATTTTATTTTTTTTAAACACGTTTGGACACTCGAGTGCTATTTGCTATACTCTGCAACTATTTTTAGGCTATAGGTCTAATGTTGGTTTATTTCCCTTTGCCAATAAATTGGCTAATTTGTAAACATGCTAGTTTTTTTTATGTCTATAGTGTTTTCCTATTCTGTACTTTTTGAGCCTATTTTATGTTTTGAAAAGCCTAAATGAGATGGTGAAAGAGCTTATTCTAGGCAACTAAAAGACATTTCTAGGACCTAAAAATCTGCATTCTACTGATTATGATCACAAAAGTTGGAGTGTTTCCTGTAATATATGGCCATTCTGTTTTATTTTGAATTCCAGCCAATGAGAGTGGAATTTTAAAAATGAAAATTCATGTCTGGTTCGGAATCTACGTGAAACTGGAGGTCCCGTGGTTGATCACTCTCTAGACATTCACGTAAAACCACAAGCTTACTTGTTTGCTCTTTGTTTTTTAATATTATTTATTGTACGCGCACTTTTTAGTGATAGATTTTTGTACTGGGTTGAGGAGTAAGGAGGGAGCACTGCTGGTTCCGGTAATACTGCCAACTGAATGGAAATTAAATCTGACTTGAATCGATAATGTGATCAATCGATATGAATTTTCTAAACCTTTATTACAACAACTGTGTCACACACACAATATATAATACTATATAACATTTCTCGATGCAAAACTTGTTCCTAGCATGAATTCTATAGTTTGGCTTTGCTGTGTAAACAACAGTACGAGTACGTAAAGTGTACGCCAGATGTCGCACAGCGATCATAAGCGATTCTTAGTTTGTGTTTCAAAGGTTGCGAATATGAATCTCGAAGATAACCGAAGTCGGCCGATTCAGCACTAGGGTGTAAATCTATCGCTAAAAAGTGCACAGATAATAGTATTGGACAGGGCCCGTTTTATAGAAGTTCAGATGTATACAGGTGTTATTTACAAATGACAATATTAGACTGACCTTTCTGATAAGATTTGTAATTTAAGATTTTATGTAAATTCATTACAGTAAATGGGGGACAACATTTTTGATAATTTTTTCAACTAAGCCATGAATGTCTGTTACTATTTCTTATCTAATTACAGTATCAAATTCTGAAAAGTTTTGAAGGCCAAATAAATTCAAAACTCTCTTTGTAAGCTACACTTGTGCTTTTTACTAAAGTCAAAATTACATATTTAGGATTACAGTACATCAGTACCGGTATATTCTTAGTTTGAATTACTCATTCACAGAGCTCAGTAATTTTTGTTTCTTGTGTCCCTCCGAATGTTCAGAGTAGCAATGTCTCGCCATCTTTTCGTTAGAACATCAGCCGGCTCCAACTCCATTGTTCAATAAATCTCAGGGCAACCTAGACTACCAACAACACATGTTCATACTATAGTTTCTGTGCTGTTTTAAAATATAACATATTACTGTACAGTATGAAGAGGGCCACAGCTGGTACAAGGGTCACTTGTAATTTTCTCATTCAAAAAATAAAGCAAGGCTTGAAATAATGTAGTAGGTTATTGAAAGATACAACAGGTCTTGCTTTCACCCTCATGATTATTCCTGTGGAGTACCTACAGTACATACTTTTTGGATTTGCAATTTCAGATAACCTGAATTCGGATAACCAGGGTTTTACTGTACTAAAAAAATATATATATATTTCAGAGCAGAAGTCTGAACATTTGCTTATTTTCACCTCTAGCAGTTTCTCAGAAAATAATTTAGAAAAAGGAGTTGTAAACCTATGTTGAAACTAGCAATAATTGCATCCATAACGTAGGATATGGTAGCTTCCTGCTTGTTTGGCTCAGGTTCTGTTCCTGGCTCAGCTGTAAATTTAGGATTGGAATGAAGTTTGCTGGCAAGATGTAGTGTTTACAGTGCGCTATGTCTTCTGGTATGGGCTAGAATAAAATTACTTTCATTGACCTGTCTGTCTTATACTTGGCTTTGACAATATGAAAGTGGCTGCGGTATGAGTGATGCTAGTAATGCCATTCCTTATGCAGCCAGTGCCTACTATTAATGGTGTGAAAATGTCGCTCATAGGGTCGGTTGGTGCCCGCATTTCAGTGGGCTTGGCAGACTGATGTGCAGTAGCAACTTCTGGCTCAGTGAAGAAAGCAATGGGAAACTTCTTCACTCCTCATTTCCCTAGTACGCCTCTTCAGTGACACCTAGGCCATCTATGACAGCTAATGGTGAACCTGTTGAGGATCCAACCTGCCTTTGGGCTGAATACTCAACATACACAAATTGTAGATACAATTTAGGGATTGTGAATGGAGGAACGGCATAGCCCCACATTCATGTATGTGCCTCCATCCCCACTTAAAGTTACAATTTTTTTTAAAAAAAGTACAATTATAGGCCTAGTCTAGAGTGCTTATATACATTTATCGTATTTACATAGACGTATTACTTACATAATATACACTAGACTGTTCAACATTAAAGTAATTCGACTCTCTCTCTCTCTCTCTCTCTCTCTCTCTCACTCACTCACTCACACACACACACACACAACTTGAATCCCCACATATACTTCAGCTAGGCTGGCTCATTCATACCTAACTGCATACAGTCTCACTCATGATCACAAATTTTCATCCATCCTCCCACACATACTGAACATTCACATAGTAGAAAATTGTGTTATGAACAGAAGGTTTCTTTATATATACATTATAGTTTTACCTCTTTATACAATTTTTTAGCAGGTAGCCTAGATTTGCAGGCTCTTTAAAAAATCTTGTTTCAGGACAAAATTCTTGTTTGCATAGGCCTGATTGTAGTTGAATGTATGTTAAACATGCATTATTATTTTCTTATGAAGGTCCTTGGTGGTCAAAGAGTGATTAGTGATAAAAATGAAATGGGCATTGAAAGTTACAGGTTGGTGAATTGTAACTTATTTGTCAAATATCCTTTTTGCCAGATTCGTTTCATATCAGAAGTTAATTTATTTAAGAAATTTAATTTTCCCATAAAACAATTTTTCATGGTAGAACTTCAGTAATTGGAATCGAGGACGATGATCATCTGTGGCTAACTGAGGTCACCAGGTAATGCTGCTAACTGTTGGTGTAAACTCAGGTTGTGAGGTGAGGATAATTTTTCACCATTAGTTTCTGCAGAGCATAGGGGGTCAGACTTGGTTTAGATGTGTATATATTAATTCATCACTATTGGTTTTATTTTCAGCATAAGGAGTTAGTTTGTTTAGATGTGTGTATGAATTTATCACCATTGATTTAGGATTTTTTATTGTGCTTTATTTGATAATGCCCGGCCCAGAAAGCCAAGAATAACGGCCGAGAGGATTCGTCGTGCTGACCACACGATACCTCGTAATTTGCAGGCCTTCGGGCTGAGCAGCGGTCGCTTGGTAGGCCAAGGCCCTTCAAGGGCTGTAGTGCCATGGGGTTTGGTTTTGTTTTGTTTTTATTTGATAATGACATTATGTAGATAACTGTCTTTATTGAATGTTGGGAGTGGTTCTTTATTGAATAGTTTCAGCCAATAGCAGTGTTCCTTCACCTGGCTGCTTTGGAAAATGTCCTTTGTTTTGTAATGTTTTACTATAAAAGTAACGACACTATTTTTAGAGTGGATTGGTGGGTCCCATAATGAACACCCCCCCCCCCCTTTCTCTCTCACTCCTAAATGTAATAATTTATCTCTTGTACTGTTATTGAATTTGTAACTTTTCATTGTGGTAGTTAGGCTACAGGGTTCTAGTTGTGTGGTTCCAACTGTGCAGTACCCAGAATTTTGGCTTAGTGCACAGTATTTGTAACCTACACTTCAGGAAAAGCATAATTACACATTAAAGCTGAGTGTGTTAGTGCAACCTCCCTCCTCTGTGAATCCACTTGGGGACCTACTAGCTTCCTGAATTTAAAAAATTGCAGTCAGGATACTAAAAAGGCTAGATCATATTGTGTCAGTTTCTTTTTGGCAGTGTCAGCACATATTATGAACTATAAATTAAGATGAAGAAATTTTATATACTAATATTGAATAATTATTACTACTATATTTCCATACTGAATATTCTGAAATTATATAACAATTGGAAACACTGAATACATCCTGCTAGGTTCTATTTATTTAATATATTATTGAAACACATCTGAGGCATAAATGGATCAAAATATTAAAAAGAGCTGTCTTATCACTCGATTACTAATTAGTTTACTCTTCCCCTTTTTATTTATCCTTTTGTTTTTCATATGGTGGGATTCTGTGGAAAACACCCCATAGTATACTGTGTAGCCCTTGTCAGGATTACTGATGAGAGAGTTACAGCTATTACAGGTAGGCTACATGAAAAGAGTGGTTTAAATATGATGCAACACTGATGATGTAATATTACATTTTGGTATTTAAAAGTCGGCCCCATGGTGGAGGGGTAGTGTGACTGCCTTGTACCTGGAGGCCCCGGGTTCAGTTCCCGGCCAGGTTAGGGACTTTTACCTGGATCTCAGGGCTGGTTCAAGGTCCACTCAGCCAAGGTGATTACAGTTGAGGATCTATCTGATGGTGAGCTGGGGACCCTGGTATAGAAAGCCTAGAGTAATGGCCGAAAGAATTCGCTGTGCTGACCACAAGACACCTGATAATCTGCAGGCCTTCAGGCTGAGCATCTGTCGCTTAGTAGGTTATGGCTCTTCTGGGCTATTGCGCCCTGGGGTTTGGTTTTTGATTTTGCTTTTTAAAAATATATGCCGTGAGAAATAGAGGTTGTGCAGGGACTTTCTTTTTACAATATTGTTTTACATCGCGCTGATACTGATAGGTCTTGTGGCGACAATAGGATAGGAAAGCCCTAGGAAGGAGAGGGAAGTGAACTTTGCCATAATTTAGTTACAGCCCTAGCATTTGCTTGGTGTGAAAATAGGAAACCATGGAAACCATCTTCAGGGCTTTTAACAGCGGGTTTGGACCCACGACCTTCCGAATGCATACTGATAGCTACGTGACCCAAACTGCGCAGTCACTTACTCAGTGCAGGGAAAATTTCCAGATATTTTTTTCGAATGTATTGTTCATAATGAAATGATTAAACTAAATAATAGCCTTGCCTTGCTGTGACTGTCGGAAGAATGGAAGCTTCATAACTTTAAAAAATGGCTAAAATTATGCCCTAATCACAATGAAAATTCTTGAAATTGATTAATAAGAATGTATTCTTGCAGCAGTTTTTATATAGGACATATTTTATATAATGAATACATCAGTTTGTAAACTTGTTTCTTGTTACAAAGCACATTTGTATTTCAGAGGTGTCTTGGAAATGTACGGAAATTCAAGGGAATTTTGGATACAGTAGGGATGTCATATCTGAAGACATCCCTAATAATTGTCAAAAATGGCATTGAGTTGATGAGATTAATATCCTTATTCCAGCAGATCAGAACATACCAGCCAGGCAGTATTTTGCAATATACTGAGCAAGTTGTCCGTGTGGTTGCGGTTGCGCACCTGTGAGATTTCATTCGGGAAATAGTGGGTTTGAACCCCACTGTCGGCAGCCCTGAAGATGATTTTCCTGGTTTCCCCATTTTCACGCCAGGCAGATGCTGGGGCTGTAACTTAAGGCCATGGCTGGTTCCTTCCCACTCCTAGCCCTATCCTATCATCACTGTAAGACCTATCTGTGTCTGTGTGATGTAAAGCAAATTGTACAAAAAAATGTACTTGGCATTATTTCATTATTCTCAAACATGTCTGTGAAAATAGGTTTTGTTACACATTTATCTCAGTCAGTGTCTTGACTTTTAACAAAATATTTTAACAAAATATATTAACAAAATATATTTTTACTGTTTTAAGGGGCCCAAACATCAAGTTCATTAGCATTTATCAATATAGTTCAACCCAGTTTTCTCCATGCTAGAATCCAAGAAGTGGAACTGAGATAAAATGATTCGCAAGAGTATGGAAGGGTGTATACTGTGGTTAGGGTCGCGCAGCTGTGAGCTTGCAGTCGGGAGATTGTGGGTTTGAGCCCCACTGTTGGCAGCCCTGGAAATTGGTTTTCTGTGGTTTCCCATTTTCTAAAATGGCAAATGCTGGGGCTGTTCCTTAATTAAGGCCACGGCTGCTTCCTTCCCCTCCTAGCGCTGTCCTGTCCCATCGTTGCCATAAGACCTATCTGTGTCGGTGCAACTTATGCAAGAGCAAATTATGGAAGAGTGATGTTCCTAATAGTTAGGGACTTGAATAAATCGCATTTGTGATAAATGCAAATTTTTTAAATCTTGTACTGAATCCAAGCCTACGGTAATTCTAATGTGGAATAAAATTATTTTTATGCATAAATAGAAGTTCGACAAAATGTGAATTGTGACCCAAAATGCAAAATTAGTGTGAATATGCTACTTTGGTGCGAATTTTGTGAAAATGTGCTATTTTACTGGCAAAAACGGCATATTTAGGCAAAATCTCAAAATATGATGCATAAATCTTTTGACCGTTCCGATCGATGAAGAAAAGTCGCCGATCGATTGCTGCTTACTGACTTTAATCGATATTTACAATAGGAATAGCAAGGGGAATATGATCTGTATCGATTATTATCGAAATGTAAATCGAGTGTCACGGAAATAACGAGATAGACGTAGCGTTGTTTTCCTGTTGTTCTAAATTGAAACTAGTGAAGAGTAGAAAGTCGAGCGATCGTTTAGGTTATGGGCCTCACGACAAAAACTGCGCACGAAAGGGCTCAGCAATATGCATAGATGGTTTGTATGCCACAGATTCAGTGACAGTGTTTTGCAAGTATTGTAATTGCTGAGTTGGGTGGGAAAAAGATATCATTGTGAAACATGTTAAATCTGAAAAACACGTGGGTAAGCGACGCGATAACGAAAGTTCAACCCCTGTAGCTGGGTACGTCTCAAAGAAAGCAATCTTCTGTGCTTACATAGTTAGATAGTTGTAAACGAAGAAAAATTTCCACAGATAACTTAGAGCTGCCATGTGTGAGAACTCTATGTGAAGTATATTTACCGGGTAAGTTTCAAATTCATTGATCGGGTACGGTTTAGGTATTACGACATCGAAACCATGCGCAAAATTGAAGGATACCGAATTTGAGTGCGATTTACATATCGGACTATCTTACCCGTACCCAATTGATCCAATAATTTTAAATTATTTTGTAATAATTTGAGGTCTTTCTTCCTTTCTAGAAGTTGCATTTGACCATGAGAAAAGAACAGCAGAGGCTCTAGTGGGGAAGAACATCAACATACTCTGTGGTGAAACTACAGATAGAATGGTCGATTGTGTTTTTATCATCATATTCCAAGTCTCAGCCGGATCGAAAAGAGAGCTGCACGTTGTTTCTGTGAAATATCTTGATGCTGTTTTAGAAGCTCTGTGCAGTTATAGTGTACTATATGGTGCAGTTAAAGTGTTTGTTAGTGACAGTGCCCCGTACATGACCTGGTGTTATGAAACATTAAGTGTGGTCATAGGGGATCATTTAATGCATGTGCAGTACTGGGCACATAAGATCAGCCTGGTTGGCAATAATTGAGTCGCATTGATGACAGATTTAAATTGTGGTTGCGATGGTAAAGTCTGCATTTTTGAACACAAGGAAATGAAAATATAATTCACAATTCTTAACATCGAAGTATGGTGCTTCGAAGGAAGCAAAGCACCTGTTATAACCCGATGGAATAGCTGGTTTCAGGCTGTCTTCTATTTGAGTGCTTACTTTACTGATGTTACATTTTTCACGATGTCTGAAATGAAAAGACATCAACAACTGTGGTATTAAGTACCTGACTGATCTGAGTGACCGAGAAATGAATAGGCTTCACTCCCACATGGTTTTTGTCACAGATCATGCAGCTGGATTGGTTGACCTCCTTACTGAACTTGAAGTGTCTCTGTATCCTACCTCTCATCTCCTTTACCCCTAATTGCATAACCTTGATGCCAGTTTTACTTTCATTTGTGAGGGGAATTTTTCTGTGGCAACTAATGATGCTTTGATTAAGCTCACTCCTCTACAGCAGGCTGCATGTAAAGACACATTTTTCAAAGCTGCTCATTATTCACAGTGCAAGCTAGCCACATTGAAAGCTAAAGACCCCAACCATAAGCATTTTGTGTCAATTTCTTAAGCTTTGTATCCAAAAAATATAATTTTGAATAACGCTGATAAATTAGATGAGCTTGAGAAATTGTTTGGAGTAACAGATCTCTCACGAAATGATATCTGGTCTGGTTACAGTTCTCTGAAACATGCAATTCAATCCCAGATGAAAGAAAGTGAAAAATGTGATGTCATGCTTGCATTAACTGTAGTTCAGACAGAGTTCAGCATATTTGCTAAATACTGTCGAGTTGTTGTGGATCCCAATGAGCAATGTAGATAGCGAGTGCGTGTTGTCTCATTACAACACAGTGGTTACAGACAGACGGTGCAATTTGAAAAAAGCAATGCCGAAGTACTGACAATGCTTTTGTTTGAACAATTAATTTGTATTGTGTGTGAACCAAGGACAATAATTGCACTTCATAAACTTGGAATCGTTAAAATTAATAATACCATGCGATTATTTTAACTTTGTATATAGATGCTAATTTTGGAAAAAATAGATGCTAATTTTGAAACTAATAGAAGCTAATTTTTCAGGTCCCTACTAATAGTTAACATATTCAGAGTGACCACTATGGTACAACTTCAGTACCGGTTTTGTACCATCAACTCGCATGGCATGTAGAAGATAGAAGTGTTCATTGGCACTGTTCAGCACCCACAAACCTGCCCAAAGAAGTAACTTTAATTTTATGGTAAATTATCATAAAACTACCAACATTTTCTAAAGTAGGCAGGTGAAGAAACACTGCTATTGGAAGACAACGAATTCAGCATGGTGTCACTCCCAGAATTTAACACATTTATTTCATTACCAACTGTGAAACAATAAAAAAGTCACAAACAATATTTATGAATGACTGTAAGTTATGAATAGGGAAAGGATTTTAAGGTGGAAAGCATGGTCAGAAAGGGGCGGGGGAGTTTCTGAAAATAAATACTAAAAAAGATGTTGATGAAATTATATTACAACGGATTAAACCAGTCACATAAACTTCCCTTATCCCATTTACTGGTTCTAATTATTAATATGGGGCCGATAACCTAACTGTTACCGAGCTCGATAGCCGCAGTCGCTTAAGTGCGGCCAGTATCCAGTATTCGGGAGATAGTAGGTTCGAACCCCACTGTCGGCAGCCCTGAAGATGGTTTTCCGTGGTTTCTCATTTTCACACCAGGCAAATGCTGGGGCTGTACCTTAATTAAGGCCACGGCAGCTTCCTTCCCAGTCCTAGCCCTTTACTGTCCCATCGTCGCCATAAGACCTATCTGTGTCGGTGCGACGTAAAGCCAATAGCAAAAAAAACCTACTTGTTAGGCCCCTTTAAACAACAAACATCATTATCAATAATCAAGAAACTTGTTGTATTGGATTACACACATTATTTCAATGTTTTTGACAGTACGTCGCTGGCGCTTTGAACTCGGTAGATCCTTACATATAGAGAAACTCCGCTTAACATGTACAGAAACCAGTGGAGCATATCTTGTCACCACTTGTAAAGAGAATTCAGTCAATGTTGTAAAGGTTTTCACATCTGGATTGTTCTTCAAACATAATTTGAATTTGTCTTTAGCAAATCCATCAAGGTTCTCCGTAACACTCATCTACTTCTTCCAAACTCTGAAGCACTTCAAGCAAATACTTGTAGCCCTGCACTGCAAAAAGCTCCAACAATTGGTAGTTGTTGTTGAGCAATTCTTGGGCCTGCTTGATGGCTGCTGCGTCCATTGAGTCTAGGACGCATATGACGTGTTTAATCTTATCAATGTTTTCGCCCAACAGACTTGCCTCTTTTCCAAGTACCCCACCTAGTGGTGACAGGAAACTGTGGAAGGTGGAGCCCAGTCACTTCTTGGTACAAAACTTGATGATTGGGAGCCTGTACAAGAATCATCTTCAGAGCAGCAATGGAGTCATTCACCCTGCTATAATTCTCCCAGATATTTTCACAAACACGGTGTAGTCCATGTGCAATACATGTCACATGGCTGCGGTTGGGATATCTGCCCTTTAGTTGTTGGAAAGCCAAAAGCATGTAGCATGCTTGATCAGTCACCACAAGCCTGACATTTTTGTATTGTATGCTTCCTGGCCACAGGTTCATACAAGGGGGTAAACAAAAGAAAAAAAAAAAAAAAAGGAATTATATTTTAAAAGCTATATATTTTCAATTTCTTTTTTACAAAACTACCTTATTCCCCTTCAAAATACTCTCCATTACAACTAATACATTTGTCCCACCGGTGCTTCCACTGTTCGAAACATTTTTTGTAGAAATGGCTGAATGCTCCTCCGTCATTTTTTTCTTGACCTCTTCATCGTTGTCAAATAATGCCCCTTTTCATGCATGGAAATAAGGAAAAGTCGCACGGAACCAGGTCAGGTGTGGGTTAGCGGAACCACGCCATTTTTAGACAAAAACTGTCTAACAGAGAAGGCTGTGTGTGCAGGTGCGTTGTCGTGGTGGAGAAACCAGTCTCCTGTCTGCCAAAAATCAGGTCTTTTATGACGAACACTGTTGTGTAATCTTAAAACTTCCCAGTAAAAGGTTTGCACGTTGTTCACTTAAACTGCCATCATAAAAAACTAAACAAGAACAAAACAGCGCTAGCAAAAACAGTTGCTTCATATGCACAGAAAAACCAGGTCAACGACACTGAACTGGCAATGAATTGCGCTATACATGGCTAGCAGCAGAAATGCATACTGCACAAGCTTCACCCACGGCAATGTTATTCTGGTAATTTTTGGGTACCCCCTCGTACATGAATGATAACCTTATTGTGGAGGCATTTGTCTTCTTCAGCTGGTACCTTTTAAAAAGCACCGGTTTCACCCATTCACTAGATAATGGAAATTGCCAACGTATTCAAAATATATCTTTGCAGGTTATTAGTAGTTTCATCTAAAATGAATTCCACTTCTCATGTTTGCTGACCGCCTCTTTTGTTTTCTTTTCTTTAATTTTATTTTCTCGAATATGTTCTCATAAATAGGCTGTATGCAATTTTTCTCAGAGTGCTCTCATCTGGTATTGACCTTTGCATGTACTTCTCAGAGAATGTTTTGAATACAGGATTGTTTACATTGTGAACTGGAACTGCTGACTGGATTAATGCCATGGCAAGACCCGTACTGAACTCGTGCAATGATCGCTGCTTTTCGAACACTGAAGCAAAGGCTTGTCTCAGAGTAATTTGAAGTTTCGACTTGCAATGTTCAATGTTCTTTACGTGTATGGGGTACTGGATGTGCTGGTTTATTGTGTTTGTGGATGCTTGTCATCGGTTGTATTATTTACTTTGCAGTTGGCTCATTGAAGAATGATTCCATCAGTTTTGATAAATTGCATCTTTAATTCTTCTGAAAGTGCACACAACTTCTTCTTTAACCTTTGGCATAATTTTCTGTTGTGAAAAATATGTTCTGGTTCTGCCTGGTGAAACCCTAACATGGCCAAGAAGAGAGTAAACAGTCAAAGGGTGGAACCGTTAAATTCATGCCAGTACAAACTTAACTTAGTTTAAACTGTTGCAGCATCATTGTTTGAATGTTAATTTGATTTCATAGTGGCAGGTTTGCCATTCTTGCTGGGATATGAATTACTGGTGGTTTCCATAAATTATATTTTAATATTTTTTAATTGACTGGTGTTAACTTCTGATTAAACATAATTTTAAAAATCTCTTCAAGAAGATAAAGATTCTATCTGAAAAGTCTGTTCCAAGAAGATAAAAACGATTCTGTCTAGTCTTTTTTAAATGCAGATAAACATGGGAGAAAAGGTTCTGAGTGTTTATTTTGCCTCATTTCATGTCCCCAAATACATATATTGACTTGTCTATGAAAATAGCTATATTTTTGGAAATGTGCTGCACCTTAAATTCGCTTCACTGGTTCTGAAGTACACTGACTGACAGAGCAAATGCAACACCAAGGAGGAGTGGTCAGAACTTTATGCCAATTGCAGGGTAGACTGACGTCACTGAGGTATGCTCATGATGTGAAATGCGCCGCTGTGCTGCGCACGTAGCGAACGGTAAATGGGACACGGCGTTGGCGAATGGCCCACTTCGTACCGTGATTTCTCAGCTGACAGTCATTGTAGAACGTGTTGTCGTGTGCCACAGGACACGTGTATAGCTAAGAATGCCAGGCCGCCATCAACGGAGGCATTTCCAGCAGACAGACGACTTTACGAGGGATATGGTGATCGGGCTGAGAAGGGCAGGTTGGTCGCTTCGTCAAATCGCAGCCGATACCCATAAGGATGTGTCTACGGTGCAGCGCCTGTGGCAAAGATGGTTGGCGCAGGGACATGTGGCATGTGCGAGGGGTCCAGGCGCAGCCCGAGTGACGTCAGCACGCGAGGATCGGCGCATCCGCCGCCAAGCGGTGGCAACCCCGCACGCCACGTCAACCGCCATTCTTCAGCATGTGCAAGACACCCTGGCTGTTCCAATATCGACCAGAACAATTTCCCGTCGATTGGTTGAAGGAGGCCTGCACTCCCGGCGTCCGCTCAGAAGACTACCATTGACTCCACAGCATAGACGTGCACGCCTGGCATGGTGCCGGGCTAGAGCGACTTGGATGAGGGAATGGCGGAACGTCGTGTTCTCCGATGAGTCACGCTTCTGTTCTGTCAGTGATAGTCACCGCAGACGAGTGTGGCGTCGGCGTGGAGAAAGGTCAAATCCGGCAGTAACTGTGGAGCGCCCTACCGCTAGACAACGCGGCATCATGGTTTGGGGCGCTATTGCGTATGATTCCACGTCACCTCTAGTGCGTATTCAAGGCACGTTAAATGCCCACCGCTATGTGCAGCATGTGCTGCGGCCGGTGGCACTCCCGTACCTTCAGGGGCTGCCCAATGCTCTGTTTCAGCAGGATAATGCCCGCCCACACACTGCTCGCATCTCCCAACAAGCTCTACGAGGTGTACAGATGCTTCCGTGGCCAGCGTACTCTCCGGATCTCTCACCAATCGAACACGTGTGGGATCTCATTGGACGCCGTTTGCAAACTCTGCCCCAGCCTCGTACGGACGACCAACTGTGGCAAATGGTTGACAGAGAATGGAGAACCATCCCTCAGGACACCATCCGCACTCTTATTGACTCTGTACCTCGACGTGTTTCTGCGTGCATTGCCGCTCGCGGTGGTCCTACATCCTACTGAGTCGATGCCGTGCGCATTGTGTAACCTGCATATCGGTTTGAAATAAACATCAATTATTCGTCCGTGCCGTCTCTGTTTTTTCCCCAACTTTCATCCCTTTCGAACCACTCCTTCTTGGTGTTGCATTTGCTCTGTCAGTCAGTGTATGATATGAGACTAACTGTCATGAAACAGTGACCCTGCTGTGATGCGCTACATCTCCTTCGAGAGACACTTTGCTAAGCATCTCTGATGTGTTAGACCCATGTTTTTTTGTTACTAGCCAGGACATGCATAGACTAATAAAGAAAAAAGTGATTCACTAACGGTTGGTAGCAGTGTCTGAGTGAGTAAAGGCCACCACACACAGAAAGCTAAGCTAAGCTACGCTATACTATGCTACGCTAAGCAATGCCGAGTTGTGGTGTGCTATGACACGAATAAAAAGCTAAGCTAAACTATGCTAGGCAGCACTTTTATTGTCTCGCTGTTGTAAATCAATTACTCTCTCTGCACTACTGCTCAGTGGCATGATTTTTTGCGAAGGAGTTCGACTGGCTGAGATTGTGTAGGTGTGGGGGCGGACGGAACAGATGATAAATCAGATATTTGTGATAGGGAGTGTTGATCATCACATTCCGGACTCGCACAGTCATCTCTTAAAATCGATATGTTTCCTGCCTGTCAGTGTTTGAATGTGTGCTGTAAGGAAAATTAAGCTATTAATACACATCCAAACGTATATTAAGAAATGAAGAAATGACGTGGAGATCTGTTTATGGAGAATGAACATATTGAACGGTCCTAGTCCTTGTGCTTCAGACGCAATTATCCATGTTGTTCATTTTATTAGTGAAATGTTTATAATGTCTTAGCTGCAAAACATAACAAATCGAGACCTTCTTGTTCTCTTATAACCTTGAATGAATTACATTCGTTTTAAATGATAAATTACTCAACATATAAATTCACTTATAATTTCATCAATTTTTAATATTTTAAAAATATTTTAAATATTAGTCATACTACGTGCATTAAAATGACAGCTCACCTTCTTGTAGAAATATAAGGTAGAAGGAATTCCATTTGTTTTTGGAATATCCACTCCTTCATTTTTTTCCCTTCCTGTCCACTTTTACTCTTTTTGTCTCGTTAGTGCTTCCCTAAAACAGTCTCTGTCTTTTTCATAAGTTTTAAAGTTCTTTACCTAAAACAATATATGCTATTATTTTACTTTTCACTTTCTTAGTAACTGTTGATATATTTAAGAATATGGCATTCAGTTGCAGAACAGGCGCTTCAGCTGTATCTGCTAAATTGAAAAAAATGTGCGTCAAGCCATGCATTCTTCTCAAACAATTAGCAACTGTCAAAATTGTGATTATATAGCTAATTAATAAATTGCAGTCTACTTACAACAATTTAAAGTACTGAACTTATTTCCTGCCAACAGTTTTCCTTTCTTGTCAAATCTCTGTAGTAATTTGATGACAACATAAAGGCAGGGATATCTTTTCACCTCCTTAATTAGTCTTTCTTCTTTTGGCCCGTTATCCATTGTATTAAAATCTTGAAGTACTATACCAGAAGAGACTCACACAACACGACTAAACACATACGACAGCCCACCAGACCAACTGCTCAGAAATGAAAAGCGCATGCGCCAGGCCAGCTACAGCCAAGAAAATCGCCTGCCTAGCGATCTGTCTAGCTTAGCTTAGCTTGGCATAGTATAGCTTAGCATAGCGGCCTGTGTGTGTCATCGTACTTAAATGCATTGGGAGCGATATTTTTCACACCGCGTAGCTTAGCATAGCTTAGCTTAGCCTAGCTTTCTGTGTGTGGTGGCCTTAAGGCACGAACAATAAGAGATCATCGTCTGTGTAGTGCAGCACACTCTCACAATGCCATCTGATGCGGCAATATGAAGTTCTACTCAACCTCATAGAAAGAAGTAGCATATACTTCCAACTGACCATATTCTTCCAACATCATGATGCTTGGGGAATTATTTCAACAGTAGCCTAGATGAGTACCTTGTCTTTTTGGCAGGAAATTAGGTTGAATTGATTGTGTGTGGGTATGCACAGTTCTGCAGATACTACTTAGAATTGCCAGATAGATATCTACAGTCAGAATTGAAATTTATATAATTTTGCATCTGCAAAAACTGCTAAATATTTCACCTTAGAACTTCGGCCAGTAAGGCTTTGTCATCAAAAGTTTGATATTGAGCATGTAACCCCGGAGAATTTTTGTTTTTAATGAGATATATATACACTGAAGGTCGGTATTTCTCCAACATTATCACATGTGTCGATGTAGTATACCTTCTTCCATGTAAGGTTCTTTCCCAGAAATGTTTTTTATCCAGAATAAATAATCGGAATACCAGATAATTGGTGACATTGGCGTATTCTAAATAGCCCAGGATGTAAAACTACAGCCTCCATCCTTTATCTTTCATTGTAAGCTGATGCATCACTGTTACTTTGTATAGAATGTGGTGGTGGACTGAATGGAATATTTGTTGAAGGGATCAGTGAGAGATTTCTAACATAGATGAGACCCTATCTTGCAAAAGAGCTACTCTGAAACCATTTTGACATGCTGCAGGTGAATGAACCCTAGTGGTGCAAGGTCTCTTTTACTCCAACACTGTACAGTTGATATTGAATTTAGCATGCAGGGAGCTTGTTGCATATCAAAATGTACATAAAATAGTCTACAAGTCTCTAGCACACTTAACCTGTATAGCTTTAGGCCTCATATTGTACTCAGTAGTCAAATGACTGCATTTTGTCATCTCACACACACAAGAGTTTACTCATTCACTCCCACATAATCTGAGGTGTTATACTAACTTGCATTTTCTCTTAGGTATTCTAGAAATATTATTTCAGTGAGGTAATTAGACATAACATTTCCTGCACCTCCTTGTAGATCAAACTTTTGGACTTTGTTATATTGCCCATTGTCAGAAGAATATTGTGATATTAATAAACTTGATCATTGATTTTTTTCTGTGGTAAGATTATTTCATACTGACATTGGAAATTGTTAAGAACACAATAAATACCAAGTCTATCGTATGAACCAATATTTGAAAGTGGTCGTTTTAAATTGCTTTGGCTTATGAAAAATTTATATTTTATAGTATGTCTTCTTACACAGCAGACTGTGAACCTTTTCATAACTACCATGACAAATTTTTAATGATTAATTGCAACCAGTGGCCATTATTAATAATGCAGAAATACAGTAATATAGTTATGTGGTTATCCCCGTATACAGAACTTTGTGAGAGTGTGTCCTCCCTTTTCACATCTTAACACATGGTATCTATTGCTTGTCACACCACAGAGCTTGCACACACAGCCTGGTCCAGGGTTGTGGAATTCTTTCAGTCTGCATATCCTGCAAAGCCTTTCAACGCAGATATCTGGCACACTGTTGTCGCATCAATCAATCTACTGCCAAAGGGATATTGCATGTGTAGCATTGTTATTGTTGTAATCCAAATTTGAGTCATAGATGTCAAAGAAAACTTTTGTACTGTCAACATTTTTTGTGAAATGCCTTGTGTTAGAACAAAACTTTCTGGACTATTTTTTTTTCTGCTTTGGAAGGCTGGCAATTACGCTATGTCCCAAATTTCTTCTTTCTTAGCTCATTCCTCTAAGCTGAGGGATTTCTTTCAGAGTGCAATGAAAGTGAACTTGTTAAAACGTTTTTCCAGGCTGCACGGACCATACATTCCTACTAACATTTCTTGTCCTTTAGTCCTGTGTATTCTGCTGGGTAATGAAGCACTAGACTGGTACCATTGGATTGATGTTTCGTGGCATGTAAAGGACAGTTTGAGAGGCTGCGTAAATGGGATATAATTTAATTCTTCTAGTTGTAGCTGTTGCATGCGGGGCATTTATGAACGTAGTCCAGATGTGTTAATAGCCTTCAGTGTAATTCAGATTTTCTCTTCACTTAGTTTCAGAAACATAACTTTTGTGGGACTGATTTCTTCATGTGAGCTCATACTTACATTGATCATATTTTCCCTTTGCTTTTCATAAAATGAAATTCCTTCCCCATTTAACTGTATATTCCTTTATTGCTGTACAGGTGTATTTTGAAGCATTCATGATTATGACGTTGATTAACCCCTCAAGCGTGACATTGTAAAACTACATGCTGCACCCACAGCATGCTTTATTTCTAGTCTACTCCCACTGCTGAGCGTGGTGTCTAATGAATTTTGCTATAATTTTCAAACAGGTGGACGAAAAATTATCAAAGGAACACACAGTAACAATAACATATTACACTATAATACAGGGTCTTTATTTATGATTGGCAGAGACTTTTTCGCTCGACCTTGGCCGCCAGTGACAGTTCACTTGACGGCTACTGCACGTGCGTATGTACGGCAAAATATGGTGCTCAAAATCATTATCATGCATTTTACTCACCATGTTTACAGTTTATGCTAAAACACCATTATTGTGCATTTTACTCTCCATTTTTACAGTTTATGCTGAAAATGTTCCCCATGCACTGCCAAAATAATCGGCATCTCCTAATGAAGTTTTTGGGTACTCTACCATGTTCTTCAGCACTGATGGATGCAATTGCAATTCTTATATTGTCTTTTAAGTTCATCTAGTGTGTGAGGGTTGTTCCCATAAACTACATTCTTTAACATTCCCCACAAATAAAAATCACATGCCGTTAAATCTGGGCTACGATGGGGCCACAGATTTTTACTTATGATCCTCGTACCAAACACGCTTCAGTAAGGAGATGACCTTTACGTCTATTTTTATTATTTACTGAACCTGTATGTTTGAATCTCTTGGCCAGTTGTTTTATTGTCCGATTGATAGGAATGGGTCTCCCTGGAAATTTCGCTTGAAACTTTTGTCTTGTCCTAGCGCATGATTTTCTGCACTTAATGTAAGTATTGTGCAGATACACACATTCACGTAACAAATGTTTCACATACATTACAGCACTATACACAATCACAATAAAACACTATACAATACGACATACAGTACGCAGTAGCTTCATTGAACACCCTACTGTCTCGGAGCTCAGCTCTCAGCAACTGCAGAAGTGTCGGAAACCGTGCGCGCCAGCGGCCGGTAGCGACCTATCATTGGCGGCCAAATTCGAGCTATAAAGTCCCTGCCAAGCATAAATAAAGACCCTGCATAAACATATGCTAACCTGGTTATCCCTGGACAACTGGACATCAATACTGACACTTTGTGTGATAGATTTCAAAGCACGGGTCCACACAAAGGTCTGGTTGTCCTGGGCAATTTTTGCAGTGGTAGGCTACTTGTGTCCTTTCTCTGTCCCTTCTTTGTGCACACTACACATTTCTACCTCCCAATGGATTTGTATGTAGTTCCGTGGTTTTGAGCCGGAAAATGATGTCCCGTAAGTCGCTTCGCGTCCGAGTCCACACCAGATGGTCTGCCTGATTTTTTTCACAAGATTCCTGCCAAAGTGTTTGGCAATCATTTCATCTACCAATGTTATTCTGAATTGCAAGTGTGTACCCTTGAATCCTGCTTTACGATACATAATGTAGGCATTTAGTATTGATACATTGACCAGGTGTTTGAAAAGTTTTTTGTACCAAACTTTAGTTTGCTTCTTTTCCAAAAGGAATACCCCTAAAATTTGATCACGAATTACATCGTATCACTATCTTCGCTGGACATTATCGCGAACTCATCCTCTAAATCCCTGTCACACACTGAATTACTTTCACTACCAATATTAACCAGTAAATTAATTATTTCCGCATCACAAATCACGCCGCTTAGACCTACCATGTTTACAAACAAACTCGCGGTCCTTTAGCATGAAACACGTGTACAGAGCTATGCGACATCTCTCGGGAATAATTATTAGCTCTGAGTGTAGTTAAAAGCTGCCTCTTCTTGCCATCTTACGATGAAGCAGATAACTGTTACAAAATCCACTTAGCGGGCGTTTCAAATGTCACGGCGTACCATTGCGCTGTACACGCTGTGACCGTAGCAAACCAGTGGGCGCACCATTGCGCCGCACACACTAGGGGGGTGGGGTAATATTCCTTCAATACTTCCTTTGAACACTGTGAAGTTGCTCCTTTTTATTGCATGTTTGTCCATGAATTCTCCAAGATGTAGATACCTGTCTATATATTTGTTTTGCATGTGATTTCATAGTTGCCAGAATTCAGTTGTTCTTGGTGCTTGCTTTTCTTACATAGTCTGTACTTCCTACAGTTTTCAGTTAAAATAAAGCAAATTCAGCTCAACGGCTTCCTCTTGGTCATGATTCCATCTACTTGTTCCAAAATTGTTGGCACACGGTTCTCTTGAAGTGCAGTATATTAACTTTGTAAAGCTTTGCCGTAAAAATTAAATGGTGTATGGCTTTTAGTGCCGGGAGTGTCTGAGGACAAGTTCGGCTCGCCAGATGCAGGTCTTTTGATTTGACACCTGTAGGTGACCTGCGCGTCGTGATGAGGATGAAACGATGATGAAGACGACACATACACACAGCCCCCGTGCCAGCGGAATTAACCAATTATGGTTAAAATTCCTGACCCTGCTGGGAATCGAACCCAGGACCCTTACGACCAAAGGCCAGCACGCTAACCCTTTAGCCATGGAGCCGGACAGCTTTTGCCGTAATGTCACGGCACTGGAATGTGCATGGAGCAAGCTAGGCTAGGAGAAAAGAAGAATAAGAAGAGTGGGGGTTGGGGGTACATATGAATGTTGACGGAGAGGGTGAGGCAGCAAACTCCGCATTCTATAGTGGTTACCAACTGGACAGCTTCTTACAGACAGAACTGACACTACTCTATGGGGAGGATTGTGATGGACGAGTCCATTCCGTAGACCGAACCTAAGTCTGTGCACAAGTGTCATGATTTCTTGGCTCAGTTCTACTTATTTGATCCCGTCTCCTCTTTCCCACTACCAACATTGAACAAGGAAATCGAGGGAAAAGAAATGTCGACATTTTGCGTTCTTGTTCAGTAGAGAGTTATTTCTATTTGGCGAGACGCTTTGTACAAGCTGATTTTATTATTTCCAAATTTTCAATCCTGCGAGCAGGGAAAAATATTTAAAAATGGATTTATGGATGATTGATTTAAAGTAGGGGTGAATCCTAGCATGATTTAATGAAGTGCTTTTGTTCCTGTTGCCTGTGTGCTATTAAGAATATATACTGGAGATCAGAAGACAAGGGCTGGTTGAAGGGTTAAAATGATTGATTTGTTTCATTTCACCCAGTAGGAAGGGAATATGTGACAGAAAGAAGAAAAATCTTTGTCACGTGATGTCTTTCTGCTCCCCAGAGGAAGGCAACTATAAACCTTCTGCTTACCTAATTTGTTCGAACACCACTATCGGCAGCCCTGAAGGTGATTTTCCGTGGTTTTCCCATTTTCACACTAAACAAATGTTGGGGCTGCACCTTAATTAAGGCCACAGCTGCTTCTTTCCCACCCCTAGCCCTTTCCTATCTCATCTTTGCCATAAAATCTAAAGCAGAATTAAATTGCTTGCCTAATTTGTTCTTGGCTTACACTGTCGTTAAGGTGTATTCTTAAATTGGAGCTGCTGGAATGAAAGCCCCCCCAAGTATGCCAAGTATGTATGAAAACATATTTTAACTGGAGAGATATGCAGTAAAGATTTCTTTAATTGGACAATAGAAGACTAGAAGAATGTCTTTTTCTACGAGAATAGTCTCTATGAAATGGTTTGGGTACATTTCACATGTACGTTGAATGGAGCCAGCAACTTGCTGGCCATTTGTCTCTGACTTAACACCCTATGAAGACATGCTTTGGGAGTGTTTCAGAGCACCTCAAAAACCTGAGATACTTTGTATCTTTTGATAGTATGGTAATCAACTATTACATCTCAATGATGAGGACTCACTTGTATTAATGTTAAGCAATAATGTCCTTTATTAATTGTCATTGATCTAGAGATCGTAAACCTATTAATAGGCCTCTCTTATGTTACCACCCTTGCGGAGTCTTATGTTATCCTAGATTTCAAATTGAATGTACCGTAGTACATTTTGGCTACCGTATTAGGCATGTTATCTGTTACTAGCTCGTGCCCGTGCTTCACTATGGAATTCTAGGTAAAATACTATACATATGGGTGAGATTTTATTACATTGCATTGCTTTGAACGTTTCCTGAGAAACACCACGGGGAGATCGCAGTGCGTAGTTGTGCATGTAATGTCTGGGTTGGGGAGTTTTCGTTAAAATGACACTCCCTTTTCCTACTTAGTCACATTCGAGTTGGGGAGTTTTCATTATAATGACAGGCCCCCATTTCCTGCTGCTAGTCACAATTGAGTTGGGGAGTTTTAATTATAATGGCCAGCTCCCTTGCCTACAACCAGTCACAGTTGAATTCTACTGCCAGTTCAATTATGTTGTCTAAGGTGGTTTTTGAAGTTAGATTGTTTACTTTAACACTTTCTTGTTAACTACATTTTTTGTTCACCCTTGTGATTGTAGAATCACAGGCTACATATAAATAGCCAGGGGAAAAAATAATCATTGCTTAAATCCACACCTGCAACTTTTAAAGATAGCCCCTGAGCTTTGATTGTGATTGCAAAGCATACTTTAATGGGAAATTGCAGTTGTTTGAAGATGAAGTGGTGGTCAGAGAGAATTAAAGGAATGCAGGGGATGAAAACTGTTTGTCCCGCACGACATCCCTTAAATATTGTTGCTTCTATCATGTTACTGTGTAAAGATTTCTCTTGCAGCCTGGTGCCATTACAAAGCTTAGTTGATGTCGGATTGCGTAGCAGTATTGCAGGCGTTCCAACTTTCCGACTGAGACAGTGAGGTGGAAAACCAGGTGGATTTAAAGTGCGAAGGACAGAGCTCGATAGCTGCAGTCGCTTAAGTGTGGCCAGTATCCAGTATTCGGAAGGTAGTGGGTTCGAGCCCCACTGTCGGCAGCCCTGAAGATCGTTTTCTATGGTTTCCCAGTTTCACACCAGGCAAATGCTGGGACTGTACCTTAAATAAGGCCACGGCCGCTTCCTTCCCACTTCTAGCCTTTTCCTGTCCCATCATCGCCAGAAGACCTATCTGTGTCGGTGCGACGTAAAGCAACTTGTAAAAAAAAATTAAAAATAAAGTGTGGAAGAACTCCTCATAGTAGGGGACCATGTCCTCTATCGCCACCACAGGGTACAGACTCATATCTCACCATCTTAGTATGAAGTTTGTCCAATAAGGAGTCATTGTTGCTTGCTGTGATGTTGTTCTTAGGCATGAGAATAACTCTTTTTCTTAAGCCAATTCATCCAGCGAGTCAGTGCCATACGGAAAGATAGGCAACAGAAAAAACAGGACCAGTCTCTCTTTGTGTGTGCAATACCACAGTGAGGTAACATTACACCACCAATAGGAATGAGTTCCATCCCCGACGAATCCTATTATGGAAAAGGAAAGGAAAATATACTTAGCTATGAAAAACAGAAACTACAGTATACAGCAGATGTAGGTAAACAGCAAGGAAAACCTGGTAGAACAACTATAATGTCATGACCAAAATGAGCCTGAAGAGGTGGAAAGTATTAAGAACAAAAGATTGAAAATAGATAGAAAAAAAAAAAGTGTATGGTGAATAAAAGTTAGGCCAATGAACAGCATAAAGCTGACAGAACACAGAAGTATGTCTGATCATATAGCTGTAAATGAGACAGCAGCATACAGAAGCACGTCTGATCATATTGCTGTAAATGAGACAGTGAGCACCATAAGTTCTCACAGAATAAAGGCGGAAACACACTACTGTCAATTCACGTGAACTCTCTCTGAGCTGAGTCAGTGTGGAGGGGAGGTTGATGATGTCACTGCTTGCAGCGTGAAGACAGGAAGCACACTGTCCTCACGTTCACAGATCACAGTAGCCTATACTTCGTCCGATGGCAAGCTACGATAGTACATTCAGTTCATCGGGTTCTGATGATCTTTTAATTGCCTGTGATGTATCTGTTGCTATGAGCACTGTCAGTCGCAAACGACTGTGGGTACATGAAAGTAATAATTTGCGGTGAATACCACAATTTAGTAAGGGAGCTAAATGGGCATCCAGATATATTTCAGATTTACTTCAGGTTGAACAAAGATGAATTCAACTACTTACATGAAATGAAATGAAATTGTTGGCCGAAGAATGCTCTGCATTTGCAACTGATTCGGAGAAATCCTACACAGGCTTTTCAGATATGAGAAAATTTCAAAAATCACTTCATCTTGCTTGAAGGCTCTGTGCCATGGCAATTACTAACAGTTCTTCTTGGAAGAATAAATTGAAAAAAAGAAGAAAAGAACTGTGCGGTACTGAATGGATCATACAATGAATATTTATTCACCGATCTCTAATTCAACAGGATATTTGTAATTTGTGTAGTATTTAATATATTATTAATATTATTATTGGGTATTCAGCCCGAAGGCTGGTTGATCCTCCACAGCTCCACCAAAAGGTATCATAGGCAGCCTAGGCATCACTGAAGAGACATACAAGGGAAATGAGGAGTGGAGTAGTTTCCTGTTGCTTTCCTCACCGAGCCAGAGGTTGCTCTTGCATATCAGTCTTCCAAACCCACTGAAATGCATGCATCTACCGACCCTATGAGCCATATTTTCACACCATTTATAACAGGGACTGGGTGCATAAGGAATGATATTACTAGCATCGCTCATACCTTGGTCACTTTTATATTTTCAAAGCCAAGGATGAGACTGAGACAGGTCAATGAAAGTAACAAATTGCTCTAGCCCATACCAGGAGACATAGCGCACTGTAAACACTACATCTTGCCAGCAATGGCTTATTATTATTATTATTATTATTATTATTATTATTGGGATAACAATCATAAGTACAATTGTGGACTGTTTTCAACAACTGAATGCCTATTAAAATTAGTATGTATGATCTTTAATACCTTTCCTATTTTGTACCATACCTCGTGCCACATTTGCTGATTTCTATAGTTAATCGAACCTATGTCATACAGATTCTCATGCACCCGCAACAATTCAATTAATATTTCTTTCATGTCGCTAAAAGAAACTGCTTCTGTTCACACTTCACGTCGCCAGATATGTGCTAGAGCAGAAAATTGTGCTCCGCGTGAAGAGCGCTGTCACCAGATACTACGTCACTATGACGCCAGCCAACATTAACAGTCGTGACATGAGTGCAGTGTGATCACTCTACATTTCGTACAGTGTGGAAAAGGCATAGCACATCTTTCCTGACAGGTTTGATTGCGTCACGATGCACATGAACTCACGTGAAGTAACAGTTAGTGTGTTTCCGCCTTTATATCTTCTTTCTGCATGTCATAACACTATCTGCCCAAACAAAAGCTGTAATGCTTCCCATCACCTCATTCGTGAGTACGTAAACATCTGCTATCCAGCAATTTCACCTAGAGCGGTGGCATTGTAGTGCCAATATCTCGAAAATAGTTGGTTTTCGGGCCTTAAAATGTGGTTTTCGGTACCCCAGAGGGGCTTACCAAGATTTATTCCTCATGTCCTTATACAATAAATTGTATTTTCTCCTGTATTAGCCCATGCTGTTGTTGGAAAGGGCCTAAATCTAGGGAAGAAGCTGAATTTTGAAAAATCCTTTTTTAGTGCTCTGCTAGGCCAAGGATGAACCTATGTTCCTAATTTCAGCTTTCTAGGTCTTTTGAATGTGGAGATTTTGTGATTAGTGAGTGGTATTTGGCTTTTATATACAGAGTGACCCTAAAGTTCGTTATCATTTAACGAAGCAATACTTCACGGAATATTGGAGGTAGAGAGGTAATAATTGACACTCACATGATTGGCTCGACATGGGGTTTTATTGACACAAAAAGAAAGTATACGAGAATTCGCAAGTCTACCGCTATCGTCTGACTTCATTAGGGATGCTAAAAAGACAACATCCGACGGCAATTTCTCACCATACCTATGGATATGCTGTACAGTGCTGTTCACAACATTGTCCCTAGACTACAGGTATTGTTGATGAAATTCGACAGACATGTTGAGCATGTGTTACAAATAACATAGTCTTTGCTAAACCTAGATTTTTTTTTTTTGGCTAGGGGCTTTACGTCGCTCCGACACAGATAGGTTTTATGGCGACGATGGGATAGGAAAGGACAAGGAGTTGGAAGGAAGCAGCCGTGGCCTTAATTAAGGTACAGCCGCAGCATTTGCCTGGTGTGAAAATGGGAAACCACGGAAAACCATTTTCAGGGCTGCCGATAGTGGGATTCGAACCTACTATCTCCCGGATGCAAGCTCATAGCCGCGTGCCTCTATGCGCACGGTCAACTCGCCTGGTAAACCTAGATTGTTATGCTAATTATTGCTTGTGTATCTTATGAAGCACCATCTGTTGGTCATTTTTGTACTTTATTTTGGTTTCAGTAAAACCCCATGCCATGCCAATCAGGTGTTTCAATTATTACTTCTCTACCTCCAATATTCCATGAAGTATTGACTCGACAAATGTTAATGGACTTTTGGGTCACCCTTTCTATATATAAATTTATGTATAAGTGTAAGCAAATAACTAATAGTGTATATTTGTATTCTTCTCTGCTTTGTTCTATTTTACTTGTATTCCTTGGGCATTAGCAATTGTTCAGGTAAAGTAAAGGTTCATTTGGGAATATTCTCTTGTTTCTAAACCCACATATGCAGTTTGTGAATTCACATTAATGTTGATTAATAATTCCTAAAGCAAATTCTAGACCCATATAGGTTGTCAACATATCTCATCAAGTTTTGAGTATGTGTTAAGTGGATTAGCTAACATTTAGGAACCTGACTTTGCATCAATCAATATATCATAAGTTCAGAAGTACACAGCTTCATAGCCTGCTGTGGTGCTCTTCACAGAAGGACTGGGAAACTAGAGTGGAGATGGGTGGGGGATATCAGTCTCTAGTTATAGCCATCAGCTTCAAAATATTATTATTAGATGATTTTTACAAATGCTGGGGCTGTGACTTAATTAAGGCCACGGCCGGTTCCTTCCAACTCCTAGCCCTTTCCTGTCCATCATCGCCGTAAGACCTATCTGTGTCGGTGTGACGTAACGCAACTTGCAAAAAAAAAATTTCATTTTAAAAGCTCGAGGCTGATCATCAAAAGGTACTTATGGTCGTAAATAATTTAACAGTAATAAGAAATAAATGCCTTGTACGAAAATGGAATTAAATTGTTTTCTTCGAGCTGAGAGTTGTGAGGGACTAACTCTGAAATTATTAGTTTACCTAATTATAGTTATTATGCATTTTAGAAATTGTCATGTGAGATGACAGGTATGCAGTATAACTCCTTACCAGCATCCTATCCATATGCATTTTTCATTCAAGGATAAAAAAGAAAACAAAAAGGGGGAAATTGTTATTTAATTTTCTGGTATCCTACCCAGCACGTCTTTGATTGTTTCAATAATTAATGTATGGAGGAATATAAAGATTTCCAAGCAGTCCACTGAAGTGTACGTCATGGATTGTGTTTCTCTCAGATTATGACTGTTTCGCTCCTAAATTCCTGTCAAAATTATGGATGCATTGGTATAGACGTCACAATGACTCATTTTATCTGGCTGGGCTGAGCAGCTCAGACGTTAAAGCACTGGCCTTCGGAGCCCAACTTGACAGGTTTGATCCTGGCTCAGTCTGTTGGTATTCGAAGGTGCTCAATATGTCCACCTCGTGTCAGTAGATTTACTGGCACGTTAAAGAACTATGAGGGACAAATTTGCAGCATCTCCAAAAACCATAAAAGGAGTTATTGGGATGTAAAATCAATAACAATAATGTTAAACATTTCATCAGGCAGGTTTTGTATGTAGTAATTACATGAAATTGATGACTTTGATGTCTGTTGTAGCGAGGTGACATTAGAAGTGAATTACATGGGTGCACACACAATAAATGCTTCAGAATCACAAAGATTTGGTATAAAATAGAATAAATCTTCTGTGTCTAATTTCCGAAGTGTTAAGTCTTTTCTTTTAGAACACTCGCTGACTTCAGTGACGTGTTGTTACATCATACTTGTGATAACTACAAGCTTGGTATGTACCAACTGTGCCCACAATAGATACATTTGTGCTGAGGTAAAAATATCATCCGTAAGTTCATATGAAACTAAGGACAGTTAGTATTTTATATATATTGTTCCGCCCTAATATGGAAGTGGAAAATTTTTGGGGCTGCATTGCTGTAAATGGTAGAGAAATGAATATTTCCTGCATGATATTGCCAAGTACATGACATAGTTATAATGGTTGCCATACTTTCAGGTAATGAGTGTTGTACATCAGTATTTAAACCCTTCACAGCTGGAGTAGTCATTTGTGGTATGTGCGGATGCGGGAATGGATTATGTGTAGATCAGAGTTCTGTACAGTAGTAGATTTCCTTCATTCATTCCTATATATGGCTTATGTTAATTTTACCCTGTTCATTTATGTGATTGTCAAAGGTCACCTTAACTCTGGATATGTTTGTATTTCAACATTATTTTCTGTACAAGTAGGCAGTTTAATGCCCACAAGGTACAGCTTATACTCTCATGGTGTTCTTTTTCTATAATTGCACTGCAATCATAGAGATGGTGTCAAGACCTAGAATTATATTATTTTGCATAACTGCATATGTTAAGTGAAATGAAAGAAGATTCAACTAATCATGTTTATTGGCATATGTTGCTAAGTAGTATTGGTGAAATAAGACCATATGTTGAAGTATTTATCAAAGAATTAATATTTTGTATGACTCACATTGGTGTATAATACGAATTTCTGTTGTCTTTTGATTATTTTAGCTTAATACTTTTATCATAATTAAACATTTAGTATCCACAGTACTGAAAAAAATGTCTTATGGCTTTTAGTGCCGGATATCCCAGGACGGGTTCGGCTCGCCAGGTGCAGGTCTTTCTATTTGACTTCCGTAGGCGACCTGCGCGTCGTGTCCGCAGTACTGAAATTACAATATAATAAACTTGAATGGAAGACATAGAAAACCAGTTATTTGGTGTATTAAGATTGCAGATTAAAATACCAAAGGATAGATTAAGAAACAAATTCATATATGTATATATGTATGAATGAGATTTTAAGACTTCTAAGAAAACATACTATGTTCTCTTTGACTTTTTTTACTTTCATATGCGTGCATGTACAACCATGAATGTACAGATTCGTAAGGTCCTTTTTTTTCCTAAGTAAACTTTAGTAGTATTTCACAGATTATGTGGAGGAAGTTTTATTTTGTGCTAAATTGTAAATCTTTTTAGATTCTTTTTTTTTTTTTTTCCTCCTTTTATATTTCTGCTTGTGCTTCTTATGAAGTATTAGAATTTTCCCACTTAAAGTATGCCTTTGTCCCATAATGTGGTCTCTCTGGATTCTATATATACTGCCTCGCCTAGAAGTAAAGATATTGGAGGTTGAACCCAAATAGGTGTAAAGTTTGAAATATATTGAGCTGCAGTCCATTTATGTTACCTGACAGTTAATGCAGATAGCCAGGAACTAAATGTAATGAGTGTGGTTAGCATGACAAGTCTGGTTGGGCCATGCATTGGTTAGTGGTGGCTACATACTACACTTCATTGAATGAATTTTAATACTAATAGCATTATACTTCATATTACTGTTAGCTTGATATTTGATATGATTAGATTTATTGTGGTGAGGCTTATTGTTCTCTTAATTTGTGACCATTATTCCATATTTTTAGGAGTAATGTGTGAGATCCAGCATTTTTTGCTTTGAATAAATTTTAATTACAAAAAAAAAAAAATTATAAAATTGCTGTAAACTTTTCCATTTTTCAATTTCAAGTTATGATTGTAGTTATGGGTCAAACAATTTGATTATCAGCCCTATTTGGAGTTGCTGCATGTAAGATAATCTGTGGAATATCCAAAATTACACTGTTTATATAGGAAACCATGATACATTGTATGCAGTTTTCATGCTTATTTTAATATGTGATTCAAATGGCATGTAGTCTTTTAAATTTCCTTAAATGAAGGCTTATGCTCATGAAGATCTCATTTTAATGAAGTTGGATATAATTAGTCATATTTTAAATCGTTCTAATATGTGTAGATTGTGGATGCCTATGCATTTGTAATAATATTTCATGAAATTGAATTCAACTCACTTGCATTCTCTGATGTTAGCTGCAGTAATGTACATGTCCATTAAGTAAAATAATTTTTGTAATAGGCAGATTAGGCTATAGATGCAGGTAACATATAAATTTTGTTGGATTTTGACATGCTTAAAAAATAACTGTACACCTCAGTTAACATGTGAAGGCAATAATTGTTCCAGAGTTCACCATTTATTGCATGAAGATCATTTGTGCAGTATTACATTGGTAGCAGGGTTCATATTCAACATATCATCGCTGCTGGAACAAAACCTCCTATGTGAAATATTTTAGCTTAGAACTTTGGCCAGTTCTGTCATCTGAGGTGCGATATTGTGTGCATATCGTCAAGGGATTCTCGCTCTTCATAATGTATGTGCTGCGGGTCACTATATTTTCAAAAATATTATCACATAGGAGGTCTTGTCCCAGCAACGACGATATACTAGTGGCCTGCAAACTTGCTTCTTGTCTCATTGCTTTGCCTATATTATGATATGATGTAGCATATGTGTTATTTAGCAAACAGTTTGAGAATCTTTCAGTTGTCTCTGGATAAGGAGAGGATTTTATAGAATTTTCCCAACAAATTCTGTTCACAGGACTTGAATCTATCACATAAAGCTGGCTCTATAGTGCTTGGCAATTTTCAGTGGGCAGTAAATCAAGTATATCTATGAATCATCCCCTGAATCTTAAAACAGTAAGGACGTAATGGTGGAATGTGGCTATGGTTAGCAGAGAAGGATGCAAAGGACATTGTACTATTATACTGACTTACATGGTTCATCAAATCATCATCATATAGAATCATACCCTTAAGTATGTCCTTTACTTGATGTTGTGAAAAATAAAACAAACCATTGTAGCAACACGAATTAAAATGTCAAGTTACAGTTTCCGCACTTAAATGGCATGATGGCAGTGCACACACATTTCATTTAATAAACCTTCCCTGCATAATTCAGTGGAAGTTTCATCATGAGCAGTGTTCTGAGCCAATGGACTTCTTTCCCTATTGCGGAAATGATTAACTCAATCCCTTGTTCAACCTCCAACATCTGCAGTGCTTTGTAAAACTGTTCACCTTCTTGGGCATCCTGTCCTAGGAACAGAACTACAGTAGTTTCGCATTTCACCAAAGAAAATCACAAACTCTCTCTGTATGCGTGTGGTCTTCAGCTTTCTGCTAGGTAGCAGGATATTCAGTCAAGGAATAAGTAACCATGAAAAGAAAACAAGATCATATAAGACAGAAACACAGAATATCCAGTTATAGATCATACTTCCTTCCATCCTCCATTCCAAATTTAACGCAATGGCGCTTTTGCTACGAAGAAATAATCAAAGGTGCCATAATGGCACTGTGGATAAAACGTGCCACAACTGCACTGTGGAATAAAATGGCTAACACTCGACATGCTCTGCTGTTGATATAGATGTTGATTCCCATAGGGAACCTGAAATATTTGTCCCGAATGAGTAAATTTATAATACCAACTCCTACTCAGTGGCCTCCACGGTATGCACTAGCCATGTGTCTTGGTGGGTGTGCTATTTATCAACTGATGAGCCTAACTTAGCTCACTGGGGCGAAATGCTGGCAACCAGGAATGAGTTAGTTGGAAAATTTATAATGTCCAATAACGGACCATTTATGTTGGTATTATAAATTTACTCATTCGGGACAAATATTTCAGGTTCCCTATGGGAATCAACATCTATATAATCTGATGGCCAGGCAGGCATCAACTTTTGGTAATGAGACAAATTCTATCATAGTGCATTGGCACTGTCGGTGGCTCCAAGTAGCCTACGTAATGGCCTCCACGGTATGCACTAGCCATGCGTCTCGGTGGGTGTGCTATTTACCAACTGATGAGCCCAACTTAGCACACTGGGGTGAAATGCTGGCAACCAGGAATGAGTTAGCTGAAAAATTTATAATGTCCAATAACGGACCATTTATATTGGTGCTGTGCTCTCTCGTTCACCCAATAACGGCAGTTCATTTGGTGTGAAGGAGAAAATATGCAACCATATAAGTGTGCTTCTGACCACTAAAAACAACAAACAGAATCAATAATTAGGTTTCTGTTAGGAGTGGAATATGAGTTAAGAAAGTGTAGTTGCATGCACTGAAGGAACCACAAACAAAATCATCTGAGAGAATACCCATTTACTGGTACAGTGGCGCTGTGTGTGCGTGTAATGAAATGGCCAACGTTGTGCATGGACAGCACACTCCCATGGCAGTCGACGAAACATGGCATTGAAAGATCAACGGATCATGCGGACACACATTCACTGACTCACACAGCCATCTGCTGGCAAATGCAGTTAAATTAAACACTCACAGCATTGTGTTTTGCGAATAAATGATTGTTTGATACAAATAAAGGACTTTTTGAAATACTGAATATCTTGATGTGCATTTCTTTCTATTTCTCGCTTCTTAAAACCAACACAAAGCAACAACTTACATTTTGGTGATATTTCACAGTGCCATCTATCGGACTAGTATAGCATGATCTGCATAGACAACTTTCACAGAACCCTCTATACAAAATCTCGCCATCATTTTGTTATCAATTACCTTAATCCTAGCAATTGCATCAATTAGAGATCCTTACTTTAGAAGTACACTTATGTTAGTTGTTAGATTAATAGACATTAGATCCATATTTTTAGTAAGTGTATTTCTAAAGTATACGCTTAGAAAGGTTAGTGGAGACCACTTACATAGAGCCATCTGCTGGCGCATAGTTAACTGCAACAACGTAAGCATCGTATTATTTGAATAAATTATTATTTTACTCAAATACAGGACTTAATGAAATAATATTTTTCTTGTTATCCTGAGATGGGGCCTTTATTTTGATGTGTAACACATAGGCATTAGTATTGCGGTTTTCTCCCAATATTGTGTTACACGTTCAAATTATGTATAAAGATTTGCAGTTCTGTTTGTTTAATAGTTTTTCTGACTGCAGTGGCATAGACAGTTAGCCATCTTCTTTTTGTTCCCAAGATAGTGGAGTGTTTGATCTCTGCTGAGATTGGTGACATTTAACACTATAAAGACGGGCCGAGCTCGATAGCTGCAGTCGCTTAAGTGCGGCCAGTATCCAGTATTCGCGAGATAGTAGGTTCGAACCCCACTGTCGGCAGCCCTGAAAATGGTTTTCTGTGGTTTCCCATTTTCACACCAGGCTGTACCTTAATTAAGGCCACGGCCGCTTCCTTCTCACTTCTAGCCCTTTCCTGTCCCATCGTCGCCATAAGACCTATCTGTGTCGGTGCGACGTAAAGCAACTAGCAAAAAAAAAAAATATATATATATATATATATATAGAAAGACGGAGGGGTCATTTTTGACCCATTATTTATAAATTCAACACTCTGCTGTTGCCATAATTTATGTTAGATTTTGTTCAGACTCTATGAGTTTTTATCATATACGCTTTATTTGCTGTCGTTAAAATTTTGATGCCCCAGCCCTAACAGCTTGGCCCCTGTTATCCAATTATCCTAGGACAGAAGGGTCATTTTTGACCTGTATTAGATTTTACAAGATCTCGCATTGTATTTCCATAACTGCTTCTAATGCGTGATGCAGACTGTTGGCTTCTTCCCCCAGTCCACTCAATCTGCTACGTTTACGTATTTACACCATCCCCACAATCTCTGCTGAAATCGGTGACATTTAACACTAGAAACACGGACGGGTCATTTTTGACCTTTTTATGAATTTATAATTTATCTTGGATTTCATTCAGTCTGTATGAGTCTTCATCACATAGGCTTTATTTGCTGTCGTTAAAATTTGGATGCCCCAGCCCTAACAGCTTGGACCCTATAATCCAGTTACCCTAGAAGGATGAAAGGTTCATTTTTGACCGGTATTAGATTTTGCAAGAACTCTCATTGTATTTCCATAACTATGCTTCTAATTTCTTTCCAATGCATGATGCAGACTGTTAGCTTCGTCTTCTACTCCACTCCGTCTGCTACGTTTACCTATTTACCCCCTCCCCACTCCACCGTGAGCCAAGGTTAAAACAAACCCACCATCCTGCCATTCACAGTAAGGAGCTTGTGAAACTTTTATTGTAGTTTCTATCCAGGAACCAAGTAAAGATGACTCTGGGGATGAGTCAGGTCCAGCACCACATGGAAAACTAAATATTATTGATGGGTGCATCACAAGCACATAGACTCTTCATGAACGAATTTATCCTCAAAAACATACGTAACTGTATGAAAACAGAGGCTGAAAGGCAGCTACAGTGTAAAAACAGGTCTGCCACTACGGATGGAACTTGATGCATTTCTAGGTATATGGTATGCTCATGGGGGCAACTTGTGCGAGAACCCTAGATTTGAAATCACTGGTCCAAAAGGTGGGGACTTGAATTGTGTAAGAATGTTGTGTACTGAGATCATTTTATCGAAATGTTGAGATTCAATATCAGATCATCACGGTCAGAGAAACTTAAAACTGATAAGTTTGCCCTGATATCAGAAGTATGGGAAAGTTTTATTTCAAATTGTCAAATTTGCTATAAACCTGGAGCTTGGATTGCAATTGATGAGCAACTGTTCTCCAGCAAAACTCGCTGTCACCTTTTACAATTTATGACATTTAAGCCCGACAAATATGGGCAGAAATTCTGGACGGCCATGGATAGTGAATCGAAATACATCTTGAATGTATTTCCTTATCTTGGAATGGATGAACATCGCCCGGAAAATGTGCGTTTGGGTGATTATGTTGTTGAGAAGTTAATGGTCCCTTTCATAAACAAGTGTAGGAATGTCACTTGCGGCAGTTTTTTTTTGCATCACTGCAGCTAGCTGAAAATCTAAAATCCCAGGGAACCAGTCTTCTTGGTACAGTAAATCGGGTAAGACGGGATGATCCGCCGGAGGTGAAAACTTCCTGAGCACGAGTTCTAAAAAAGGAACAATTTAAATTTCGAGTATTTATCAAGGCAAGGTCTGTAAGTACATGTGCTCACTTCACTTCATTCAGATGTCCAGATGGGAATGGACCGAAAGAAGAAACCTGACACTGTAACATGTTAACAACGGAACGAAGTATGGAGTCAACGTGGACCAAATGGCCAGAAAGTATACCGTCAAGCCAGCTGCACGTAGGTGGCCGTTACACACATTCAGTAATGTTCTCGAATTAGCAGGAATAAACGCTTGGGTGTTGGTACAAATTGGTTACAAATATCAAGATCTCGTGAAGAAACTTCCTCCTACAATTTGCTGAGGAATTTACTGCAGTAAACGCCCAGAGTAGAAATAAAAGGACCAATACTGCAGAAGGTGATGATAGTGATATGGAACATTAATCTGGCCGAAAACGCAGGAAATGCCAAGTGCGCAACAAATGCAAGAAGGAAATGAAAGGTGAGCATGCAAAAAGGTCTGCAAGAGATGTATTGGAAAAGAGAAAATTGTCACCTGTGTAGAATGGCTGTAAGCTTTGAAGTTGACGATATACGCATTCACAGACATACTGAACTTAATCACGTGCTCTTCAGACCACTGAAATGAAATGTCGTATGGCTTTTAGTGGTGGGATATCCCAGGACGGGTTCGGCTCGCCAGGTGCAGGTCTTTCTATTTGACGCCCGTAGGCGACCTGCGCGTCGTGATGAGGATGAAATGATGATGAAGACAACACACACCCAGCCCCCGTGCCATTGGAATTAACCAATTAAGGTTAAAATCCCCGACCCGGCCAGGAATCGAACCCGGGACCCTCTGAACCGAAGGCCAGTACACTGATCGTTCAGCCAACGAGTGGAACTTCAGACCACTTTAGGATGTGCTTAGTATGGATACATAGGTTCATGAAAATAGAAAACTAATCACACAGGAGATTTTCATTTTGTATCTGATTGTGACTTTGAGTTGATTTTACATTCATTTATAAGTGGATTTTTGATATGACTGTATGGTTTAGAACATATTATTTAATATAGGGGCGTCAGCCTATAGAGATCTTTTGCCCCTTAATATAGGCTTACTGTAATATTCAGTCAGGAAAATCATTGATATTTATTTTTGTTGTAGGAAATATATCCCCAGTTCTATTCTGTTCGGTTCATTACGATCCCCGAGGATCACGAGAGACTTGTTCGGCACATCTTCTTTCTTCCCAGTACCTCTTCATTCTCTCGCTCCTCCTCTTTCTCTCTGCTTCCGTGATCTGAATCTGGATTCTGGTGTCCCCACATCTGTATTCACAAATAATAGAATAAAACTTATATATAACTCGAGGGTCATTTTTGACCCCTCTGTCTTTCTAGATAGTGCGACTCATTCCGTCATTTTACTGTTAAGGGTGTTGTTTAAATGCAACAACTTCACATTCCCTGATTATGGCACATTGAACTTCTGTTGGATGAAAACCTAATACCCTAGCATCCCTTAATATCTATAGAAATTGAGAGTTGGCCGTGCGGTTAGAGGCGCGCAGCCGTGAGCTTGCATCCGGGAGATAGTGGGTTCGAACCCCTCTGTCCTGAAGATGGTTTTCCGTGGTTTCCCATTTTCACACCAGGCAAATGCTGGAGCTATACTTTCATTGAGGCCACGGCTGCTTCCTTCCCATTCCTAGGCCTTTCCTCTTTCATCGTTCCCATAAGACCTATCTGTGTCGGTGCAACGTAAAGCAAATAGCTTCCTTCCCGCTCCTAGCCCTTTCCCATACCATCGTCCCCATAAGACCTATCTGTGTCTGCGCGACACAAAGCAAAAAAAAAAAAGAAGCAATTTAAGGATGTTAAATATTATTAAATAATAGTATTACACTGAATGTTTGCATACTAGTAGAACTGAAGGAAATATTTTCATTTCATGCTATTAAGTTAGGCCTTGAAAGTAAGTTTGAAACTTGGGGGAATGTATTTGAAACAAACACTCGCTGACAACATTGACAACAAAGATAGAGAGAACTCCTTGATTTGAGACTTTGAGTTGCTCGGATGTCCTTTTTCTTTTCTTAGGTTGTAATATATGTATGTCCACATACAACTTCATTGACTTATTTCTGCATTGTTCAGGAATGTAGAGCAGTTTGGTAAATAAATAAAATAAATTGTCCATTATGTCATTCCTAACTTTCCCAGGCTTGTCCTGACACAGGGTTTCGTCCAGGACTTTCCACTCCTATTCGAAAGTTGTTGTACCTTGACCTCTCTTGGCTATGTTAGTTTCTTTCAACGCTTTGAATCATCTGTGTGTGTTTTTCTTCATGCCATTCAGTTATGGATGTGTGCACAGGGTAAACTGCAGTTGTTAGGCCTCAGTTCTAAAAAGAACTGTAACATTTGCTCATTGTCTCCTCAATAGTAATAATAATAATAATAATGTTATTAATTTTATTTTATGTACCTTCCATTGCTATTTATTGTAAGGGGTGTCTGAATTCTGGAATTTTACTGGGCAAAGAAGTTATTTAAAATAGAAAGCATTGTTTAGACTGCAGTAGGATATATATTTTCACACTCAAATACTGTATGTGGTTTAGGTTGTATGTGTGGTTCCTGAGTAAGGGAGCATGAAAGGGTATAAACATCCCATTTATAACTTTGTTAGATTTGGCATCATGAAAGCCCGAAGTTTTTAGTTTACAAACATGTAGGAACCTTCAATTTTGTTTTGTTTTTGTTTGAATCATGGCATGTAATTGTGATCTGTGGAATCGCTTCAATTCTGTAGTGTCCCCTATTAGTGAATTAATTAATATATCCCACTATTCTGAGGTATCTTCTCCTTTGTCTTCGTTCAGGTTTGCTTTGTATCCCAGCTCTGCAGTCATGAAATACCTTTTCTTTCTGCACCAATTTTATCTTTTCTAAGATAATCTTTACCCTTTGTACCACTTGCTGTTCCCTCCTGCTGCAATAATAATGAGTGATATGTTTGCATGAATGTATCTGTTGGTAGTACTGTAGTAGTGAAAAAGACAGGATAATAAAATCCAGGCCAGTGAAATGAGGCCACAGGTGGTACAAAATACCGCTGGCAGGTGGTGTTATGACTTTCCCTGCCGGGCTGCAGACCGCTGAGCTGTTGACTTTGCTATGGTAGCTTACTGCTGAGGCCTTGCAGCAAATCCTGGTGTGCTTGGTTTTATTTTTTATTAGCCCTGTCTCCTTTAATTAGCAGTATTTGAGTATTTGTCTAACCAGTTTAACCATGCTCTTTGGTGTTCCTGGTTAGCTAACTCACAATCTTACAATTTGGGAGATAACGGGTTTGAGTCCTACTGTCAGGAAACCCATTAATGGTTTTCTGTGGTTTCCCATTTTTACTCTTTGCTTATGCTTCCTTTATCAATAGGCCACACCAATTCCATCCAAATTCTTGCACCCATACCTGTTGCTCTGAGCTGATACCTGATGCTTAACCCAATAAATTTAGTACAATCATGAGCATATTTGCATTTTTTAAATTGATAACATTCATTGACAACATAGCAAAATTACCAATGAGCATTTGGTAAGGAGTAAATAGGAATGCATGTTCAAGGAAAATATAAGAGTTATTCATAAAATTTCAACATAGAAAATAATAAATCATACTTTCTACAATACGTACACTACTTGAGTTGATGTTGGCTTTCGTCGTCCATATGTTTGCCTTGAGAATGTTTGCTGCAGGGTAGGAGAAACATGGCATCATCAATTCACAATCCTACTGTAGAACAATGAGTGCCTTGGGATTGTAGTGTTAAGCCCTAGTAAACAAATCGTGGCGCAGTCTGTTGGCTAAAATTGGTACCATCAACACAAGTTTCTAGTACTGCTAGACTGTAATGCTCTGACCATCTAGCCAGAACCATACAGTGAACTTTTCTTTGGGGCCACAGTGGTACCTCGACCTGCTAGGAATTTTTATTATATTTAGTCCATTTATTGAGCACTTAAGTGAAATATCACTCCGAATATTGTTTTGCTTGTGATGTACTATATGCTAGGCTGTGTGTCCTGGCAGTCAACGTGTAAAGTAGTATGCTAAACAAGATAATAAAGGACAGAATAAGAAAGGATGATGATGATGATGATGATGATGCTTGTTGTTTAAAGGGGCCTAACATCGAAGGTCATCAGCCCCAAGAAAGGAGGACATCAGGAAGGAGATCGGAGTGGGAAAGCTTTACAATAGAATGGGGAGGGGTGAACTTAGGTGGTTTGGACATGTTAAAAAGATGGGAGGCAGAAGGATGCCAAAGCAGATAAAAATAATAATCGTATGGCCTCAGCTACCATGTGCAGACATTTCAATTTGATGCCATCTGGCTGTCTGCTCGTCAATTTCAACATTCAGTTTTACTCTGTGGATCAGTGGTAGAGTGTCGGCCTCCAGATCCCAAGATAGTGGGTTCAAACCCGGCAGAGGTGGTCGGATTTTTAAAGGGCGGAAGAAAGTCCATTCGACACTCCATGTCGTACGATGTCGGCATGTAAAAGATCTCTGGTGACACATTTGGTGTTTACCCGACAAAATTCATTGAATCTCGGCCATAGACGCCCAAGAGAGTTTCGGTTTACTCGGTCGTCCAAAGCAGATGATGGAGACCTAGGCAGGAGGTAGGGAAAGAGGGAGATCCAGACTAAGGTGGTTGAAAACTGAGTAAAATCAGGAAAGGATGGAAGAGGGAAGGTTGCCAAAGCACATGATGGAGACCTAGATAGGAGGTAGGACAAGAGGGAGCCCCAGACTAAGCTGGTTGAAACCTATCAAAAATAGTAAAATCAGAAAAAACTTGCATTGGACCACAGTTAACGAGGAACAATGGTGGCTGGTTAGAGGGAGGTGGGAAGGTGCCATAAACATCCCAGCCTGGCAGGATCGGGATGAGGGAAATCGGTGGTGGTGGTGGTGGTGGTGGTGGTGATGATGAGGAGGACATAAGGAAGGAGATCGGAGTGGGAAAGATTTACAATAGAATGGAGAGGGGTGAACTTAGGTGGAATGGGTTTTCCACTGTTGTTAAAGCCTAATTGGAGCATGAACACTGCAATACCTGAAGGAATAACAGGTTAATATGTTATTCTCCATAGATATATGGCAAATGCAAATGCATGATGTAAGTAAAATTTAATGAAGCCTTTACTGAAATTCCTGTGAATGATTCATTTATAAACAGAGGTTAGACAGCATTAATTTAGCATAACTGCTTCTGACATATTATATATGCATATGTAAATTTCCTGCACAAAAAAAAAATAAATAAATAAAAAAAAAATACAGAATTGTAGATTTAATTGTACTGTATATGTGAAATACAAATATTTGTCCTAAATAGTCGTCTGTTCGTGAATTAAATATACTGGACTTCTATTTTTATTCACATCTTTCTTCTAGCTATTGGTTTTTGTTAATCTTCATATACGTCCATTATTGTATGTATTTTGTATGAAAATACTTCCACTTCAGAATACTTTTTAATGCTCCCCTGATTTTAAGATTACCCACTGTGGGTGGGGGATGCAGATGAAGAATACACCCACGGTATCCCCTGCCTGTCGTAAGAGGCGACTAAACGGGGCCCCAGGGACTCTCAACTTGGGAGCGTGGGTTGGGGACCATGGGACCCTTAGCTGAGTCCTGGCATTGGTTCCACTTACTTGTGCCAGGCTCCTCACTTCCATCTATCCTGTCTGACCTCCCTTGGTCAACTCTTGTTCTTTTCCGACCCCGATGGTATTAGAGCATTCGTGGCCTAGGGAATCTTTCATTTTCACACTCTCAGTGGCCCTTGCCTTTCTTTGTCCGTTACTTCATTTTTCAAAGTGATGGATAGCTTCTGTTTCATCTTTATTCTCTCTCTCCACCCCCTGTGGTTGGGAGGCGCAGACGAAAAATACACCCACGGTATCCCCTGCCTGTTGTAAGAGGGGACTAAAAGGGACGACCAAGGGATGATTGCATTAGAACCATGAAACTACTTGTGATTAGTACCATCACGCGGGGAACACCGTGGGTCGCCTTTATTTGCGAGTAGTACCCTACCACTGTTAGGTACACAATAAGTTTGTGATTAGTAGCAACAGAAGGTGAATCAGTATGGGTTTTACAGTACCCGTGATTAGTAACATTGTGAGAAACACTATGGGTGTGGGCATTGCCTGTGATTAGTACCACTCTATGAGCGACACCGTGGTTCTGCGTTGCCTGCGATTAATACCCACTATGTGAGGAACACCACGGGTATATCGGCGCCCGTGATAAGTACACCTATGTGAGGAACACCATGGGTTTGTGTTGCCTATGAGTGGCGCCATTGTGTGAGAAACACCACAGGTCTGCGTTACCTGAGCGACATACAATACTCGTGAGTAGTACCATAATGTGTGGAACACCGTGAGTCTGAGCTACTTTTGATTAGTACCGCAACATGAAAAGTACCATGGTTCTATGTTACTAGCGATAAGTACCATTATGAGGGGCCGTTGACCTGGATTTTGGACCCCTTTAGACAACAAGCATCCTCGATTCAGGATTCTGCTTTAGAAGCAGTCACTTTGTCAGCAATATGATACTTTCTGGGAAAGTGGAGCATTATGGGTCTGATCCACCGATTGTTTTAAATTCATATCCATCCATTCATTCTTCATCACTTTTTTTTATTCTGGTCAGTGGATGATTTTGAACTTTTAAATTGTCATTACATTTAGTCTCATTTTGTACCATTAGGGGCCGGTGACATAGATGTTAGACCCCTTTAAACAATCATCATCATGATTTCAAGATTATTAGTTTGACAAAGGTTTCAAAATTCTAAGAACATGTTTTAAAACAGTTTGTAAAATTGATATTAAATGCACTACAGTATTTTATTTGTTTATCACATGCCTGTCACAGAGTTGCACTCCAATTACAATGGACATTACAAAATTTACTATTATAAAAGGTAATGCAAATTAGGAAAATATTACAAATAATTACAACAGTTTAAAAAAATAGAATTATTAAATTTAGAAAAAGTTACAAAAATCAACAGTAGGTTTAGAAAACTGTTATATACAGATCAGGATTAGATTCTATCAATGTTGCAGTTACTGGCTGCTGATTCTATAAGTGGAAAATAACTAAATTTTTATGCGCAGGCATATACTAACAGATCAGGTGCAATAAAATCCCGTAGATAACAGTCAAGCGAGTTCCATTTGTATTATTGACAAACATATAGTGTAATGAATTCTATTTCCTTTTTATAAAATGCAATTTGTGAAGATAAAACTATATACAGTATATTCACTGAAGAAATTCAGTGGACATTTTTTGAAGTCTGTCTGAGAAATTCAGAGATCTGTGGCATGATTTTTGAATAACTCATTAAAAGCAGTACATTTTCTTACTAATGATGAATTTTTGTGAATTGATATATTGGATAAGGGATTGTAAAAGTACGTTTGACTATGCAAGTTTATTTTGGTTATGTTAAAATGTATTCTGGCTAGCAGATCGCCACTATCTGTAATGCCAGTTATAATTTTGTGTAGAAATAGTTGTTGATATAATTTGTTGTAAGCGTTCAATGAAGTGTAGTTAAATTCTTCTAATAAGTGACTGTGAAATTCTCAACCTACCGGTATACGCTGACTGATTGTGTTTCTTGTAATAAATAAACCATAAGAAACTCTTTAGAACCTTTTAAATTTTATTTATATATAATTTGTTACTTGGCATCCATATGACGGATACGTATTCTAATTTTGACCTCAAGAATGAGTTATAGAAGAAAACACAGTCTTAATGTTATACAAAATGGGAAGGAATTAAATAACGAAATCTAGTTGTTTGAGTACTGCATTTACTATTATTTCATTATGTGAAGTGAATGATAGGTTACTACTCACTGTAACGCCAAAGTCATTTACTGATCTGGCTTGTTTTAAATACTGTCTGTTCATTAAGTGCTCATACTGGAAAGGATCATTCACCGTAGAATAAGTCATCACAAAGCATTTGCTGATGTTAAATGTGATTTTATTGGTGATGCTCCACATGCAGATGTTCTCAACAGCCCACTTCAGAGAAATGCAATCGCTAACATGTGATACCTCTTTGTACAACTGAAGATCATCAGCAAACATGAGGAATTTGGAATTTATAACATATGGCAAATCATTTATAAATAACATAAACAATAGTGGTCCTAAATTTTAACTTTGAAGTACACATGAATTAACATTGAATACAAACTATTTGGTCTGATGATAGGTGACAAACGGACTTCTGTTATATAAATAAGGGGATATAAGGTTTAGCATGTTAACCGGGTGAGTTGGCTGTGCAGTTAGGGCTGTGCAGCTGTGAGCTTGCATCCGGGAGATATTGGATTCGAACCCCACTGCCGGCAGCCCTGAAGATGGTTTTCCATGGTTTTCTGTTTTTACACCAGGCAAATGCTGGGGCTGTACCTTTATTAAAGCCAAGACCGCTTGCTTCCCACTCCTAGCCCTTTCCTATCCCATCGTCACCGTAAGACCTATCTGTGTCAGTGCAACATAAAGTACATTGTGTGTGTGGTTTAGCATAGGATTGTTAAGTCCACATTCAGAAAGCTTTCTGAGAAGTACACTGTGATCGGTCTTGTAAATGCTTTTGTGAAATCCATATAAATCACGTCAACATATTTATGACTTGTGTATCGAAGTATCTTGACCAATGAAAGCTCATAATTATAATGTTACAAGGAAATTTAAAATTAGACAAGTTTGATAAGGAAAAGAGGAAATAAAAATTTTGGTTGGTTATTATGAGAACAGGCTCTTAAATAATCAGAACGAAAAAATAAACTTTTAACTGTACAAATGATGTCACAGCATGGCAATTGATCTGCATAATCTTGTTGACTTGTAGAATGGTGAAGTTGAAATTCCTACTTTCTTACAGAATATTAAGAAGGAACGTGACCTTGTGCTCCAATCATGAGACCTATTAGAGCTACGTGCTGAAGATTATAATGTGTTCTAGTTTGGACATGGCTTGCTTCTCCTGATTTACTTCTTGAGGCTGGCTTTCCTGCGATTCCTCCTCATTGGCTTGTTGACCTGTATCCTATGTGGAATGGCCAACACAGCCGTTACAGTTCTAACAATTTTTTGTCTATTCTCTCCCCTCAAAACAAAACAGCCCTTCATGATGGTATGTCCACTTATTTAGTGGCTGGTGTGCATTCTTCAAACAAGGTTGCATCCTTCCTTCTTTGTTTGAATTGGCCTTCAAGATCAGCTTTTCTGTCCTGGAGTTTAGACTTGCATCCAAGAAGTCTTTCACATTTGCTAGATAATATTGCATATTTAGATTGAAGCCTTTCCTGCCTGAAAAGACATTTTTTATATATCTGTTGTGAGTATGTTATGGGATATGGAGTAACTGTGTTAAACTGTAGCATTTATTTCAAAGCTCATTTTATAATCTTACATGTATCTTCAAGAATTCTCTTAAGATCTTTTTATTTTTTTGTTTATGTGGCTTGGAAATAACGGTTTATTTGATTTTTTGAATATTAACATCCAAAGTCATCAGCTCCATTACTGAAGAAGGAAAAACAGCTGAACCCTTGAAGACTGAAGGAATCAAATAAACAAAGATGACACCCTGGACTTTGTGAACTTAATATAATTCATATCTGAAAGGGACAAGAGTTGACCAAATGAAAAAGAGGAGCATAACAGAATTGGAAGCATTTCCAAATTCATCTGGGATCTTTGGGTCATCAGATATGGCTCACAAGCTGGGAGGTTCTTTTCAGTGTGTGGAGTAGAGCTTTAAATTTCGAAGGAGGCATAAACATTACTTTCAAAAATTCTTCGGATTCTAGGATTCAGATGGGAGACAAGGTATATACTGAATCCATGTGTATGATTTAAATCTCGCCAGAAAACAGGGGATTATCACAATGACATGGGCTTCACAAATAAAAGAAAGTGGCTCAGGGAGAGATTAATATCTAATTTACTGCCTCATACTATCCTCGTTATAGATAGTGCTCCTTACAACAAGTAGCTAACTGTCATACCACCAATTCATCAAAGGCTTTCAGCGACGCAAGGATGGGAATGGGCTAGGATTGGGAAGGGAGCGACAGTGGCCTTAACATTAGCGCTACAGTTTACGGTAAAATTGTATGTTTCATATGGCTTGACTTGCGAAATATCCTCGCTTACTCTCTCCTATGTATGTATGCTCGTATCGCTTGTCACCACGTGCTTGTCCCCTTCCATGGCTTTACTCATCACCGCCGTGCTGTTTTCCTCCTGCGCATGCGAGTGTTCACTATCTGGGTTATTATTATTATTATTATTATTATTATTATTATTATTATTATTAGAGGTGTCGATCGATTAAAAATTTTGATCGGTTAACCGAATTACTGTAATCGATTAATCGAATTTTAATCGGTTTCACACAAGGTTTTATCAAGCTGATTTTCTAGATAAGGGCTGTGTTTAAATGTCCCCTTATTTTCCTGCACTTTGAAAGTAATGTTGATAGCATCATTGATAGCTTTATCTAAACTTAATTGTAGAGTGTGGGCTGCATACCGAAGATCGTCAAATTTCGCTCTTTAAACTCCAAGAACGATATTTCTTGCTTTTGTCAGTGCAAACAGCGACTACTTTATCTTCCAAACCCCATTCACGAACTACAACTTCAAACTCTTCAGTGCAGTTAGCGGCATTGTGGTTTTCTGTAACATGTTTAACTTGTGACGTTGAATTACGATATTCCCAATTTGAATCAATCCTGTGAGCTGTAACCCCAAAACAGCTACGGTTAGATACGGAAGGCCAAAAATACCCCACGAGACTAACAAATTCTGCACGTTTCAGTTCATCTATTAATTGTAACCTTTCTGCGTCATATAACTTGCTTGCTTTTTTTTTTTTTTTTACCGTGTCTCTAGAGGGAAGATAGTGTGAGTAGTGAGAGCGTCCCGTAAAACCTCGTCTAGACCATAATCGGAGATAATGTGCCCGGCCTATTATCCTGCACAATCACCTTCACTGGTTCGTTCGTCATTTCACTTTCGTTATTAGGCGCGGAGCGCACACTTGTTGAACAAGGGACACTACACATGGTATGTGACTAAAAGGACGTTCCAAGCGGATGAAAGACGTGTAATCAAGGAGAAGCCCGCACACTTATCGGTCAAGGGCATGGACTGTCCCATGTGTCAGCGGGCATTTATCGTCGAGGTATCGCCTGTTGGATTTCGTAGGACGTGTTCCATCTGTTCGCACGTGAGTTTGGTACAGTGATTTAAACATGTGCAGGTCAACAAAGGCAACTACTATATATTTTATAGCGGAAGAGTAAAGGATTATTCAAATAGGTTAATATGTAAACATATCTGGCGAGAATTCGCAGAAGTATTCAGCATGGAAGGTAAGTAGCCCACCGGCATTTATTTACAGTGATAAAATACATGTAGTGAATACTTTATCTTACAAATACAAGGTACTGTACTTAGAATAACAAACTCCCATGTTATAGTTGTTGTGATGAACGAACACATTCACATCACAGTATCATGATCCCAAATTTAAGAAGTACCTGTGCTAATGGGAAAACATGATAGACTGAAGTTATTTTTCTTGGAAGTTTCTGATTTAATTAGGTAGCCAAATGAATGTTGAACGCTTCTTGCCATGGAAGTGCATTTTATTGCTTCATGAAATATTGATCTCTTTATTTCTCAAGCTCCTGCTGCAGGACGAATATTACAATGGCCAAGTCGGGAAGGATGATCTCGATTTATGCATCGATTTTCATCATCTTCTGACACAGACGTATTGTTGAAATGCCCTTCCTTCAATCTGATGAAATAGTGTAAAACGCATGCAGCTTTAATGCAGCTATGGACTTTGAGACTTTTATTGAATTATAGTGAAGCCTGTCCTCCAAGTCAGAGCGCACACTTCTTTGACATGCGACACAACTGAAGTAACTTGCCGTGTTTTTGTTTGTTTTTATAAATAGGACATATGATTCCCTTCTGCCATTCTTTAGGGAATTTCGCTCCCTTGTTTAGGAATGTTACGAAACTCTCTATCATCTGTCTATTTTTTGCTACTTCCTTCCTACAAACATTAGTTATCCCACTTTCCCCTCCCGCAGTCCTGATCTTCAATTTACTTATCACTCCCATCACCTCCTCACCTGTTATCCTCTAATCCAACTCCTGGCAGCCCCTCTCTAACCCCCTTTCAACTTTATAGCTAGTGAAGTGGATAATAGGCCGGCCAGCATTATCTCCGATCATGGTCTAGAAGAGGTTTTAATTAATCGATTAAAGTAATTCGGTTAACCGATCAACATTTTTAATCGATCGACACCTCTAATAATAATAATAATAATAATAATAATAATCCAGACAGTGAACACTCGCATGCGCAGGAGGAAAATAGCACGGCGGGGAAGAGTAAAGCCATGGAAGGGGACAAGCACGTGGCGACAAGCGATACGAGCATACATACATACATAGGAGAGGGTAGGCGAGGATATTTCGCAAGTCAAGCCATGTGAAACATACAATTTTACCGTAAATTGTAGCGCTAATGTTAAGGCCACTGTCGCTCCCTTCCCGATCCTAGCCCATCCCCATCCTTACATCGCTGAAAACCTTCGATGTATTAGTGGTATGACAGCTACTTGTAAGGAGCATTATCTATAACGAGGATAGTATGAGGCAGTAAATTAGATATTAATCTCTCCTTGATCCACTTTTTATTATTTGTGAAGACCATGTCATTGTGATAATTTCCTGTTTTCTGGCGAGATTTAAATCTTACACATGGATTCAGTACAAAACCGCCCTTTCTGTCAGTATGGATGATGATAATTCAGTTTCGTTTGGAAACACGTTTAAACAGGCCCTGCCATGAATTGTCACTCCATCCCTATGGTGCTGTATGAGAAGTCTGAATGTAAGTCTCAACCATGTAAACAATTGGGTGACACTCACGCTTGTACTTTCGGATACTTAAGTAAGCAATTCGTTTGGCCCTGATACTGCTTTGTTCCTGGAATAATTTTCGGTTATACCTTGTCTCCCATCTGAATCCTAGAATCCGAAGAATTTTTGAAAGTAATGTTTATGCCTAACTCTGTAATTTTGCATTCATTTTCTCTAGCGTGATTATTATTTTATCTGTAATGTTGAAATTGTTTATCACGTGGCGAATGAGTTATTAATTAAGATTGCTTAAAGTGGCTTTCCAATATCTTCTGGGCCTTTAATGAGAAGGATTCATTCACCTTCCCCGACAGTTCCCAGTTGATTCTTGATCGCCGGACGGAAGTAAACGATATGCCAGTTGATTCGGCCACTCGTTACAGTGAAGCACCAAGCACAGCTTCATTCTTCATAAATAGGTAGACATTAGGTACTGCTTTACTGGATTGACCATGAAGAACTTTGCCCTTTAACTTGCTTTGTACCTGTGGTATCTTCAATTCCGCATGTGTTCCCACCGTGTAATGCCAAATACAGTTACAAAAGTATTCGTACACTAGAGGTATTTATAAATGGAATGATATTTAATGTTTGAATTTGATATTATTTATGGAAATGAAAAAAGGAATACAGATAGTACATATGAACTTAAATCATTTCTGACCTTTACATTGGTGAGGAATATCACAAAATCAAAACAATACAGTGCCATAAATATTCATACGCATCATAAAAGTGTGCATACAACACGAATGTTCTACAAATTAGTACTTGGTAGGATTACCTTTCTGTTGTCGTACACTTTACAGCCGTTTAGGTATTGATTTTACCAACTTGCTTGTTATTGATGGTGAAATAGCCTGCAATTCTTCTTGAAGTTTTTCTTTAAGATCTCTACTATTTCAAATGCCATGTTTTCGAAGTTTTTTTCCAAGGTGCGACCACAATTTTTTTATAGGATTGATATCCAGGGATTGGGGAGGTGTTTCCAGTACTTAGGGCAATTATATAACAACCAAGTACGTACAAGTAATGCCTTGTGCTTCAGGCCATTGTCTTGGTAGAATTTGAAACCATTCTCTATGCCCATTTTTATAGCACACTTTTAAATTATTAAGTTATTTTATTGGTCCATCGTGCCTGCAGTGAAGGCTAGATTTCCAACACCACTGGAAGACATACAACCCCATCCATACTAGTTCTGAACCACCCGCGCATTTAACAGTGGAATTAAAATTATTTATATTTAGTTCATTTGCCTTTCTCCATGCTATTTGCCTGCCATCTGACACAAAAATGTTCAATTTACTTTCATATGTAAATATAACGTCTATCCAAAAGTCCTCTGTTTTCATTGCATGTTCCGCAGCAAAAGCCAATCTCTTCTTGCGATATATTTGACTGATATACGGTTTTTTTTTCTAGCTACTCCCGTTATAATTGTTCCTCCTTAACACTTGCCTTACCGATTCTGCACTGTTACACACATATTGTTTCCACAGCTACAATCAATCATGAGAGCACTCATTTTTGGATTTAATTTACAAGAAATTGCTCACCTCTTGGAGTCTGTAGTATAGGACGTCCTGATTTTGGTTCATCTTGAAGCTCGTTTCGTTTCATGAAATTCTTGATGATCGACTGGATTGTCAAAACAGATTTTCTCGTGATTTCATTAATCTGTCTGCATGTTTTACCTTTCTTGAAATGATCAGCTGACGTAAATCAACAGATGTGTTTTACTTTTACGCGCCATTTTACTGTTTGTAAGCGCAGTAGACTAGCGGCCTGTGTCTGTATCACTACTGCTATCTTTAGTGCACCCTCGGCTTCGTTTCCATTCAGGACAAAAACAAAACGGTGTTTCAGAGCTATGTACGATTACTTTGGTGACGTGACGTTATTGCTTGTTACATTACATCACGTTTTGCAGGACAAAACTTTTCTGTACACGAGGTACCCAACATGGGCACATTTCGCATTCATACTTTACCATTATTAAAACATCTGACGGCCATAATGCTATTATTAACATTGGGCGATAGTAGTAGGACTGGGCGGGTTCTAAAGCAATGGGAACTGCGTCAGCATTTTCCCATGAGGTTATTAACCCCAGCCAAAGTAATTGACGTCATGGCCACGTGACCGCTACGTCACGAGCACGTGGACTTGCTTATAAACAAAAGCACGTGCTGTTCTTGATGGACCCTCACTTTTTGTGAACAAGTGAACGTGGTTAACCTCACTGCTGCTATCTTGACAGGTCCTAACCTTACTTCTTGGCCACGTGGGCGCGGAATTTGAACAAGTGACGTGGCTAACTTCACTGCTGCCATCTTGACAGGTCCTAACCACGTGCTTGTGTTGGGCGCGGAATTTTGAACGACCCTATCTTCACTGCTATCTTGACGGGACTTGACCACGTGCTTTTTAACAGGTGGGATTTTGAGAAAGGGAACGATCGTAACCTCACAACTGTCATCTTGACAGGGACTTAGCCACGTCGACTGGGGGCCTAACCTAGTTTTACGGCTAGATGCCCTTCTCAACACCATCTTGCCAGATCCCCTTCTCGACACCATCTTGGGGGGGTAACCTCACAGGGTCCTAGTTTTAAGGCTAGATGCCCTTCCCGAAACTATCTTGGAGGGGCTTAAACTTACAGGGTCCTAATTTTAAGGCTAGCTGCCCTTCTCGTCATCCCCCTTTCCCGACACCATCTTAGAGGTGTCTAACCTCAGAGGATCCTGGTTTTTAAGGCTAGCTGCCCTTCTCGACATGCCCCCTCGACCTTTACCACCAGACAGACAAATAACTATGGACAGTCCTCCTCCTCGAAAACGCATCTGTGTTATCGTGAGGTCTTCTTAAGGCTTTACATCTCCATCCGACAGATAGATGATAAAACAAAACGACAGTCATAATTTTGTTCTTAGTACAATTGCAGAGCTATTTATTATCGATCCCCAGTCTAGATTGCAAAGAATAACGGATAAGAGGATCAGACAAAATAATAAATTATCATTACCTGTTAACTACACGTTAATAACACATATTACCCCGTTTTGTTGTAGATATACTTCCGTTATTGTTATGATATTAAACTCGTAACCATAGTGTAGAGAACCGTCGCCATCTTGATCCAGGCTTTGTCACCATCCGACGACGTCATAGCGTGACCTCCTCCCCCTTATCACAAGCAATCTGTACAGGTTCAATCCTGTTACTGTAACCGGAAATGCATTGTACTGTGCCCTCCACTAAGAGCAAGACAGCAACACGCATGCAAGTGCCGCACACTTTGACTTACCTACAGTACCGATTCCAGACAATACTCATAATTATATTAAAATAATTATCACATTTGCGTCGCGGTGTTATTGAAAAAATTAACAATATGACTGTTGTTAATCGATTCGAACGCTAATAAATTTACATTACCTTTTAGTTTTCCTGACCTGCCCTAGGGAATCAAACCCGAGACCTGACCGGGTCGCTATCTCACTGTCGGTGAATGAATCTATAGCTAAGTAGTTACTAGACCTTGCAAATATTGTCTGCCTCTTACCTAGTGGCCCCGGGTTTGTTTCCCCGGCGAGGTCAGGGATTTTTACCACGACCTGAGAGCTCATTAAACATTAAAATTAGTTTGTTGTATGCGTTATTTAATAGAAAATAAAATACGTGAACCATTTCCAGCAGTTCCCTTTGATATACAGAAGTTACACACTGAAACGAAAAAAATAATTCTTACCAGCACCTGGTGGACTTGCTATCTCTAAATCAGTTTTTCTTGGGTAGAGTCTTATCAAGTAAAAGCACTGAATTCTGTTAAAATCATGATTAAATTATATATTCAATAAATAATCGCAAACACTTTTATCAATATTCAAATAATCATGTCCTTAATGTACAGCATATTCTGCCATCTAATACGCTTGTTCTACATTTTTCTGTAAAAATATGAAAAAAACGTTAACAGTTTAACAGTATAACACACAGTTCAGACTGAAGAACATCCACAGCCTTTTTTAAAACTCTGATCACTGGTATTTACAAATTTAAACTCAGACTGTAAACACTCTCTACTAAATACAACACACTCCGGTGGAACGTGGAAATGTTTCCTTAAAAAATATAAGATTTTCTGACAGTTCTAATCGTTTGTGTTAAAAGTCCCTGTAGGAAGGGTGTTGGGCCCTTGACCATGAGCGAACTCCTTTTTCTTCAATGAACCCGTTCGCTACTACTGGAATGTGCTGAAGAGCCTGCCACATCTTGTCGTCCGTCTCGTCGAAATGTATCGTCATATGGGTTGATGAATTCTTCCATTCCTCCGCTGGTTTGATGCCCTGGGGTATGTCTGTGTCGTACAAGCGAAGAGACAACAACCTGTACTTGGATATGGCATGTTCTACGGAACAGACGTAAGTTCCGTCCGGGCCACGAACAGAGGTACATGATTTTACCGTGTAAGTTGAGGTAGAAGAAGCCAGTGACTGAGCGACTCCTGCCCTTTGAACAGTACGCAATATTACATCCCCTCTGGTTGCCTTCTTTTGAATATCTGTACCTTGGTTGCACTTTTTGGGAGTGACTGTCCACAAAATTACACTGCAGGCCAAGGTCTCCTAATTTCCAGTAGGATTTATTGATTTCTGCTTGTCTTTCCTCTGTAATTTTTGTGGGACATTGAAGACTGCACTTTTTCCCACAAACACCTCTGAGTTCGCAACTATTTCTTCATTGGTTACAGTGAGGTATGTCTGACCAAAATTTACTCTTGATTTCTTTATATTCGCTTTCCATAAATCTGGCTGACGTTTCCTTTTCTTGCTGTGCGATCTGTCAGCTACTTCACTTTCTGCTCGAAATGTTGTATGTTCACTCTCGGTAGAATCTTCAGTTGTTTCCATTTCAGGCACATTTCAAAATGTACTAATTCCGAGATATCACTATCACCAACAGACTCTTCCAGCGCCTCACTCTGCTTCCCTCGATCGACATTCTTTTCTTGTAAACTGGTCTGCAAAAAAGAAAAAATTAGACCCTCTGTATTTCGTTTGCTTGTAATGACTTAATTTGATAGAACTACCTACAGCATGTTATTTCTAATAATGTACCTCTGAGGCCATAGTGTTGGTATTACACAAAGATTCACTCGTCCCTTCACAGTTAGTGCATGTTGCAAGTGGTAATCTGATACTCTGAGGGAGATGAGCTGCTTTCACAGGCACGAGATCAGTGTAAATCTTTTCTTCACTGGCATTTATCTACAAGTAACAAAACATAAAAAGTAACATTATTATATTTTACACAGATATTACTACCCAGGCGATTTATCCAATGAATGTTAAATTTCTGAATTCAACTTGCCTGTAAATCATCTCTGTCTCTATCTGGTTTTAAAATATCAGTCGCTTTGGCCCTTAGTAGGTGCTACAGGAATACTTGGCATCTCATAAAGTTCAGTTCCTTGTTGGTGTTCAACAATCTATATCAAATTAATCAGCCTTAGGTACGCTCTCCGTTCCCTCATAATTTCATGAATCTTTAAGAAACGTACGAGTACGAAAAACAGAAACAGGGTACAAAGTTACTGCTTCCAGTTTTGGTTTCAAGTTTTCAGTAGTACACTAAATATATTAAAATAATCAACTTAAACCCATATACTTCCAGTTACAGCTATGATAAATCCCAGATATAATTTTAATCATATTTACAGGTGGCTGCTTACCTCTGAATCACAATTTGCAGCAGGATTGTGCACCATCATCATTTTCCTTATTCGGGATGATCCTGTATTTTTCATGTCCATTTTGATACATCCAAAATCACAGAATAAGGCAAAACTGATTAACACAATGCACAGAAGTTTTTCTACTCGAGTCACCAAGGAATTCCCTCCAATTCAATTTAAATAATAAGTACTTTATTAACGACAATAAAGAAACTGGATTTACATTGAAGTAACAAGAGACCTCCACTCAGAAATGTGAGTGCAATAAGGCCACAACTTAAGATACGTACCTGCACAACAGTGAGTTGATATGGAATGCAAGTATAATACAGCCATATGTCAAAATGTGGCTGTATTGTTTTCTCATCACTAAGATTAAGAAACCAAAATGTTATAAGGAATTATCTGCCGTCGGGTGGAAAAAAATTAAAATACAAGTATGGCCATGTTACACTAAATAGAGCATGACTACATGATATTACTTGAATAAAACGATTTTTTTTAGATGTGGCCTTATAATTGTCAGTATGCGTGTTGTGCCATCACAGTAGCAAACTAACTGGCAATGATGGTTGTTGTCGTTATTGTCTTTATAATATGCAAAATAATAATAATGTTATTTGTGTTACGTCTCACTAACAACATTTACGGGTTTCTGAGACTCGAGGTGCCGTAATTTTGTCCCACGGGAGTTTTTTTCGTGCCGACAATTTATAGCACCACACACGTTTCCATAATATGTTGACTGCATTTTAATCAGTACATTAGTTCTATTCAGATACTGACAACACGGAACACTGTTCACGCAGTGAACCACTATAAAATTAAGTGCTAATAGCCGGGCTGAGTAGCAGTTCAGATGGTAGAGCTCTAGCCTTCTTAGCCCAACTTGGCAGGTTCGACCCTGTCTCAGTCCGGTGGTTAAGGTGCTCAAATACATAGTTAGTGGGACGTAAAATCCTATAACATTAACATTATTATGTGCTAATAACTTATATTTCTGAATATATTTCGAGGTTTGTGAAATAATACAGTTTCCGTGATTCGGTATACAGTAAATGCGTAGAAAGAGACAAAAATGTCGGTCGGTCGGTCGGTCACTTGCTTTCTTGGCTTACGCTGCGTGAAACATCAACGATAGACCGTAAGTGTAAGCGTACGAATTGTAGAGCATAGAATGCCTCATCGAAATAAATTGTTTGACCTCCTCCAGTATTTAATAAGGATTACAATAACCTTGTCAGGACATTATTTGCATGAATGGTTCAGAAGTTATTACCAGTTTAGACTGTAGTGGTAATACGTGTCAGCAGAACGGGCGAATGCTGTCTTCATATCACATGACGTCACGCAGAAGGCGGCCAGGGAGAGAAACGAGTGAGCGCGATGCGGAATGCTTCTAACGAAGTAAGGCTTTGCATGTGCAGCTTAAAACTCTTCAAGCGATACAATGGGAGTGATTCTACACGCTCCTTGACGTTCTCCCACCATTCCTCCAAACATTGCAGGAAGACGTTGATCAGGTACTTCTCCTCGTCGTTTGACTCCGAACAAGTAGTAAGACCCTTTGTCTTCAAAATAGCATGGCCCTGTAACAGATTCTCGAACAAGTATCCTCCGTCCGTCCTTTGGAACTTACGTGCTATCGCTTTGAATATCTCCGTTATACAGGTTGTTAATGGTATTAACACAGGTCGTGCCGTTGCCGCGAGTTGCTCCCGCTTCAGTCTTTTCGAGGGTTCCGAACATCCCTTGAAATTTAGTTTGCGCTTCATTTGATTGTTCGGAAGAGCTTCTTGGTTACAAGGAATCGTACCGGATGAAACTTCCAGGCACTGAATCTCTTCTTCTGTAGAGAACACACACCATCGTTCGACGAGTTGTCTTAAGTCCCGGGCGTTTTGCGAGAATTGTTGAGCTAACGGTGATCGCGGAGGTGCTATAAATGACGTTACTTCCTCGGTTTTCTTCTGCGGTGACTCGTCTTCCTTCTCTGGAGTCTGCGTTGTTGATGGTGGGAAGAGAGACGTCAGTGGCAGTAGTAGATGATTTTCTAAAAAAAAAAAAAAAAATCAGAAATACAATATTACCTATAATAATTTATGTACTTATAATATGGATATATAATCTTTTACATACAGGTGTATCTGCTTGGCTTCAGAAAAGCCGAACTTGTTGCAAGGTGTTTTACTTGATAAAAGAGAGGGGAGATTCGATCGCATGCAGAATTTTATATATATATATATATCCGTATTGTTCAAAGTTCATCTACCGTCATCACTTTTAATACAGCAATGCGCACACCGGATGTAGGGATACCAGAGCGACTTTCTGACGTTATCTTATCAGTACAAGCTCAGATCGATAGTATTTTTAATGCAGTAAAATACGACAGCCTTGAGCTATTGAAAAATAATAAACTATAAAAAGGGGATCTAGCAAGATGGTGTCACGTAGGCGTAAACCTGGCCCAGTTTTACGGTTAGATGCCCCTTCCCTCCTTCTCTAGCTATTTTATAATAGTGGTAGGAGGCTTCCAACTTACGAGCGGATGCTTGTAACCGGGTTCGATTCAAAAACCAAACCCCATAGCGCTTGGTCTACCAAGCAGCCGCTGCACAGCTGCCGAAGGCCTGCAAAATGACGAGGTGACGTGTGGTCACACGACGAATCCTCTCGCTGCATAGCACTTAGCCGCTGCATAGCACTTAGCCGCTGCACAGCCACTTACCCGCCCCAGAGAATCAAACCTAAGACCTGACCGGGTCGCTGTCTTGCTATCAATGGATAAATCTATAGCCAAGTAGTTATTAGACCTCGCAAATGTGGTCTGCCTCTTACCTGGAGGCCCCGGGTTCGTTTCCCAGCGAGTTCGGGCATTTTTACGTGAGGGCTGGTTCGTGGTCTACTCAGCCTACGTAATTGCGATTAAGGATCTGTCTGACTGTAAGATAGTGGCCCCCGGTCTAGTAAATAACAGTCGTAAGGATTTGACGTGCTGACACGACACCTCGTAAATCTGCAGGTCTTCGGGCTAAGCAGCGGTCGCTTGGTAGGCCAAGGACCTTCGGGAGGGTGTTTCGTTTCCCCGCGAGGTCAGGGATTTTTACTTGATTCTATGGGCTTGCTCGAGGTCTACTCAGCCTACGTAATTACAATTAAAGAACTGTCTGATTGTGAGATAGCGAGCACGGTCTAGTAAATAACAGCCGAAAGGATTTGACGTGCTGACTGCACGACACCTCGTAAATCTGTATGTCTTCGATGCTAAGCAGCTTTCGCTTGGTATGCCGAGGCTCTTCGGGGACGCTGTTTCGTTTCCCGGCGAGGTGAGCCGCCGAAGGCCTGCACAATTATGAGGTGTCGTGTAGTCAGCACGACGAATCCTCTTGTCCCATATTACTTGGCCGCTGCACAGCCCCAAAAGAATGCAAAATTACGAAGTGTCGTGTGGTCATAGTACAGTGCGTTAACATAATATAAAGAGGAAAGTGTGGTGATAAACACATTCACTTACTCTCCGAGCTAGAATAATTAATCAAACGAGAATAAAAATCTCTATTATAGTCAGGAATCGAACCCTAAACTCTCCTAAGTAAAAGTTTTAACGCTGTTTAAGGGTCACTGGTTTCCGTTTCCTATCCTTAATACTACTTTTGAAATTTCGTAAGAGAGCTGGGAATCGAACTCTGGCCTCTACATATCCTAGTGAAGAAAGAACAATAATAATCATTCTGCGGTTCTTTACTACTTGTAGGGTTATAGGTGTGAAAGAATAATTAATCAAACGAGAAAAAAAATCTCTATTACAGGCAGGAATCGAACACTAAATTCTCTGAGGTAAAGGCTTCAACGCTGACTATAGGTGACTGGTCTACGTTTCCAGTCCTATTATTACTTTTGAAATGTTGTAAGAGATGTGGGTATCGAAGTCTAGCCTCCATGTTACTTTACTGAAAAATATCGCAGCCTCTCAGTGGAGCAGATATGTATTATTCATTTTATATGTTAAAAACTCTCTCTCTCTCTCTGTGTGTGTGTGTGTGTGTTGTGTTGTGTTGTGTTGTGTTGTGTGTGTGTGTGTGTGTGTCAGAAAGCAGACCGTAGATTGAGGCAGGAAATGCATTGGTTGCTCTGTAGAATAGCTTTGATATAGCCGGCTGACTGGAAGTGACTCCCTTATTGTCTTCGTCATAGATGTATACAACTTGCACGGACTGACGACTGCGAGGTAGCAGTTACTGCAGTTATATCATGATAATTAATTAAGAAGCAATTATCTAAATAATAATAGGATGGTGCCTCCCTCTCGGGGAAGGTCTAGTGCAGGTCCGGTTTTATTTAATGCCTTTGTAGGTGTCCTGCATACCGTGTTTCAGGTTTTAACATCTCTGTCAAAATAATAATTGTAGTGAGCGAGTTGACCGTGCGGTTAGGGGCGCACGTCTGTAAGCTGTGTACGCATATGCCACAAACACTGTCGGCAGCCCTGAAGATGTTTTCCGTGGCTTCCTATTTTCACACCTGGAAAGTGCTGGGGCTGTATCTTAAGGATACGGTCGCTTCTTTCTCGTATTTTGCAGCCGTTCGGGGGCTGTGCAGTGGGCGCTTAGTACGCCAAGACCCTTTCAAGGGATTTTCAAACACTGCCAGCAGCTTGAAGACAGTTTTCCGTGATTTCCTGTTTTCACAGCAGGCAAATGCTGGGGCTGTACCTTAATTAAGGACACGGTCGCGATAACACGGACAACTCGAGTTGGCCGTGCGGTAAGCTATGCGCATGCATCCGGGAGATAGTGGGTTCGAATCCCACTGTCGGCAGCCCTAAAGATAGTTTTACCTCGTAATTTTGCAGGTCTTCGGGAGCAGTGCAACGGTCAGATGCTATGGGGCAAGAGGATTTGTCGTGCTGACCATACGACACCTCGTAATCTGCAGGCCTTCAGAGGTTGTGCAGCGACCGCTCGGTAGGCCAAGGCCATTCAAGAGGTAACGTGCTATGGAGTTTGGTAATGGGCATTACAACGTGCAGGTCGCCTACGGATGAACAGCATGTCCGGTAATTTTATGAAGTTTCCGTTGCATGTGAGTGTGAAAACGACTCGTAAGTTGGGGTGCCTCCTTGCACCGAATTAGAGAATTAACAATTATTTTTATAACGATAAGAGCAATTTGTAAATAATAATAATAATAATAATAATAATAATAATAATAATAATAATAATAATAATAGTAGTAGTATGCGGTCTGGGAGAGGCAGTAAGACAAACTGTGCTGTATTTGCTTGTGTGTTGCTGAGTCGAACATCCGGTCTACCCACTAGCGACATGCAGGCCGAATGTCGCAGTGTGGCTCGTTCATTTCTTTCTATGGCTTCATGAAGAGCACACAACCCACATACAAGTATCTTAAAATATGAATTAATCTTGCCCCCCTTTTTTCACATTATCTTAGGTAATCAAAATTAAATACAAAAAAAATGGAATTGTTATATCAGTGAATGAAATGTGCAGATAATTAAAACTAGTGAGTGTTTGCGCGTAGTGATAAAATATACGTGTGTATGGGCAAGCTCACAGCATTTGCTTGTCCCACAAATATTATTTTTTTCAATGTAACAATAAATTCCGTATTTTGCGTGTGTTCGGTTTTACGATAGATTGTGCTGCATGCGTATAACACCAAAGAAGTGTACTTGCAAAATAAGTATTGCGTTTATCATGTATAGTCTGTTATCTTACACATCAGAGAGTTTCAGTGTTCGATTCCATGCATGTACATTTTTATGGTAACTGTGCGTTTGTGTCATGAATCACGTGTAAATGAAATGAGTGAGGTATTTTTATTCTAGCATTAATCAGAGAGATCAGGGCTCGAATCTGTGTTGCATGTATTAGTCATTTTTTTATTCTAATGCTGAACAGAGAGAGCAGGGTTTGAATCCATGATTTTTTATTCTGTCACGGTGACTAAACCACAGAGATCAGAGTTCGAATCTGTAACTGTAATTCAGATTGTTTCTGTTGCATGTAATAGAGATTTTCTTTTTTTTAATCTGACATTCAACAGAGAGATCAGTGATCGAATTCATCACAGTAATAGGGAGATTTTTTTTAGTAGTTATGTGTTTGGTATTTTTATTCTACCATTAATCAGAGAGATCAAGGTTCGATTCCATGTGTTGCATGCATTTGGGATTTCTTTATTCTAACGCTGAACAGAGAGATCAGGGTTCGAATCCATGATTTTTTATTCTGTCACGGTGACTAAATCAGAGAGATCAGAGTTCGAATCTATAACTGTAACACAGATTTTTTCTGTTGCATGTGATAGAGATTTTCTTTTTTTTAAATCTGACATTCAGCAGAGATCAGATTTCGAATCCATCACAGTAATAGAGGGAGATTTTTTAATAGTGGTTATGTGTTTGGTATTTTTATTCTATCATTAACAAGAGAGATCAGGGTTCGATTCCACGTGTTGCACGTATTAGAGGTTTTTTTTTTCTAACGCTGAACAGAGAGATCAGGTTTCGAATCCATGATTTTTTATTCTGTCACGGTGACTAAATCAGAGAGACCATAGTTCGAATCTGTATCTGTAATACATATTTTTTCTGTTGCATGTGTTAGAGATATTTTAATCTGACATTCAACAGAGATCAGTGTTCGAATCCATCACAGTAATAGAGAGGGAGATTTTTATAGTGGTTATGTGTTTGTGTCATAAAGTTAATGTTACATTCAATTATGTGTAGATAGAACACGAAATAAGGAGTGAGGTATTTTTATTCTTGCATTAATCAGGGAGATTAGGGATCGAATCTGTGTTGCATGTATTAGTCATTTTTTATTCTAGCACTGAACAGAGAGATCAGAGATGGAATCCATGAATTTTTATTCTGTTACAATGACTATGGTGTTTGCATCATAAAGTTGATGTTATATTCGCCCAATAAGGAGAGAGAGGGGTAGTTTTATTCCATGCAATCATCATCCGCTTGCGTGTCAATTTCGATTGTTTTTATCAACATGATACCGCACTCTCCTCCTATACACATACACTATGTGATCAAAAGTATCTGGACACCTGGCTGAACATGACGTAACAAGTTCGTGGCGCCCTCCATTGGTAATGCTGGAACTCAATATGGTATTGGCCCACCCTTAGCCTTGATGACAGCTTCCACTCTCGCAGGCATACGTTCAATCAGGTGCTGGAAGGTTGCTTGGGGAATGGCAACCCATTCTTCACGGAGCGCTGCACTGAGGAGAGGTAGCGATGTCGGTCGGTGAGGCCTGGCACGAAGTCGGCGTTCCAAAACATCGCAAAGGTGTTCTAGAGGATTCAGGTC